>NC_136489.1:13483014-13938014 GCF_053919585.1 Euprymna scolopes | reverse complement strand
AGTGCAGGTTGTGTGGTATATCTCTTGAAACAGTGTCACACGTTGTTAGTGCATGTTCTATAAGTACAAACGTCGCTATGACAAAGTTTGTACAAATCTGCACTGGAATTTGTGACAAAAGTTTGGAATATAATTCACGGACAAATAGCACCAACATCACTCAGAATGAATAGTGGAAAATGAAGACGTTAAGATTCTCTGGGATTTCATGATTCAGTGTGATCGAAAGATAACTCACAGGAAACCGAATATTGTACCTATTTATTATGCCTCCCCATGGGACAGAGTTAGACACCAGGGTCGTATTTTAACGTGCCGAATACTGTAGTTGTGAACAAAAATACCAATGAATGCCAAGTTGTTGATGTGGCTTGCCCAAACGACATCAACTTAACAGGCAAAAAGAATGACAGACTATGGAACTATTAGAAACAAGGTGGTGATTGCTACATTGTGGAATAAGAAAACTTTCATCGTGCTAATAATCATAGGTGGGCTTGGCTCAATTCTTGATGATCGTCTGAAACAGGAGAACGCCTTGGGAATCAGATAAAACATAACTGTACTCCAGAAGTCAGTTTTACTTTAAACATCTTACGCTAAGTGTTTTCCATCTAATTGAGGTTTTGACTATCCTCGCTAGCTTTGAAGGGGAAATAAAACATCACAACACTCTGAAGTAAAGGAATAACCTATACTCCTATAAATTTGAGTTTTTGTGTATTGATATTAATATTAAAAACTTTTTTCTATTCATTTAAAAAGAAAATACAACTTTGTTATATATGGACGGAAAATTGGATTAATCTGCAAAAGATATAGCTAATTTGCATATTCTTTTAAAGATTCATTTTAATTAATTCCCAATTAGTTAATTTTCAGTTTTATCTGGGATTATCATTTTTAATTAACTATTATGTGTAATTATATTCATGCACCGTACTGTATATCGATACTCTATGGCTGACTGGGATAGCTTCCGTACATTCATATCAGACCTACCTCTGCATTCCATGTTTAAAAAAGATGTGTCCTCTATATTATCAGACCTGGCCGAATAGTTAATTACAGGCATAGACCGATTCATGGCATCTAAAAAATTCCAACAAAAACCTAACAGCCAGCCATGGTTCTCCCCTGAATGTGCTGCTGCCATCGCGCACAGAAATCACTTTTTCCACAGCTACCAACGTAATAGATGTACTGAGACTAAAGCTGCTTTCAGGACTGCCAGCAACTACTGTAAAACAGTAATAAAACATGCAAGAAAGCTATATGCTCAGTCTGTTAAATCCAAAGTAGCTGAGCAGCGGCTTGGATCCCACCAGTTCTGGCAAATAGCAAACAGGATCTTGAACAGAAGGGTGCGTTCTATCCCAACTATCATCAATGGACCTGGGGTCTTCTCGTCAGCATCAGACAAGGCCAAACTATTTGCCAAGAACTTTGCAGCTAATTCTACCCTATGCGACAATGACCATCAACTCCCTGTATTCCCTCCTATAACAGACAACACGCTATGCAGCATACGAATATCTGTGCTTGAGGTCGCCAAGCTAATCAAGAATCTTGATTCCAGTAAAGCAACTGGCCCTGATGGCATTCCAGTTATAGTGCTGAAAAAGCTCCAACCAGAACTTGCCCCCATACTTACAAAACTGTTTAAGCGTTGCCTTAAGGAGAAGTGCTTTCCAACCCCCTGGAAAACCTCATCAGTATGCCCTGTATTTAAGAATTCAGGTGAAAACTCATCTCCCTCTCAATATACAGACCAATAAGTCTCCTGTGTGTCATGAGTAAGTTGTTGGAATCCATATTAAATAAAGAAGTAGTCAACCACCTCAACAGAAACAACCTTCTTAGTGACATGCAATATGGTTTCCGCTCTACAAGATCTACAGCAGATGTGCTAACGGTTATATCATGTAGGATTAGTGAATCTCTTGACAAAGGTTTCCTTTCCAGGACAATTGCTCTTGACATATCAAAGGCCTTCGATAAGGTATGGCATAAGGGACTACTTCACAAGATTTCCAGCTACGGTATTACTGGAAACGTTTTCTCAATCATTAAATCATTTCTCTCTGATAGGTTCATAAGGCAGAAATCAGATGCCCACAGTATTAATGCTGAAGTCCCCCAGGGGTCCATCCTGGGCCCAACTCTCTTCCTGATATACATCAATGACCTCCCAAAACACATACATAAATCATTCGTTGACATCTATGTTGGTGACACGACAATCTATGGCAATACATCAAAGGTCGTAAATGACAAAGTTCTCTCTAATTCTCTCTCCTCTGATCTTGAACACGTGGTACAATGGGGGAAGAGGTGGCTGGTCACTTTTAATGCATCCAAAACCAAGCTTCTATCATTACATCATCAACGCTCTGATTCCCATCTGGCATCAATTGAAATGGATGGCTCTCGTCTTGGACAGGCCCCATGTTTTGACAAGCTTCTGGGCTTGACCTTTACTCCTGATCTGAAATGGAACACGTACATCAAATCTGTTGCCAGGGACGCTGGGAAAATGGTGGGATCCTTCTACCGCTCCAGAAGATATCTCACTACTGATGCAATTCTCTATCTGTATAAAAGCCAAATACGTCCAAGGATGGAGTACTGCTGCCACATCTGGGCAGGAGCTACTAAAAACAGCCTATCCTGCCTTGACAGAGTAGAAAATAGACTTCGTGGTTTAGTGGGGGATACGCTTTTGTCTTCCCTGCAACGTCTCTCCCACAGAAGAGACGTTGCGAGCCTGTCTTTGTTTTATCGTTATTTCCATGGCAGGTGTTCGTCTGAGCTCCAATCACTCGTCCCCCCTCGCAAATCCTTCACGAGAAACACCCGTCTGGCTGAAACTACTGTCAATAATTTTCCCCACTCTTCATCTGTGCCTAAATCCAAACGTAGATTCCATGAGCAAAGTCTCTTTCTTAGAACTGCACGCCAGTGGAACTCTTTGCCGCTTGCCTGTTTCCCACCTGACTACAACTTGGACGTCTTTAAGTCCAACATAAGCAAACTCCTGACAAACCGCCCCCTTAAGTAAGACACTCTATCAAAACCCCCAATACTAATGATTACTACAACACTATCTCATTGATTACTGTACACGCAATAACCCTTATCCCTGAGTGGCCTTCGGGCCTTGATAAGTGGTGACCCCCATGTAAAAAAAAAGATATTCTAAATGATTTTTGCTTGCGTAATATTTGCGTAAAAAGCTTATAGTAAACACAAACTTTTCTTTATATATTTATGTATGCGTATATATACATATATATATACTAGCATGGGTGCGCGACGTTACCCGGGTATTTGGAGGTGTGTGTTGGGCAAATAAAAGTGGTAGTAGAAGGACAGGCTCGAAGCCGTACCGCAAAGGAGGAAAAGAACGGCAAAAAAACGTGACGTCTTTGCTGTTACGACTACCGCCAATCCGTAAGTGACGTAGGTTTTAATTAAGGCTAGACAATCGAAAGGAGAGGATGTCTTTCAAAAATATCGGTGAAAAAAGCGACCCCCTGTAGAAAAGTGGCCAGTTTAATGTGAAGATATTAATATTTTTAACTAAGTTTTCGATATTTGTCGTCTGAATGGTCGAACTTCAAAATGATTCTGATCTTGGTAAAATCCGTCGCCTCTGTCGAAAGCGTTGGGCAGACATGCAAACATACATACGTACATACATTTATATATTGGTAACTAAAAATGTTCGACCCAAACTGATGAAAAAGCTTGTCTATCTCTGAATACCCTTTATGTAAAATTTCACATGTTTAGACCAGAAATTGTCTGAGTAATTTGGTAGAGAGCGCAGACGTCAATTTTTTTTTTACATTCGACCCCTATTATGAACCCATTAAAATTTATTGTTTTGGGCTCAAATCAAGTTATTAAGTTAGATCCATGTCCAAGGAACCTATATCTAAAATTTCGTGTTTAGACCCAAAATTGTCGGAGGAGTTTGGTAGAGTTCTCAAAGGTAAAAATCATTGAACTTTGACCCCTTAACAACCAAATTGCTGGGCGAAAATGGATCCCAAATATTTTCCCAAATCTCAATGCGTTGTATATGAAATTTCGAGTTTGTAGACTGAAAATTGAGGGAGTTATTGCATAGGGAAATGTTCCTCTGCCCTTTCTCTATCCATACGTTTCACATAATCAGCCTTGGTCTCACATACATTCACTTCATTGTCCACAACCTTAAGCATCCACTTCTCACTTCTAACCACATGCTCCTTCAAGGACATCTACTTAGTTCTAACACAATCTTTTACACTTTTCAATCCTCTCTCACCGTCTTTTCTCTTTTGATACAGTTTCGAATGTGAAATATACCAGACATTGCTAAACTTTTCTTTTTTTGATATCCACGGCATGCAAATCCTTGTCAGGCCATTCTAAAATTTCCGCACTGTATCACAAAATACTGACTGTCCATGCATTCACCGCTTTCATCGGGTTTCCTCCATTCAATTTCGACTTCGCAATTAGTTTCACTCTTCTAAGATACTCATTCCTGACATTCCCCTCCATTTCTCTGTTCGTGATGCCTACACGCTCCAACACTCCCAAATACTTATACCCTGTATCTTCTATTTCTTTCATGATTCCTCCATTTTGGCAGCACTATTTCATTCGAATGAACCTTTACTCCCCTTTTCATCACTAGCACCTCACATTTACTAAGCCCAAATCCTGTCCCGATGTCTTCCCGAGTATGTCCCTACGAGCTCTACCAGTCTCTCCATTTCCTTTTTATTTCTACCGAATATTTTCAAATCATCTATAAACAGTAGGTGGTTGAGGCGTCTTCCACTCAATCCATAGTTATACCCCAGTTTTTCTCTCTTCAAGAGGATGCTCAGTGGCACCATTATCATTACAAAAAGAAGTGGAGATAACGAATATCCTTGGAATATTCCATGTTTAATGCCAATCTGTCGCAGAACCTCTCTGTTTGCTGTCAGCACTGTTTTCCATTGAGCCATATTTGTCTCCATGTAAGTAATGGTGTTTTCTCTGAGTATCGGAAATCTGGGGAAACTTGTTATCACCCAGACTCCAGTTAAGCCCATCAATTATAATCAGTGAGAATTCTCTGATTGTGCCATTTATGGTGGCATTTATTCCTAGCAAGTAGAAAATTTATTATTATTATTATTATTATTATTATTATTATTATTATTATTATTATTATTATTATTTTGATGACTGTAGGGGTTGTGAGAGTTGGCAGTGAATGTCCCAAGACACGAGGGGAGTTGGAACAAGGAATTAAAAAAGTAACATGGACAGATAGAGAAGGAAGAGTACTGTGTGACTACTTTGTGAGAAGTGGAAGTATAAAAGTGAAGAAAGAGTGGAAATCTAGAGGAGTAGATGCTAGGAGTGTGGCAAGTCTGTTATCTCAGTTAAAACAAATTGAAAATAACAACCTACTTACAATGATGGCTAGAGATGAGGTAGCAAGGACGGTTAGAGATGAAATGAATAGGGAAATAAAACTGCTGAATGATGATGCTTAGAACATTGAGGGTGCGGAAGTGCAGAAGAAAAATGTAGGTGATTATGTGAGGTGGACGACTGGGGAGGAATGAAATGTTATGGTTAGGGGAAGTGACAGACAAGATCAATGACTCTGAGACAACGGAGCCAGCAGAAGGTGCAGATGTATGAAGACGTGATGATGAAGTTCGGGCTTGGACTTTCGTAGAGAAAGAAGTACTTCAGAAGTTAATATCCTAAATATGAAGAGTATTGGTAGGCGAAAGGTGGAAGGCGGCGTAAAATAGTTCTAGGCGTAATCCATAACATCGTGAGAAAGTAACAGTACTCCAAATGCAGGTTATGCTAAGAAGTTCTGAAGTGTGATTTGGTCTTCTTCAGTAATGTCTTGTTGCACTCCGAAATATACCTTTACAACTCGGGAATATTTCTGTCGAACTCGAGAACATTTTTGTCGCACTCGGGAACATTTTTGTTGAATTCAGGATTATTTTTGTCAAACTCCGTATTATTTTTCTCAAATTCGGGAATATTTCTCTCAAACTCGGGTATATTTCTGTCTAATACGAGAATATTTCTGTCAAAATCGGTAATATTTCTGTAGAATTCGAGAATATTCCCGTCAAACACGAGAATATTTCTGTCGAACTCGGGAATATTTATGTCAAATTAGAAAATATTTCTCTCAAATTCGGTAATATTCTTCTCGGTGAATTATTGATTTATTGTTTGGGATTTCTTTCAATCCTTTCTGTCTCACGTGACATTTTAAAACAGGTATCAAGAAACAAAGGTTGATAATTCAACAATAATTCTCGTATTCATTAGATTATGCCTTCGAATTCTCATTAATCGCTCAAGAATGATTTCCTTTGTGAAAATAAAACTACAAGTTCAGTTTACGTGATTTTTGGAATATGATATTTTCGTTTCATCACGAGTACGTACATCTTACAAATTGTTCTGTATTGTTTTTGTTAATATATTTAACAGCGCGCGGAAGCGCGTATGCAAATGTCATGTGCGAAGAGACGTTACGGTAGAGAAAAGGAATCTCTACTATTATATAAAAGTAACTTTGTGTGTGTAAGTCCAACTAGACCAAAAAAGCTATAAACAGAACGCATGCGCAATCGTTCGAGAGAACAAAGGTCAGCAAGACGGAGCGCAATCACATTTTATTCACGAAACCTATCCGAAAATAAATGTTGTTACAACGAAAAAAAGTGAGTTGAGTTTTTAGTGATACTCTGTTTCTTTGCGGTGTACTCTGCTGCAGCGCTATGGGTCCCGAGTGTTTGCATGTTAACGCTTGTGTAACAAGTTAGTAACGTTACAATTGTGAGTAAGGTTACAATTGTGAGTAAGATTACAATTGTGAGAATCCTGGACAAGAACCAAATGTTTTTATATTTTTACGTGTTTAAATCATTTATGATAAGAACTTTATATACTAACCTTTTTTCCTATCTGTTTTTAATACAGAAGGGCACAATTCCATTTCGGGTTTATGTCATTGTCCCTACGCTAGAAAGTAATAAACGTCTTTGAGTCATTGCTTTCTGCTTTTATTTTCCGATAAGTTTTCTTTATTTAATCCATAAAAACGTGATCTTCTTATACACGATCTTTTCAATTCTGTGTTCTTAAAAGAAGCAAACAATAAACAAACATGAATTAAATTTGAAAAGAAAAACGAAAAAATTGTTTCAATATTTGACAATGGTTTTCGAAACGCAAGCCGCAAAACGCTATACGCTAACTATATATTCACATGACATCTTCCAATGCATTATATTGATATATATTATCTTCAATAAAAGTAGTTTCCTTCGCATTTTCCTGGCTCTGTGGGGGGAGACACGATGTACAGTTTTAACAACAAAGTGGCTTTGTATTAATGTTTGCCGATGTTGTTATTTCAAGAATTAAAATAGCAAACACATGAGGAAAACATCTAAAAAAAATCTAAAAGAAACTTGAGATTCGTTTGGAGTTTTCTCAGATGAATTGGACTCAAGTGCTTCTGGCTGTACCTGATAACTTCGATAATGTCAAATTTTTAATAATAAATAAAATAAAAGATAATAAGAATAATGAAATAAAATAATAATGATAAGAATATGAGAATCTCACAAAGAATAATAATAATAAATAGGTAACAATAAATAACAATAAAGGTATAATTTCAATAACAATAATAGTAACGACAACAACAATAGGAAAAAAGAAGAAATACATAAGAAATACATAAGCAAATATATAAATAAAAGAATTGAGATCAACTCAGTTTAAGAAAATCTAAGAAATGTTTAAATCTGAATAACAAATAAATAAAACAAAAACGGGCAAAGTAAATCTTTTATGGAGAAAGTTGACATTTGCGAAGAAGGCGAACAATTTGAAAAACTTTCAATTTTCGATTCAGCTTTAAGGTGAAAAGCGTTAAGACGGTGAAATATTGGTAAGAAACCAAAGAAAAGAATGACGTCACGTTCGCCATTAAGAAACATCTTTTTAACACAATAAGACTCTTTAACCTATTGTCATGAAACTGAGCTAATCGCAAACGTTTGATGTCTACCTCTGCAAGTTGTAGCTTCTGTCCTTATGCACTTTCCTCCCTCACGAGGATCAAGCTAGACACAAAGTCGGCTTTTGTGGGGAAGCCCAGTGCTCCAAAATGGAACAGTCTCGATCGGAACAAAAATAATAAAAAATCGCCTCACTCCAAAATTTTTTGCCTTCACTGACAAAGAAGAAAATATTTGAAGTGCAGTATCAGAACAGAGTCTACACTTTTTTTGCTATCTATAAGGTGGATGAATAGTTGTGTTGAAGCATCTGTTCTTATTTGGTTGCTTCCCACAAGGACCGAATTAGACAGAAAATCTATTTTTACTGTGGGCACACTCGGTACTTTTTAGGACAATAAAAATCGCCTAATTCTTGAACATGTCTCTTCCACTGACTAAGATCAGAAAGCCTTAATCGTAATATCCAAACAGATACTACACTATCTACAATAGCGAGGAGTAGCCTTGTTGAAGTACTTATCTTCCCGAAATAAAATAAAAATTTTAAACTGGATCGAACGCAGTTGAAGTTTCCGTTTTCATTTCTGACTACACTGAAATATGAAGGAATGCTGGATAACTCCACTTACCCTTGATCAAGTACTATTTTAAGTTTATGGCATAATTACGACGGAGGATTGAACCCCGATCTCCGGGCTCATTTGTCTATAATATAGTGCAATGAAAGTGAGAACTGTAGTCCAATGAATCAAAAAAAATATTTCTACTGACTATATATACCTGCTCTTAATCTTACTGCTTTTTTTTCTCCGGCTACTTTTTAAATGTGGTAATATTTTCTATGCTTTATAATTAATATTCTTATTCTTTATTGTCTCTTTTCTTTATCACATTTGATCGTTAAGACAAAGACAAGAGAGATGAGAGTGAGAGAGAAAGAGAAAGAGAGAAAGAGAGAGAGAAAATGAGGATAAGAGTGAAACTGGAAGAATAATGTGGAGGAGATTTACAGTTGAAGAACAAAGCAGAACAGAAAGAGTTATGGTTGAATAATGAGAGAGAAGAAACCTTGACGGAAAGTAAGGGAGGAGAATGACTGGGGAGATGAGAGAGTGATAGTGAGAGAAGCAAATGAGAAATGGGTGGAGAATTGGATGTCTTAGACCGAGTGATACTGTAAGAGTAAGGGAGAAGAGGGAGGGAGAGTGGCGGTTGGAGAAGAATTGAGAAGCGTGATAATGAAGGAAGGAAAACGATGAAAAAGAGAGAGTGATAAAGAATGTGGGTGAAAAGAGAGAGATATTGTGAAAATAAGGGTAAAGAGGGAGAGACAGTAATGGTTCGAGAAAAATGGAAAAGAGAGAAAATAAAAGTAGGAAAACGAGGGAACAGAGAGAGAGTCTGTGATAGTGGAAGGAAAAGGGCGTAGCGATAGAGTTACACTGCCTGAATTGGGGTTGATAGAGAGAGTGATAGTGGGAGAATAAAGAGGGTGACAGTAAGAATATATATATATATATATATATATATATATATATATATATATATATATATATATGTATGTATGGATGTATATATATATACATTACAGAATCTTCTTCACTCTCTATTTCTCTTCCCCCTCATTTTCTTACCGTCACCCTATTTGTTTTCCTATTATCACTCTCTCTCTCAGATCCCCCATACATACAGTGTAACTCTTTCGCTACCCTTATCCTCCCACTATCATACTCTCTCTCTCTCTCTCTCTCTCTCTCTCTCTCTCTCTCTCTCTCTCTCTGCTCCCTCGTTTTCATATTTTTCTATCTCGCTAGATTCAGTCATTTTGATGAGTCGTAAACGATGAAACACGCGTCAGTGGATAATTATATTTTTAAAATAATATATATGCCGCCCCATATTTGGGGGTACCAAATTGAACAAAGGGAAAATTATTCCCAACTCGCATTTAGGTAAAAATGCGCTTACGTATAAATAATTGAATTCGTTCAAAACAAAATCAAATAAATAACATTTATATATATATATATATATATATATATATATATATATATATATATATGTATATATATATATATTATAGATAGATAGATATAGATACGTCTATATATATGTATATATATATGTCTATATACATATACATATCTATATATATGTGTGTGTGTGTGTGTGTGTGTGTGTGTATAAACAGTAGCGTCCAAAACTAAGGGACAAAATTTTTAAACCTAATATTTGTTAGAAATAACAACTGTGAAAAGCTCAAACTTTGAAAACTGGTAGTCGTTATTATCTATAATATAATATATATATATATATATATATATATATATATATATATATATATATATATATGTATATACAAGCAGCAAAAAGAAAGTCCGCATATATAACTTTTTCAAAAACTGAAAATTTAAGTTAAATTTAATGTAACTGTTTAAACAAACTATACCTGATTTGATTGGCCTTTTATTCTTCTATTATGTTACCTGTTCATATTTGACATTTAATTGAAATATTCTAGTGTTCATGTAAATTTTAAAAAATAACTTTAAATTGAGGAGGCAAAAAGAAAGTCCGCACAATGGAAAATTGTTATTTAAATGTAACTTTAGGACATTAATGTAACACAAATACAACAGGAACACAATGAACTAGTTAGTATTTAGTAGCATAGCCCTTCTGCAATTTGAAAGCCTGCAATCTGTTGGGAATTCCTTGAATTAGACTGTCGCAATACTCCGGATAAAGAGCGTCCCACTTTTCTTTAAATTTTTTTCAAAGTTCTTCCCATATTTATTTTTTTTTCCATTGCGTAGCTGTTGCTTGATGTAATGCCATAGGTTTTCGATAGTATTGAGGTCTGGAGATTGTGCAGGCCAATCCAAACACAGAATATCATGCTCTTCCAAGAACCTCTTGACGTTGCCAGCTGTGTGAATGGGAGCATTATCCTGCATGAAGATGGGATTATCATACAAATTTCCGACCAAAGTAGGATAGAAAATGCTCAGTCAACATATTAATGTACTTGGTCGAATTAATTCGACCTTGCAAGCGAACTATAGGCCCTGGACCATTGGTACTAATAATGTTCCACACCAAAACTAAACCTCCACCACCTTGCAGCGTTGAAACTGCGCACCTAGGATTAAATTCTTCGTCTTTCACCCGACAGATTTACTGTCTACCATCACTGCCTAGCGTATTGAACTTGCTTTCGCCGCTAAAAAGCACTTTTGACCAATATGAAGAGTCATGATCTTCATTGCATCTGACGAAGTCCAGACGACGCTTTCTGTTATTTACAGAAATCATTGCCTTGTGTCTTGAAAAATATCCTCGTAAATTAAATTCCTTTAATCTTTTCTTGGCAGTAGAAAGAAAGCACTTTCTAACCCAACCATTATCAATGGACCAGAGGTCATCTCGTCAGCGTCAGACAAGGCCAAACTATTTGCAAAGAACTTTGCAGCTAATTCTACCCTATGCGACGAAGGCCATCAACTCCCCAGATTTCCTCCTATAACACAGAACAAGCTAGGCAACATACAAATATCCGTGCATGAGATCGCCAAGCTAATCAAGAACCTAGATTCCAGTAAAGCAACTGGCCCTGATGGCATCTCAATTATAGTGTTAAAAAAAGCTTCAACCAGAACTTGCTCCCATACTTACGAAACTATTTAAGCGCTGCCTTAAAGAGAAGTGCTTTCCGACTCCCTGGAAGACCTCATCAGTTTGCCCTGTATTTAAGAATTCAGGTGATAAGTCATCTCCCTCTCAGTACAGACCAATAAGTCTCCTGTGTGTTATGAGTAAGTTACTGGAATCCATATTAAATAGAGAAATAGCGAACCACCTCAGCAGGAATAACCTTCTTAGTGACACACAATATGGTTTCCGCTCTGCAAGATCTACCGCAGATGTGCTGACGGTTATATCCCACAGGATTAGTGAATCTCTTGACAAAGGCTTCCTTTCTAGGGCAATTGCTCTTGACATATCAAAGGCCTTCGACAAGGTATGGCATAAGGGTCTACTTCACAAGATTTCCAGCTACGGTATAACTGGAAATGTTTTCTCAATCATTAAATCATTTCTCTCCGATAGGCTCATAAGAGTAGTGGTAGATGGACAAAAATCGGAGGCCTGCAATATAAATGCTGGAGTTCCTCAGGGGTCAATCCTGGGCCCAACTCTCTTCCTGATCTACATCAATGACCTCCCTAAACACATACGTAAATCATTCGTTGACATCTATGCTTATGACACGACCATCTACGGCAACACATCAAAGGCTGTAAATGACAAAGTTCTCTCTGATTCTCTCTCTCCTCTGATCTCGAGCGCGTGGTTCAGTGGGGAAGATGTGGCTGGTTACCTTTAATGCATCCAAAACCAAACTCCTATCCTTACATCATCAACGCTCTGATCCCCAGCTGGCATCAATTGTGATGGATGGCTCTCGGCTGGGTGAGGCCCCGTATTTTGACAAGCTTCTGGGTTTGACCTTTACTCCTGATCTGAAATGGAACACGTACATCAAGTCTGTTGCCAAGGTCGCTGGAAAGATGGTGGGATCCTTCTACCGCTCCAGAAGATATCTCACTTCTGATGCAATTCTCTATCTATATAAAAGCCAAGTACGTCCAAGGATGGAATACTGTTGCCATATCTGGGCAGGAGCTGCTAAAAACAGCCTATCCTGCCTTGACAGAGTACAAAATAGACTTCGTGGCTTAGTGGGGGATGCCCTTTTCTCTACCCTGCAACCTCTCTCCCACAGAAGAGACGTTGCGAGCCTATCCTTGTTTTATCGTTATTTCCATGGCAGGTGCTCGTCTGAACTCCAATCTCTGGTCCACCCCTCGCGAATCTTTCACGAAAAACACCCGTCTAGCTGAATCCACTGTGAAAAATTTCCCCCACTCTATATCTGTGTCTAAATCAAAACGTGGATTCCATGAACAAAGCTTCTTTCTTAGAACTGCACGCCTGTGGAACTCTGTTCCGTCTGCCTGCTTCTCTCCGGATGTCTTCAAGTCCAATGTTAAAAATTCCTAATGAACCGCCCCCTTAATCAAACACTTCATCAAATTTCCACACTAACGTAATGTACTTGCAATAACTCTTATCCCTGAGTGGCTTCAGGGCCTTGATAAGTGGTGATCACTGTGTAAAAAAAAAAAAAAAAAAAACAAGATTGCACTGTTGTTGGATTTGGGGAGTCGTTTCAAATCTCTTTCTTGGGAATTTTCTTGATAGAATTGTCTTCCCTGTTAGAAGTAACTCTAGTACGACCAGATTTAGGGGCATCAAGAACACTGCAGGTGTGTTGGTGCTTTTTCACAGTATTTCGTGCCATTTTCTCATCACATTTTAATCTGCGGTCGATTTCTCAGTTGGATAAACCAGCAAGGAGGAAATTTAATAAGCGATAATTTAAGCTGGTTTTAAGCGAATTTGTTGCTGCGGACTTTCTTTTTGTCTCCTCAATTTGAAGTCATTTTTTTTTAAGTTGACGTGAACACTAGAATATTTCAATAAAAAGTCTAATATGAGCAAGTTAAATTATAGAGGAATAAAAGGGGAATCAGATGAGGTATAGCTTGTTTAAACAGCTACATTAAATTTAGCTTAAATTTGCATTTTTTTTTTAAATTATGCGGACTTTCTTTTTGCCGGCAGTATATATATATATATATATATATATATATATATATATATATATATATATATATATATATATATATATTCCTCCAAATATACTGACTGAATAGAAAAAATAACGACACAGAAAGAAAAAATGGTTAACACGTAGTTTTGTTATCTTATTCATAAATAACTCGTTTTTATTCTGGTGAGCGAAATAAAATGACTTTTCTTTTTGCTATTTTTACTGTTTTCTGTTGTAACTTCTTTTTGTTTTTGTTTTTTTGTTTTGTTTTTTGAGTTTTTTTTTTCCAACTCGTCACTAGCTTTCGTTGTCCGTTCTTTTTTACACCCTTACAAAATAGCGGCCGCCGACATGTCCATTTGTTACCCTTGGCAACGGCTCAAACATCATGGCGTCTTGGGTAAGTTGCTGTCGTTAAATATCAATACATTTTTCCGCTTTTAAGAAGTAACATCGGAGGCAATTTTTTTTTTTTTTTTTGTGTCTCAATTTTTCCATCAATAAACACACACAGTCTCACACACATACACACACACACACACCAACACACACGCACATATATACGTACACATACATAAACACACAATGTTGTTGTTTTCTATAGAACAAATAACAATTACTTATTGAATAGCATATTTTTCTTTGCAAATAATACTGTATCTTAGTTTGATTATCCAACGATACCTGCCGTTTCATGCAAACCCTGGAAATACAGCCACATTGATAAATTAGTATATAGAGTTCTTTTTTTAATTAGTATACAGTAGAACACCGGGATACTGTGACCCCAGGATACGTTTTTTGCAGGTTACGATGTTTTTTCCGACCCGTTGTTATTGTATTTTCCCCGCCTTACGGTGCTATTTATAATGTTCTTTGATTAGATACATGCGTATTATATACTGTACTGTATGTTGTTACTATTTTAATGCCGTATCCCGGGGTTCTACTGTATAGTGTTATTTGAAAAAATGTGTGTGTGCGCGTGCGCGTGTGTGCTTGTATCCGTGCATGCAACTCGGTGTTTTTTGTATTTACGTAGGTTCAATTGGAAATAAAGCCCTATACTGTGATCAAGCAACTTTTTTCTAATTAAAAGTGGATGAGGGATCAAATAGTAGTATTTATTTTGAAATAGGTTGTTTGTTTGTTTTTTAATACTAACGTGGGGTCCAGATTGTATTTTTGAAATTCACCAACAATTTTAAATGTCTGTACAAAAAAAAGATGGGAAACTTATTGAAGGCGCCTCGTACATTCGAGTGTTTCATTCTTCTTTATCAGTTAGTGAGTTTATAACGAAATTGGCAACGTTAATTTTCTATATTCATTTATTTTTTGCGGAGTGTTATCCTCATCTTCATAGTTGTTGTAATTTCACCACATTTCGGATAACTATTCCTCGGACCTTCTTGGGTAAACTGCGACAGGATAGGAATGCTGAGTCTCTTAACTATATTCTCTGTAATTACTGCCTTCCATAGTTGTTGTCATGTTACAACGTTTTGGCCAACTAATCCTCTGGCCTGTCTTGGGTAGGAATAAAACCGCTATCTTTAGACAATGCTCACCTGGAACCATAGAGATTCAACGTCTCTATCCACTGCGCCACGGGTCCAAAGGAATAGGTGACGGAAACGTAGTGAAACAACAACTATGAAGATAAGGATAACCGTCTGCAAAAAAATAAATAAATATACAAATTACTCATCTCAAAGGATTCCAAAACAGAAAAAACAATAATATATAATGAATTTTCCTGTTCTGAATTTTTTAGATGTGAATTGATTTTTCGTATCATTTGGAATCTTCTGTTCTTATCGTGAGTGTTCTTTGCACAAAGGCCCGTGGCGCAGTTGATAGAGTACTTAGTAAAATTCAGTTGCAAAAGCTACACTCCTCGAGATTGAAGGTTTAACCCTCAGTGTGAACGACCCAAAAATACAATTGCAAATCACTTAGGATTTCTATCGCGTCATGACTGACAGAATGAGAGCATACTAACTCCGTGAATTAAATAAACGGTTCCATTCGAAATTCCGTGCAAATTCTTGTGTTCTTCAAAAGAATTTTCAAGTTCAACAAGATAGACCTGAAGAAGGTTTGAAATTTCATCAACCGAAACATTATGCCAATGACAAGATGAGAACAGTATCAGAAGTGGGCATTTAAGTTCTCTCCAGATGTCTGTGTGCGTTCATGATAAGCTAAAATTCATAAACTACACAAGACATAACCACAAAGTTGATGGATTCTTTGTCAGTATTGCACCGGCAGGTTTATTTTGCAATAATTATTCTTTGGGGTTCAGCAATAACAAAATTGAAGGGAAATCTTGATATTTAGGCCATCCTTTTTCTTGATGATTGATGTGAAACTCTAATTGTAATAAGATTTCGGACTGTAGTATATCTTGTTTTCTATTGAAGAAGAAATTGTTCTTGATTGATACAATTTTTGTTTGTCTCATCAAGAGGTGTTTTTGGGTTTTTTGCCTCTGGTGGATATCCTCTATATAAAAACTGCGTCTAACTTTCCTTTTAGTGCAAAATGCTACTTACGATAGAAAAATGAAGGATGATAGAGAGAGCGTGATGAGGAGAGATAGTGCAAGGTGGATCGAGAAAGTTGTCGCCCTAAACAAAACAAACCTACAGTTTTATTTTAAAACATTTATTGAAAAAAATCAATTCAGGTAACTTGATTATGTAGTACAGCTGACATCTATTCAATGTCGTAGCCTTCAGTCTCAATCACCACCTCGATACGGGTCCAGAACTGGGAGCATTCCTTTTCCACAAGCGCCGGTTGGAGCTTGGTGAATACTCAGCAGAGGGAGGTGATCCGGCTGGCTTTGGTGTTGTGGAAGGTTATGTTGGTGATGTTCTCGATGAATGACCAAACAGAATAGTCCAGCGGATTCAGATCAAGTGAGAGACGGTTACAAAGTCATAGCACGCTTTCTGAACCCAAGTCCTGCTGTCACACCCAGGGTCTGCCAGCGGCCACCTCATTGCACAAGGGGGGTCACTACACTCTAGCACATTCAGGTACACTTTGGTGTTGAGTTTCAAGCCGACCTTTAAGGTCTGAGGTGGCATGATGTGGCCCTCATTTGAAGACACACCAAAGACCATAGCCGTGGCCAGAAACTTTGTGTTCATCAGCCTGGTTACGTCCCTATTATTTGTGGCAATCGAGCGATGCATTTTGATGGTGCTGGCAATAGTCCTGTTATCATAACTTGGATCGGCGGTAGAGATCATGATTTGTACAGCGGCACATCTCCAATCTTGCTCATTGAACATTGTGTCACTTTCCGAGATGATAGTAGGCACCTATCGCTCTTGGGATTTGTACACAACTGGCCAACTAGTAGATAGTCTGCAACAAAAGAAGAAAACCGGCTTTCATCAAATGGAAATGGAATCATGGCGTCTTTTCTATAACAATTTTATTGTGCCACCCTGTAAAAATAGGGGAAAAGAGGAAAAGGACGAGACAGCAGGAAGGGGAAAAGAGAGGGGGAGAGAATAAAGATAGAAGTTGGAAGAAAGTGGAATGAGAGAGGAAAAATGCCTTAAAAGAAAGAGGTTATGTTATTAACTCTTCTATTTACCTGCGCCTGGGCAACGACAGGTATTTATGCTAGTAGTTAGCGGCATGAAGACGTCCGGTGATTGCCTGGTGATGCTTGGGATAAGTTCCATGATTGCATTCTCCAAAAATTCAAGTGTATGTCCTAGTACTGAGAAATATTATGCCAAAGTAAGATAATTTGAATATGATTAAATGCCTCCCTCAGTTTGGTTGCCACATGATAGGGTCCAATCGAATGACCTCCACCATACATTGTTGATGGTAAAAGAACAGATACTACACTTTCTTCTTGAATAAAATGCTGCATTTCTAACGTTCTCTTTTTACAGGCTAAACCTCAATAAAATTAAACGTCAAAAGTGTATAGATATCATGCAACTGTTGCTTCATTGTAAATTGCATATCGTGTAGTCATTTATTCAGGAGTTATTCTTTGTTCCTTGATATAGCAAGAAGATAAAGCTGTCCACAGTTACAAAATCCAATCCAACTTATTTAAAGAAGACACTATATCCGACTTCGTTTTGAAATAAATTTCCTTAACATTGAGGGAGGGGGTTATTTCCTGCTGAATAAGAAAAAATTAATCCTGCTTCGGATTACTTTTAGTATTTAAAGAAAAATTTGTCACGTGATCATTTGATTATAATTTGAGATATGGAATAAGAAAACCTCATTATCTATGTCGACATAGGAAAGTGATATTGATCCTGAAAAATCTATAATCCTATAATATAGACTAAGTGTGTATATATATATATACTAGCAAAAGTACCCGTCGTTGACTGGGTTCAAAAACAGCTTACAGGAAATGGACTCCGATTTATGAAAGTATGATAGGTTATGAAAAGGAAGGGTTGTAAATTTGGGTTGAATTTGGGGGTATCAAAACCAAAGCAAAATATGATGAAAATAAAAATAAAATAGATAAACCACATTATTTATTAAACCATACCTGTTCACACTGAAACACTTATCACAATATTCTGTGGATCTATATTAAAAAACCTTGTTAAACTTTGTGACATATTTCCATTCTATGGAGGTCAGGTACGAACGAACACCCCGTAATTTTATTATACCATATTTCTTCAAACTGAAACATAATTATCAAAGTATACTTACACAGATAGATATGAAAAGTCTTTATTAAAGTGTGTGCCTATTTCCATTCTATGGAGGTCAGGCGCGAACGCAGCCCCCACAATTTTATTATACCATCCCTATTTAAGTTAAAACATACTTATCAAAGTATTCTTATGTACATCTATATCAAAAACACTTGTAAACGTGTTTTGTTTAATTTTTAAATTTTTTATTTCCATACTTTGTGGACCAGGCGCGAACGCAGACCCCACAATTTTAATGAACCACCGTTCTGCCAAATCAAACATATCCATTCCTGTGTCTCGATACATCTTCTATCATAATATGTAATCAGTTTTTTTAAATAGTCAACCATATAGGAGCCTATTCGTGACCACACACACACACACACACACACACACACACACACACACACACATTTAGCTTTATATTATACTAGCGTTGCCCGAGTGTTTCGGGGGGTTAAAAAAAAGTAATATGAGGATCGAACCCGAACCGTTGAGGCAAAGTTGCAAATTAAAGTGTGAAAAAAAAACATGCGATGTTAACCATTGCCCCACCGCGAGATGCTAACGGAAAGTCGTTTGAATTTATTTAATTAGTTGGATTTAGCAGGTGCCCGTTTTAAATGAGGTCATGTTTTGACTGCGGTATAGTATTCATTTACTGCTGAACGCTTCCCCCCCCCCCGAAGATGTTATAGGAAAAAGACTAAGCCACATGCGGAGAGCGACAAATATTGAATATTTATCTTCCCGAATCGACCAAATTAAATAGACAGGCGAGCTTCGTTGTTAAGTGTGAGATATTACGATTTGTATGTGATATAAAAGTTTTAAAAAGTTGTGGACCGACCGACCGCTTCTCTGAAAGAAGCCTTTTGTAGACACACAGAAAAAGCGAACACACATACATATATACATACATTTTCGCTTTTATCTCTATATAAATAAAATGAACTCATTTTTCCCGTCTGATTTTGACATTAATAGGATTAAAAATCAAGATATTTCATGCAAATATAATATGCACAAACGGCAGAACAATATCTGAGGTGTGTTATAGGCTTATTATTTCTCAAATTCCTCGATAATCTTAGATTTCTATACTTTTTCTGCTGAGAAGTCACGGCCAAAATCGGTTAAGATCAATGGAAGTGGTAAAATATTTTCTCTCTAATAAATTCCTCCTCCACCTGCCACCACGTAACACCGTTTGGGGATCGTTCACAAGGAACAGTTGAGAAGAGAACACCGGTTTGGCTTCGTAGTTCTTTCATGTGAAGTTATTTAAAATCACTAAACTAAGCTGCAGTGCTCTGTGGCGTAGTGGTTAGCGTGCTGGACAATTCACATTATATTTTCACGTTCGCGCCGACCTACCCTAGTCGTTTTTTTTTTTTTTTTTTTTTCCTAAACAACTGGAATGGACTTTTCTTGGTGGCCGAACTGTTAACGTTGCAGATGTTTGTTTTTTTGTTTTTTTTTTTTCACGCTTTATTTTCCTACTTTTACTCATGACTCCGGGTTTGATCCTTCCTACTTACCTACCATAACATTTTTTTAAAACTCCCCCCTCCGTCCCGGAAACAAACACTCGGGCAACGCCGGGTACCCCCGCTAGTATATATATATATATATATATATATATATATATATATATATATATATATATATATATATATATATATGCGAGAATGAAGCATTAACGTTTCTGTGTAGATTACTGGCAATATATTTTTATACAATAAATATATATGTATAAAAATATATATGTATAAAAATATATTGCCAGTAATCTACACAGAAACGTTAATGTTCTCGCATATATATATATATATATATATATATATATATATATATGTATATATATGTGTGTGTGTGTGTGTGTGTGTGTAATTACGTATACGTTAATGTTCTCGCATATATATATATATATATATATATATATATATATATATGTGCGTGTGTATATATATATATATAAATATTATTATTATTATTATTATTATTATTATTATTATTAACAATAATAATAATAATAATAATAATAATAATAATAATAATAATAATAATAATACTCACTAGGAGCTTTCATACTGGCCATCATCAAAGAATTCTCTTTGAAAACAGCCTGTGGTGTTCCTTGAAGTTTAAGTGACAACAAGTCTCCCCGGATTTCCAGTACCCTCTACCTCTTTTGGCAACATTTGCAAATTAATTTGCGTTATCGCAACGGCCGTCTGCCATTGAGTTTTCATTGGCAGCAACCATTGGTCTTCACTGGATAATCCCAGTGTACAGCTTTCCCCCACCTGGATTGTGTCTGTTCTTATATTCTTAATGGGCTAGTTTTCTACATTCACTTATTATGTAGTTTATTGTTTCGTTTCTTTGCCACAGAGTCGTCATTTAGTGTTTTATTGTGTCTTGTCAGAGTATCTTACTAATGGCATTCTTATTATGCCCATTAACTTCACAGTGCTGCTTTTTATTCACTCAATAGCTGGTTTTTACACTAAAGCTAGTGAGCGTAGTCAAAGAGTCAATTAGTTAGAAAGCCCCTAGCGTAGGATGGTTGCTGTGCCAAGCAGAACTGATTTCTGGAGTATGGTGATGTACTTGATTCCCAACGAGTTCAACTGTTTTTCAAGAGTATCTGAATTGGGCCAAGCACACCTATGATGACTGGCATGACGGAAATTTTCTTATTCCACAACCTAGCAATCTCCACTTTCATTTTCTGATAGTTTCGTAGTTTCTCGTTCTTTTGCATGCGTAGTTGAGTCGTTTGGGCAGGCCACATGAATAATTTGGCATTCATTGGTCTTTTTATTCACAACTACAATATCCGGTTTTCCATGAGTTACGGTCATACTGAATCATGAAATCCCAATTAATGTCCTAATTTTCCACTACTGGGTGATGTTGGAACCACTTGTCCATCACTTGGATTCCAAACTTTTGGACAAATTCCAATGCAGATTTGCACATACTTTGTCGTGACGACTTTTGTACTCGTTTGGAGTAAGTGTAGAACACGCACTAACAATGTGTGACATTGTTTCAAGAGTTAAACCACACAACCTGCACTTATCAGAACAATCTTTTCGGAAAATGTTTCCATTGATGGAATTAGTATTTAGTGCATGCTCCTGAAATGTAAAATCGACTTTACTGCTTCCCAGCTGACTACAACAAGGTCGTTTTCAAGTCCAGTGTAAACAAATCCTTGTTGAGCTGCTATTTTAGTCAAATTCTGCCCAATCATAAAACACACCCGACTAGCTACAACCACTATGAACAATTTCTCCCACTCTCTATCTGTGTCTAAATCTAAATGCAGATACCATGAAGAAAGTTTCTTGCCTAGAACTGTCCGCCTGTGGGACGCTGTTCCACTGGCCTGCTTTCTGGTTGACTACAATATGTCATTTTCAAGTCCAATGTAACCAAGTTCTTGTTGAACCGGCACCTTAAATAATCAAATCATACACAATTTTCACCACTAACGATTTCTACACTTTTGTACTGATGACCACTGTATATTCATTAACACTTATCCTCGAGTGCCTCTTGGGTCTTGATAAGTGATGACTCAACTTGTAAAAAAAAGAATCATCATCATCATTACCAGCCATCACGGTGTTGTCTCACCTATTCTCGAGTGTCTTTTGGGTCTTGATATATTGAAAAAAATGGTAAATTTGTAAATTATTAAATCAACACGCTTAGCCCCCGCGATTTCCAAAAAAAATGAGATTCTACAAGGGGGACTGATTAAATATAAACTCTTTTTAAAACTCATTGGAATGAAAAATGATAAATGGCACTGGAATTTCTTATGTTATCACTAATCGCCATTTTGTATGCAAAAGAGCACACAAAGTTTTGACATACGCCCATATGTTTTATACTTGCACGCTTCAAAAATATGCACATGGTTCCACATATAAAATGGCCACCAGTGATAACATAAGGAATTACAGTGCTTAATATCTAGAAAAGTATATTTTTTGCACCAAATTTACGTGCTATTCATTTTCTGCATACCCGAAAACGTATCGAAGTCGTCGTTTTAAAGGTAAAGGTAAAGTAAACATTTACCGTTTTATAATTTAGAGTAGGGTTATTAGTTTCGCATATATAGGGTCTTAATCTACAATAATAGTGAATGATAAATAGGATAAAACAAGACAATTTCTATTAATATAGAGAAAAAATAAAATGTTTCTGGGAGGAGAATACTCGGGTGGGGAATTTAATACTCGGGTTGAGAATGTTTCGTGGGACAGAACAAGTACTACGCATTGATCTTAGCCCACAAGTCGGATGATAATGCAAATCTGTATTAATGAATTACATTTCACTCCGAAATATTACACACGGCCAAAAATGATTGTCACACGTTGATAACATGTCACGGAGAATTTCGCGGGTACAAGGGAGATAACTATGTAATAATAATCACGGGATTCCCTCCCTTTAATATAAAATCTTTTCTTTTTTTTTTCCTTTTTTTAACCTTTTTATTTTGAAAGTATGATTCGAAACTTGATATTAAAAACATTTCTAAGCAAGAATTTCTTTTATTATTGTAAATCGATCTGTATCATTCAGCCAGTGTCTGGTCCGCGCAAATCACAACCAATGAATAAACGACTATTTACTATAATCGGAGTTTGATAGCTTGGCGCTAGGAATGAGTTTTATATATAGTAGCAGGTATTATTAAATTCCAATGAACACCCATCTAAAATACTCGGTACGAGCAGAAATGATGGAAAAAATAGGAGGACATAGTTTTGAAAACCAGTTTATCACAATTGTTTTTATGTTTGTGACTATTCTTTGATTGTATTTGAAAGATTAAAGACTGAAGTTATTTTCCCAATGGAAAAAAATATTTGTACACGTGAAAAAATAAGGTTAAAATGAAAAATGTTTTTCGCGGCGACATTCAGCTAAATTTAGAAGCTAAATAAATTTATTGTAACAAACCTTTGAAAGATAAATATAAGTTTTCTGAGTTTATTTCAAAGATAATTAGTAAAGTCCTAAGATATAGAATTAAATATTAAAAAAAAAAAGACATATACAAAAAAATAAAATAGCTTAACTAGCCGCCAAAAGCGGGAGATTCTGACTTTGCTCAATCACGACAGACGAAAAATCGTCCAAATGCTGATTCTACGGGAGGCCAAAATATCAGAACATCAAAAGACTGTCTGAAAATAACGTCAAGTAGTTAAAGGGGGGATGCTGGTTTTCTTCTCCTCACCACTCTCCAGTTGTGCATCCGTACATTCCTATCGTGATTTTTTTCTTCTTTTTACCAATTTTTATTATAATTATTTTTCTATGATCCTGCATTTAAAATTTAAAAATAATTTATTTTTCAAGATTATATAAAAATTATGTTACGCCGAAAGTTTCATATTCATTTAAGCAAGGAAAATATTAGAATCTTACGTATAAACATTATGCGAAACATGTAATCTAAAAAAAAAAAAAGTAGAAATATTTTTTTCAATTATAATATTTTTGTGTGAAAAATGTAAATAATCAATGCTTAATTCAGTGATAGTATCGGTGGTTTGAGAAAGTATTTTTTCTTCGAGTTATATTTAATTCATTATTATGGACTTTATGGGCTTTTTTCATAATGTTCCTGATAAAAAAAAAATTTTCTTTTTTTATTGTTACAATTTACGATGCTTTATTTTTATTTAAAAAAAAAAGCAAATATTAATTAATTCATTTTTTTTTTAATATTGAAAACCATAACTTTAGTAAAGGCGTTTTTGTTTAAACAAAATAATACATTTCCACTAAGATTCAAATAAAAATAATGGATTCAATTATATTCCGTGATCATTATTTTATAAAAACTGAAAATTTCATTTAAAGTGGTTAATGTTCTGATTTTTTTGTGTGTGAATTTTTAAGTAAAGGGAGGGGTCAAAATGTTTATACAGTTTGAGCATCGGCGTTCATTTTGTACACACCTACAAGATACCGACCAGACAAAGCGTCGCTTAACTTCGATGATGTGTCTGTAACCGATGTTTTAACGATATTATACCTGGTTTTTAGAAGTAGGTACATTTTAAAAATATCTACGTTAAAAGTGCCTTTATTTTTAGAAGCTAATCGTGACATGAATAATAAAAACCAACGTGTATAATAACCGGCACTTGCGTAATTAAAGTTTGGTGGATAATTTTTCTTTTCTTTTTTTCAGTTTTGAAGAATTCCGCTTGGAACAAGGGGAGACAATTCGAAGAGTTCTAAAAGATTTTTGGTAAATTTTTACTTATTTTCCACCTTAGCAATAACGACTTTAAAAGGTTTTCGAGGAGGCTAAAAACGAATATCGCATTTAAATTCCCCGTAAACAAAAAGTTGTCCGGGTATTAAGCAATGTAATTCCTCATGTTCCATATATTCCATATATGTACATACATGCACATATGTACTTACAAGCAGATATATACATACATACACAGACACATATGTATACATACACACATATATTTACACATATACATACACACACATGTGTATAGATACACGCATGCACACACACACACACATATATATATATATATGTGTGTGTGTGTGTATATATATATATATATATATATATATATATATATATATATATATATATATATATACAGGGTGGCCACAAAGTCTGGCTACATAATGTAGCCAGACTTTGTGGACACCCTGTAGGTTTATTCCCCTGTTAGATTTTCGTTGCGGTTTACTTGATCTGTGATAAATAGTAAACCGTTCTTGTTTACGAAGCGTTTGCTCAGTTAGTAGAGTGCTTGCCTCACATGCAAGAGACTCGGGTTTCGAATCCTGAGTTTGAATGTGTCTAACTGATGAGCACAAATGAGGGCGAAACTGGAGTCTTGGGCTCCCGGTTTGTTGGTTTTCATGGCTCTTGTGAAGTGCGACGTTGTCTGGCTGTGGAAATGATTATATATATATATATATATATATATATATATATATATATATATATATATATATATACTTGTACACATATATAAATGCATATATATATATATATATATATATATATATATATATACAAATTCATACACAAATACACGAACATATATACATATATTACATATATATATGTATATACACACACGCATATATACACACACGCAACACACATTACACACACACACACACACACACTAGCAGGACACCCACCATTGCCAATCGTAAAATACGCTTAAAAATGATATTTCGATAATTGCACATTTTGTATTTATTACAATGTTATATATAGTGATGATTTAAAAAGTTTAAAAAAAAAAAATGACTTGCGCAGCACCAACCAGAATCGAAACCGAAACTTTTAGCTTACGATGTACTTTTTCTGTGGCGTTAATGCCTGAGCTATGAAGACATGTTTGCTGCAAAATTAAAAATAAAAACATGAACCAATAGCTATTACGTTACGCATGCATATTCGTAATGTTGTCGTTCACCTGTCAAATTCCATTTTGTTTCTTTTCACACTTTTGCACCGATTTCCCCGGCAAAAACCCAAATATAAACTTTCGCATGTGTTCGACTACCCTATATATTAAGTTTCGTGTCTGTAGACCAACAAATTACAGAAGAGTTTAGTAGGTAATTTTTTTTATCAAATATATTTACCCATACATAAGTATATATAAAAAGAGGTTTGTGTTCACTATAAACTTTTTACGCAAATATTACGCAAGTATAAAGCACGTAGAATATCTGCATGAATATAATTACACGTAAAAGAAAACCGAAAAAACTAATAGAGAAATTTGTTTCGCTCATGTTTGTACATAAATTCTTTGATTTCTTTTTGCTTTTGCTTAGCTTGAAAATACAAAAGAAATTCCTGTTTTTTTGTAAATAAAAAATGTTTATTATGTTATTGTAAATAAAATTTTGAAAAACATTCACGCATGTGGGGAATTTTAAATAGCTTAGTCCCACAGAGTGAACGAGGTATTATGGTGAGTGATGAACTAGCTAAGGGAATAGACAAAGTGGATGAACCCCGACACCCCACTTCTCTCCCCCATCATTCCTTTTTGGCCTCATGCCACATTGTTCAAAGACCCCCCCTTCATTCCTTATAACATATTTAATAAAGCATTGTATATAAAATGGGGGCCCTTGGCAATAAAAAAAAAATAATCGAGAATTGATTAAAATAAATGTTTAAAAGAATATTTTAAAAGATTTTTTGCCGATAAATGCAATTCCACGTCTTGTATATAACAAAGTTGTATTTTCTATTTGAATAAATAGAAAATGGGTTTTTAATATGAGTATCAATGCAAACAAAAAACAACAAATTATAGAAGTATAGACATATACCTATACACGCACAATATAGCAAAAGTATTAATCAAATGCGCACAAAAAGAACTAATGACTTTCTCTTAATTCTTAAAAGTGATTACTTTTACGTCTAAGGAAATGTTGTTTTTCAGCTTTATATTGATGAATCAGCATCGATTTTCATCGATTTCTTATCGAGCTAAGTAGACGCCAACCTGATAGGACTGAGAGAAAGCCGACGAGCAGCGACACATGTAATGGATAGGACCCATAACTTCGTCGTCTGCTCGAGGGGAAATTTATCGGTAATCAATTGCTTTTTACTCTTAGATTATTACTTCCATCTCGCGAAATGTGCTATTTTTTGTCATTTTAGGAAATAAATCAACCCAAAATTGCAAGCGAATGCATCTAACTTTGTCATCACCAGGAGGACGGGTATGTTAACGCAGGTGTAAGGGGAGACCACTCTCTTCTGACACCGGAGCCGCTGTCTTATTCTTCAAGAACTCAAAACCAGAGAGGCAGAAATGGAGCTGATCCACATTACAAAACTGTCTGGTGACCTCTGATTAATTTTTTTTTTTTTTTAAACATAACAAGTTCCTATTAACTTGCCTCCACACGATGGCAAAGTTTCACACAAGGTCAATTTTATTTATGTGGGAGATGCTTTTGAGGGATAGGTTATTATTAAATGAAAGAGTAACAAAGTCTATTCACTAGGCACGTGCGTTTTTGTAAAAAAAAAAAAAAAAAAAAAAAAAAAAGCCACGTCCTATACAGTTGTGGTCATCCGTTAGGTGTATCAGATTTTTTGTAGGAATTTTTGACACCCCTAACACGAAACTGCGAATAAAATATAAAAAACACGTAATTTCTCTTTTAAAAGTGGATTGTTTATTTTCTTTATGGATTATACTTCCAAAATAAACTCTTTAAGTTGTTTTAAAAGTAATAGAATGTTTTTATTTTTTTTTTAACAGTAATGAATTTTACGAACTCATTATTTTTACTTTTTAAACTTTAAAAATCTATCAAAATTTTTCTATTGGTTCTATTTTTACGATATTTTCAGGGTCAATGTGAAATTTTAAGCTCTTTTCAATAAACCGAATATATTTTAGAGAAACGTTTTTTTTTTAATTCACGCCCCCCCCCCATTTTCAAGTGTCTATTAAAAAGTAAATAATCAATTTACTCGCCAAAGTTTTATATATCACAAATTGAAGAGAAAAGGTCAATAAATAATATATTCAAATGTAAAAAAAAAGTAGTGTTTTTTAGAAATTTACCTGTAAAGTCCGAAGTTTAAAACATTTTTTTAACCACGTTGTTTGTTTTTTCTTTTGTTTTTTTGTTTTTTTTTTTTGTTTTTTAATGAAACCTTGGTCCTTGCTCCTTTAATTGAAAAAAAAATTAGGACTTGAATTAAATTTTTCGAGTAGTTATAAGCTTGGAAAGACAGGGGGGCGAATAATTCACGCCTCCAATTTTGAAATGTCTATTAAAAAGTAAATAATTAATTTACTCACCAAAGTGTTATATATCACAAATTGAAGAGAAAAGGTCAATAAATACTATATTCAAATTTAAAACAAAAAAGTAGTGTTTTTTTAGAAATTTACCTGAAATGTTCGAAGTTTAAAACCTTTTGTTAAAAAAAAACACGTTGTTTTTTTTTTGTTTTTTATTTTTTTTAATGAAACCTTAATCCTTGATCCTTTAATTGAAAAAAAATTAGGGCTTGAATGACATTTTTCGAGTAGTTATAAGCTTGGAAAGACGGGGTGGAATTATTCACTATTTTTCACGAAATTTCTGACACACCTAGTCATCCGTAGCTTAAAAGTTGTCTGACGTCACTTCCACCAAATGGCTTTGTAAACACAGGGATGCGGAAGGTGAACTTAACCGATTTTTGTGTCAAAATATTAAATAAACAATGCTTAATTCAGTGGTAATATTGTTAGTTCGAGTAATTAAATTTACTTCGAGTTATATCGATTTCGTTAATACGGACTTTAGGGGTTTTTTTCGTAATGTTCCTGAAAAATTAATTTTTTTAATCGTTACAATTTATGATACTTTATTTTTATAAAAAAAAGCGAAAATAAATTTATTTATTTATTTATTTATTGCTACTGAAAACCATAACTTTAGTAAAGGCGGTTTTTGTTTAAACAAAATAATACATTTCCACTAGAATTCCCAGAAAAATATATTCCCCAATTATTATTTGATAAATACTGAACATTTCATTAAAATTGATTAATTTCCTGATTTTGGTGAATTTTTAAGTTAAGGGAGGGCTTTATACATTTTGAGCTTCGGCCATTTATTTTTTCACGCACCTACACAAAATAATTAATTTTTATTGACAATTTAAGACTATTGCGTTCTTACAAAATTGTTTGATTTATTCCCTGCTTCCTTTGTTACAGCTCGTTTGACTCGTTGGTCTAGTGGTCTTCATTAATTTTCTGTTTATAGACATCGTTTTAATACATCTTGGGCTTGTTAAAATAGAGTGGAGAGATCGATTTTTTAATTTGTCCTTTAAGTAAAAACGATATTACGTACTAATTGTCATGTCGATAATAGTAATATATCCAAAAAAAAGATTTAAAAGTATTTTTTACAGAAAATTGGGTAAAACTGTATTTTTTATTAAGTAGACGATGAAACGTTCACACACAGGAGGTATAACTCGGAACGCAAATTTTAGATTACACTTTAATGGCAACCAAAATTTTAGCTTTATAGTGATAGATATTTTACTAAAAACACAATAGCTGTGGTTCTACTCAATGAATTTTCGCAATATTACTTTTTTCCACATGACGATTAAGTACGTCATATCGTTTACGCTTTAAACGACATCTTAAAAAATCTGTCCGTCCACTATTTTAACTCGCACCTACGTCTTATTCTAGTCGCTAATTTCTAATAAATGCAAGCACGAATACTTTTTCCTGTTGTTTTTCTCTAATTGAAAGCCTTGGATTATTTAAAACTAAGGTCAATATACATTCTCCTGCCTTTTCATTTTGAGCTCATTACATCAAATGGTTTTATGCCCTGTCTGGAGCAACTTCCAGGAAAAGAGATGACTCTAATAGTTTCTTCCCCGGGACTGTTAGACTCTGGAACTCCTCTCCGGGTTCCTTTTTACTAATTGTACTGACATGCAGAAGTTCAAGTGTAATGTGAACAGACATCTTGCTGCTCAACTCCCTACGTAGTATCCCGGTCACTTATGTCCCCGATAGTACCCCCCCCCCTACATCAAAGTGGCACTGTGCGTTGTTTGGGCTTAAAATGGGATAAATAAATAAATATAGATGCTACAGCTTTTCATCTAGAAAAATGAAAAGGGGATTAACTTTTTTTACCTTGGTGATCGCTCCTGCCTCAAAGTAATTTCGAGGGAAGAGTTATGTCCCTTGTATATTTCGGATAGAGGCAATCTTGGATTCAACGCGTTATAAACCTTTTCTCCAATTTAGTTTTTAGTCTTCATTTGTAAATGGAGAATAAATGTTAGCAGTTGAATAATGCAGAAGTTTTATTCAATCCTTTATTTATATTCGTCTTATACCTCACAAATATACAGCATAATCACGCTGACACAGCATTCGCATAAGATTATCAAAGTTAAGCAACCAGTATCAGATGAGTGACCATTTGAAAATACTAGATGCTGTATGTAGGAAGACCTCGACACTTCCCTGCAAAAACTGTATAGGAGCTGGTAGGCCTTAAAATGGAGTACTGTTGCCACATCTGGGCAGAAGCTGCTCGGTGCAGGCTATCCGACCTTCATAGTGTTCAAAACCAGCTTCGAAACCTAGTAGCTGATGCTCTTTTCTCTTCTCTGCAATCACTTTCCCGCAGAAGAGATGTTGAAAGTCTGTCTTAGCTATACCATTATTATCATGGCAAGTTCTCGACTATGGGTCCCTCTTGCAAAACTTTCACCAAAACACTGGACTAGCTACAACCACTATAAATGATTTCTTCCATTCTTTATCTGTGTCTAAATCTAAATGCAAATTCCATGAACAAAGTTTCTTTCCAAGAACTGTCCGCCTATGGAATATCGTTCCGCTGGTCTGCTTCCCAGTTGAATACAACATGGTGGCTTTCAAAGCCAATGTAAACAAGTTCTTGTGAAGCCATTCCCATAATTAATCAAATTCTACCCAATTTACACCATTAATGATTACTACACCACCATCTTACATTCATTAACTCTTATCCTCGAGTAGCCTTCAGGCCTAGATAAGTGGTGACTCCTAAGTAAAAAAAAAAAAAAAAATCAAATGTCGGCATCTATCCTGATCTAGATATACATGCAAGTGGAGGCAACTTATGAATTTAATATTCTCTTGACACTTCCTCCTTTGGAGGAAGTCTGTTCAACTTGCCTAGGATGAATACTATTTCTCATCATTTGTCATATATCTCACCAATACCACAATTACGCATCAAAAGGACAACAAAAGATAAAAAAGATAAAGAATTCATGAAAAATGAAATTCCAAAGACTCCAAAGAACGTTCTGGAAAAAAAAAGTAGTTATTTTATCTGTAAGGAAAAGTTGAGTGCAAATTTTTATTTTCATCGGCAGCTTGTGTGTTTACATGTGTGTAAATGCGATAGACATGATCATGTATGTTTGTATATTAGCATGCTTCTTTTCTAAATGAGTGTGGATGTATGACTGTACATAGCCTTTTTGAAAGTGGTGCTTTACTAGGTAATGTGTTTAGTAGTTCGTGAAAGTTCCTCCTTATGTGTGTGCTGCTGTGAACTCCTTCACCTGAAAGTGGTTAAGTAAGATTATGCCACACACACATGTGTTGTCTGTAAGAAAGGAAAAAAAGTGTGATAGAAAACTGTGTTTGGGTTTTCATAGCACATGCTGAATCTTGAGACTGAGTATTTCTGGTATTTGGACAGATTGAAAGAAACTGCTGATTGGAGAGCTTCTTTGATAGGGGCACAGGAACAGCATTTACTGACGTTATTACTAAAAATAAGTTTTATCTCTGTGGATTGTAATATCAACCCGACTTTACAATATAAATATGATATAAACTGAGCAGAAAATTCTATTTTTGTGAAATTATTTTTTGGAATTGGACTTTACAATATAAATCCATACTCCTATAATTATTTTTTTCTGTTTTAGAGAAGATCCTAATTTACATTACATGTGCTTCAAGGTTGCACTTGCTCACACTACTGCATTTATATTTGCACTCTATCGCCCCCACAACAGTGGAATTACTATCTTTAATAGCATAACTAAGAAAATTGACCATGTCCTTTCTGAGTACTCCTCAGTTAACATTCACGTCTGTGGGGATGTCAATGTTCACAATGTGGAATGGTTGACTCACTCAAAAAAGGCCGATGACGAGGGGAGGTTCTGCCACGATTTCTCCATTGCTCCTCACTCAGATTATCCAAGAACCCACCAGCGTTTCCGACACTGACGGTCAATATGCAAGTCTCTTAGACCTCTTTCTCACAACTTGCCCTGAGCTACGTTAATCTTCCGTTCAGTCTCCACTGGGATCTTTCGACCACTCTGTTGTATAATTTAAGATAAAAACAAAATGCAATAGGTCCCCAGACACAGCTCTCAATTGTACAGTATATCGATACTCTATGGCTGACTGGGAGAGCTTCCATACATTTATATCAGACCTACCTCTGCTTGCCATGTTTAAAAAGAATGTCCTCTATAGTATCAGACCTGACGGAATGGTTAACTGTAGGTATAGACAGTTTCATACCCTCGAAAAAGTTCCAGCAAAAACCTAACAGCCAGTCATAGTTCTCCCCAGAATGTGTTGCTGCCATTGTGCACAGAAATCACTTTTTCCATTGCTTCCAACATAATAGATATACTGAGACTAAAGCCGCTTTCAGGACCGCCAGCAACCATTGTAAAAAGTAATGAAGAAGGTGAAGGAGTTGTATGCTCAGTCCATCAAGTCCAAGGTAGGTGACCCCCATGTAAAAAAAAAATAAAATGAAATAAAAAACTTAAATCTATTAGTAATCCCAGTTGAAGGTTCGGTGCGGACACACACAACCTTGTGAAATCTTTATTAAGTTTTTATTTTTATATTTCTGAATTTTTGAGATGAAGATTGTGTTAAGTTTTGAGCAGATCAGTAACCAACATAGCGACCAAGAATAAAATGCGGTCCGTGGCGTAGTTAACCTCTAAAGTTCTGAGATATTATGTTGAACAAGATGGCGGCGTAGTTCAGATCAGTAACCAAGATGGCGGCGTAGTTCAGATCAGTAACCAAGATGGCGGCAAAGAATTAAATGCGGTCCGTGACGTAGCAAACGGCGAACTGATTGAATCCAAAATTCGGCAATTTTTCTAATAATTTTGCGACGTTTTCATTGGTTGTTTAGCAGAGCCGTTGGTTATAAAAATGATTGGTGAATCCATTCGTCTCATACCCCCATTACAAGTTCATTGTGATGGGATGTGTCTCTTCGCAACTTTGGCTGCAAGGAGATAGGATAGTACACGTCAAGGATTCGTCACTTGACACTCAGCCCAACAGGTGAGGGGCCGGAAACCGGCCCAGCACCTGTTGGACTGAGGTACACCGCCTGGGTAATACCTAGGAGGTCCACCCTCCCAGACCTTGCCACCGGGCTTTCCGGTGGGACAAGTTTATTGCTTGCTGCCTGAGGCGCTCCGACCGGCGAATGCCGACGGGATTACTCAGGCAATTTTTAAAATTGCAGGAGTGCCCCTCCTTTAGGGGAGCCTGCGGGGTTCCCACTTTCCGGCCTTGTGCCACATAATGCTGATGTGGGCAGCATTTAAATATATACCCCCATTACAAGTCAAAAACTTTTTATACACCCCCCTTTTTTGATATAATGGAAAAATCCTTTCGGATTCAATTTTGGTTTCATTTGAGAAAAGAAAAGAAAAATAAATAAATAAATAAAAATAAACAAATAAAATAAGTTTCTTTTCTTTTTCTTTTTCTGGTTTTATGGGAATTTGTCTTTATTCTCATCGGTCAAAAAGAATTATTAATATATTGGTATAATGTGTGCAAAAAGAAGCCATTTTTTTTTTTTTTTTGGATACATATAAAAATAAACACTTTTCAACTATATATAAACATACAAATAGAATACTTTTAAAATACATATAAACATATGCACAAAAATTCATAAATATACATTTTTTTGTTTTGTTTTAACAAATGTTCGCCCCCCCCCACCACCACCAAAAAAAAGAGATACAAACAGAACTATTTGACAAATAGGAAGTTTACAAAAGGGTTTTAACAAGTGGGTTTTTTTTTTGGTTTTTTTTTTTGTAACAAAAACTGGAAACATTATGTTAGGTATTAATTGGTTAATTTGGTTAGTAAGGTAGAAATGGTCGCAGTTTAACGTCGTGGCCGGGACAATTTACAATTTTTTTTTTGTTTGTTTGTTTTTTTGGTGTGATTTTAACTGTTCATGCTTCTCCTTTTGGGTTTCTAAAAAGAGAATTATTCATAATTAGATTCCAAAAAGTTCGGTTATAAAATGTCTTAATTTTATTCTTTTTATAGGTTTAGTGAAAATGTCGACTATATTATTTTCAGACGTCACATAAGTAAGAGTAATAGATTTTTTTCTTATTTCATCCCTTATAAAATGATATCTGATATCAATATGCTTCGACCTTTGATGAATCATATAATTATTTGCTAATAAGATACTGCTCTGATTATCAAAATGAATTACTATAGGTTTTTACTTAGATCTGGTTTTAAAATAGATTTTAGAAGGGTGTTCAGAAAAATTGCCTCCTGCAGGAAATGAGTAAGAGCCACATATTCTGCTTCACAAGTAGAAAGGGCAACAATTTGTTGCTTTTTAGTTTTCCAAGAGATCATAGACAGTCTAAAACAATACCCCGCTATACTCTTTCTATCCTCAGAGTTAGCCCAATTTGAATCCGAAAAGCCTTCTAAATTTAGAGGATATGTGGATTTTTTAAATCTTAAAGATTGTTCATTGGTTCCTTTTAGGTAACGAAGGATTTGTTTTGCACGATTAAGGTCTTTAATTGTCGGTTTCGATAAGTTTTGAGATAGCTTTGTTACAGTGTAACATATGGCAGGCCTTGTTGCGGTCATCAAGTAGATGAGGCTCCCTACCATTTTCCTGTTTATTCGGTTATCTATGAATTTTGTTTCGGTCCCTACATTTTTATTTATGTCCATTTCGACGGGAGTTGAACGTGGCTTACAATCTTGCATTCCGAACTTGAGCAGAATTTTTTCAATGTATCGTGATTCGTTCATAGTTATAGTTTCATTTTCACAGGTAAATTTTATACCGAGGAACCATGACAGTCGTCCATTTTAATTTTTTTATTTAATTCATTTTTAACATCTCTTAAAGTGTTGTCACAGTTTGAGGTGAGTAATATATCATCAACCCAAAAAACCAAAATCAACAATTTATTACCTACATTTTTGGTATACATGTACGCATCTACAGGACATTGTTTGAATTCCTGTTCTATTAAATAATTATGGAGTGTTAAATTCCAATTGTGTGCACTTTGTGTGTCCATATAACGATTTATTTAATTTCCACACCCAATTTTTATTTTTCATTCTAAATCCCTCTGGAGGGTAAATGTAGATTTCACAGTCAATCGGAGCATTTAAATAAGCATTTTTTACATCCATTTGATGTATTTTTAAATTGTATTGAGTGACAAGTTATAATAAAATTCTAATTGTCGTTAAATTTGTCGTTGGTGAAAATGTTGCACAATATTCCACTCCAGGAATTTGTGAGAAACCTTTCGCCACAAATCTTGCTTTAAAAGTTTCACTGCCAGAAGCTGTGATTTTTTTGGAAAAAACCCAGCGTGAAGAAATTATATTTTTTTATCTGTTGGTTTTGCCACTATTTCGTATGTGTTATTTTCAGATAAAGCTTTCAATTCGGATACCAAAGCTTGTTCCTATTCTTGGTGATTTTGTGAATTAATCGCCTCATTATAACTTTCCGGTGCGCTGTTCAACGAATAACAGTAATCCACAGCATAATCTTGTATCTTTTCAATTTGTAAGAAGTCTGGCTTTTTTCGCTCCCTTATTGGGTATCGACGTGTCTGGTTAATATTTTCGCCAGAAGTACTGTAATTGTCGTCGTTATTAATATTTTCATTGTGATCGATTAAGATGCTAGGCAATATTTCATGTTTTTCATTCACTGGATACCAATTTTTTAAATTTAATGTATCATTGAATTTTACACATCTAACCCTTTTTATGGCATTTTGAGCTGCAAAGTAGATTAAGTATGCCGGACTATTTTTATCGTAACCTACGAAAGTACCTTTTTCGCTTTTAGTATTTAGTTTACTGGTGTTTTCTATAAATGCAAAACAATCAGAACCAAATAGATGCATTCTGTTCATTTTAGGTTTTACACGGCAAAACGCTTCATACAGCGTTTTTCCTAGCCTCTTATTGAACGATATATTTCTGATATATGCTGCTGCCATTAAAACGTATATCCATAAACTATGCGCTAATTTCGATTCGATAAGTAGGCATCTTCTCATCTCAAAAAGATTCACCATGCCCTTTCAGCTGTGCCATTTTGGAAGGGGGGAGTACAGCGCCAATTTCTCGTGTTAATTAATAGAAGTTCAAAGTTTTTACTAGTAAATTCAGTCCCATTGTATGAGCGAATACATTTTACTGAACCGTACGGGGCAACATCAGCTAAATATTTCTTAGTGGCAAGGATAGTGTCGAATTTGTTTTTTAGAAAATAAACCATAACTAAACCGGAAAAATCATCAATGAAGTTCAAAACGTACCTTAGATTATTTCTCCCCAGCGGGCTGATCGGACCTGCTAAGTCACAATGCACAAGTGAGAGAATTTTCGTAGCTTTTTTGTCTGGCGTTTGGCTTATATCTTTTCTCATTTTCCCCTGTGCACAAACATCACAATTTGGAAGATCGTCTGAAGGTATTATTTTCATGCCTTCGACTACATTTGGTAATTTTTTAATATCAGCTGTATTGCAGTGTCGTAGAATTTTATGCCAGGTTTCCAAGTCATGACAGCCAGTTTTTGAGGGAACCATACTTTTTAAATAATATAGTCGGCCATTTTCTTTAATGTCAAATACAGTTCCATTGGGGTATATCAATTTTGATGTATTTTGGCCAAATTGTATAATCACGCCTTGTTTAATTGCAGCCTGCACGGAAAATATGTCTTGCTTAAATGTAGGTATGAACAGAGCATTTTTTTAGAATACAGTTACAGATTTCGCCTTTATTATTTTTTAGGTATATTTTAGCATCACCTCTTTTCAAGACTATATCATTTATTTGACTACCGTCGGCAAGTTCGACAAAATGAGTGAGGATTAAAGTTTGAATCAAAATTAATAAAATCAGATTCCGTGGTGATAACGTGCACTGTAGCACCACAGTCTACAATGAGATTTTTACCGTTTGTGGTATTGTCAAAGTTACATGTGAATAGAAATGTATGTTCTTCCTCAAAGTTCTCAACGGAATCTATTTTAGAGCGTATATATCGACATTGGAAACTTTTGTGGTTGGGTCCTCCACAATTATAGCAGATAATTTTATTCTTTTTCTTGGAGAATACGTCGCGGTGAGGTGTGTAATTTGGTGGTGTCTGCTTTTTTTTTTTTTTTTTTACATAGGCATCACCACATTATCAAGGCCCAGAGGTCACTCAAGGATAAGGGTTAAAGAGTGTACAGTAGAAATTGGACAATATAGTAATCATTAGTAATGAAAATTTGGTAAATTTGATAACTTATATGGAATGGCTCGTCAAGAACTTATTTACTTTAGACTTGAACACAACCATATTGTAGTCAGCCGGAAAGCAGGAAAACGGAAGACAATTCCACAGGCGTGCAGTTCTCAGAAAGAAGCTTTGTTCATGGAATCTACGTTTAGGTTTAGGCACAGATAAAGAGTGGGGGGAATTATTGATAGTGTTTACAGCTAGACGAGTGTTTCTTGTGAAAGTTTGGCGAGGGGGGGACCATAGATTGAAGCTCAGTCGAACACTTTCCATGAAAATAACGATACATCAGAGACAAACTCGCAACATCTATTCTGTGAGATAGAGGTTGCAAGGAGGAGAAAAGGACATCTCCTACGAGGCTACGAAGTCTATTTTGAACTCTATCAAGGCAGGACAAGTCCTTTCTAGCAGCTCCTGCCCAGATGTGGCAACAGTATTCCATCGTTGGACGTACCTGGCTCTTATATAGATAGAGAATAGCATCAGCAGTGAGATATTTACCGGATCGATAGAAAGATCCCACCATTTTTCCAGCGGCCTTGGCAACAGATTTGATGTACGTGTTCCATTTAAGATCAGGAGTAATGGTCAAGCCCAGAAGCTTGTCAAAACTTGAGGCCTCCTGAAGACGAGAGCCATTCATTTCAATTGATGCCAAATGTGGATTAGAATGTTGATGATGTAAAGAGAGAAGCTTGGTTTTAGATGCATTAAAAGTAACCAGCCACTCCTTTCCCCATTGTACTACGTGCTCAAGATCAGAGGAGAGAGAATTGGAGAGAACTTGGTCGTTTACTGTCTTAGATGTGCTACCATAAATGATAGTGTCGTCAGCATAAATGTCTACAAATGATGTAAGGATGTGATTTGGAAGATCATTAATGTAGATCAGGAAAAGAGTTGGGCCCAGGATGGACCCCTGAGGGACACCGGCATTAATACTGTGAGTTTCTGATTTTTGCCCCTCAACTACTACTCTTATGAACCTATCAGAAAGAAATGATTTAATAATTGAGAAGACTTTTCCAGCTATACCATAGCTAGCGATCTTATGAAGTAAACCTTTATGCCATACCCTATCAAAGGCTTTAGATATGTCAAGAGCAATTGCCCTAGAAAGATTGCCACCATCGAGAGATTTGCTAATCCTATGCGATATAACTGTAAGCACATCTGCTGTAGATCTAGCAGAACGGAAACCATATTGAGTGTCACTAAGAAGGTTATTTTTGTTGAGATGGTTGATTACTTCTGTATTTAACACAGATTCTAGCAACTTACTCATGACGCACAGGAGACTTATTGGCCTGTACTGAGAGGGGGATGAGCGATCACCTGAATTCTTAAATACAGGGCATACTGATGAGATTTTCCAGGGAGATGGGAAACTATTCTCCTTAAGACAACGTTTAAACAGTTTTGTAAGTATGGGCGCTAGTTCAGGTTGAAGTTTTTTGAGTACTATAATTGGAATACCGTCAGGGCCAGTTGCTTTACTGGAATCAAGGTTTTTGATTAGCTTGGCAACATCACGTACAGATATACGTATATCACATACCATGTTTTCTGATACAGGAGGAAATATTGGGGGTTGGCGGCCTTGGGCGCAAAGGGTAGAATTAGCTGCAAAGTTCTTGACAAAGAGTTTGGCTTTGTCTGATGCTGACGAGATTACCTCAGGTCCATTGATAATAGTTGGAATGGAGCACACGCTTCTGTTCAGGATTCTGTTTGCTATTTGCCAAAACTGGTGGGAACCAAGCCGCTGCTCAGCTACTTTGGACTTAACAGATTGAGCATACAACTCTCTTGCGTTCTTTATTACTTTCTTACAATGGTTGCTGGCAGTCCTGAAAACGGCTTTAGTTTCCATACATCTATTACGTTTGAAGCAGTGGAAAAAGTGATTTCTGTGCGCAATGGCAGCAGCACATTCTGGAGAGAACCATGGCTGGCTGTTAGGTTTTTGCTGAAACTTTTTAGAGGGTATGAAATGGTCAATACCTACAATTAACCATTCAGTCAGGTCTAATACTATAGAGGACACATCCTTTTTAAACATGGAATGCAGAGGTAGATCAGATATAAATGTACGGAAGCTATCCCAGTCAGCCTTAGTGTATCGATATACTGTATGATGGAGAGGTACGTCTGGGGACTTATTACATTTCATTTTTATCTTAATTGATACAACAGAGTGCTTTCGAGAAGCATTTTTGAACTTCATAATATTGCTGGAGTTATTATTGTCCATGAGCATACGATTAGTCGCTTCATAACTGCGCAATGCCACTTTAAATTTGCTGAAATTTATGGGTTTGTCTTTATGAGTTATAACAGCTGTAAATGGTTTAAAATCGGCTGGAAGTCCCTTGAGGGTCATTGATATCAACAAGCTATCGCTTATTATTTCACCTGAGAGTTTTAAGGCATTGGCGGTTGTTTCTGCCCTTATGACGTAGTCGGTAATCGTTTCATCCTCGTTACGTTTCAAAGAGGTTAATTCTGTATATAGGGATATTATATTCGGTTTCCCTTTTGATAAATAATGTTCTCGTAATATGTTCAATTCTTTTCTCCCATCATCCAATGTGTCTCTCATAATCAGAGACAAACTTCTATCGTCTAAACATTGAATCAGTTCTGCAAAAACAGTCGCATTCTTTTCGAGAAATTCAGGGTCGTTTGTATTCTCTGTTGGAGATTGTATGACTTTGTGTAGTTTTCTAATCCTTAGATATCCCAGAAATTTTACTTGCCACAATTCAAATTTAGATTCCGATCTGTCAAAGACGGTGGCTGGACGCATAACCTGTTAAGTTTTGAGACTTTGTGTTGAACAAAGATGGCGGTGTAGTTCAGATCAGTAACCAAGATGGCGGCGAAGAATTAAATGCGGTCTGTGACATAGCAAATGGCAAACTAAGTGAATCCAAAATTCGACAATTTTTATAATAATTTTGCAACGTTTTCATTGGTTGTTTAGCACAGCCGTTGGTTATAAAAATGATTGGCGAATCCATTCGTCTCATACCGATGGGGATCGCGGTTTCAGCCTCTTCTGGCTAGGATCGAGGTGTGGTGTCTGTTATCAGTGCTCGCTATGGTCTGCGTCGAAGACTTCCAGTTGTTTTTGCCACTGCAAGGATCAGCCCCACCTTTGGGGATTGGACCCGCAAGGACTGGTTTCTTTTTATTTTTGTTATTTGCTAGATTGTTTTCGTTATTGCTCTCAGGCAACTTATTAACTGAAGGGCCAAGGGAAACCGACGTGCCTTTTTAGGCGAAGGTCCCCTTGGTTTCTGAATCGGTGGGCTCTAGTTGGGCTCAGGACCATCAAAGGAGATGGAGCAGGCCGCTGCTCCTGCCACCTTGGGGGATGCCCCAGGTGTAGGTGTTGTGAAGGGTTCGGGGGGTGCCGTCCCGAAAGGCACCCCCAGTACGAGAAAGGTTCCGGAGGTTGCCACCCCAAAAGGCACCCATAGTGCAGTGGCGTCCGGCAGGTTTGCGGACGCGGGGATTGCCACCCAGGAAGGTACCCCCAGTACGGGCAAGCTCAGTTCGAGAGATGAAGTAGCCTTCACCGGAGTCGCCGTGGTGGATGCTCCATGGATAACACCAGCAACGTTGGAGAAGGTACGTCCAGCAGACTCCAGGAGGCGACAATGAAGAACTGTGGAAGGCAACAGCAGCAAAAAAGAGGCGGCCTGTAAAGCGTTGGTGGTTGCTGGAGGGGGAGGAGACAGCGTCGTCATCAACGCCATTGCCACCAATGCAGACCAGATCGGAGAAAAGCAGCCCCTGGATGCCAGCAGAGGATAGTCTGCGCAAAACTAAATCCCTTGATGTGTTCGTAATAGATGGGTGCTCCCCGGGGGTGGGGGGATCAGCAAATGTGGAGCCGGCGAAGGAAGAGGAATGGCCAGCCCTCACATTTACAGATTCCCCAATTCCAGCAGCTCAAAAGACAGTGGCAGCAGCACCAGCCAAAGAAAGTCGGCCGAGGAACAGCAAGCCTGGGGTCCGAAACATAAAGTGACAACAAAATCCCTGGATTTCTACTGGCGACTGTTCGAAGAAAAATATAAAAACAGCGTCAAGGGGAAATGCTGGAGAAGATTAGGGAGAGGTCAGTTTCCCTACTCACCCTGGACGCGATTGGAAAAGGGCTGGGGGGGGGCGTGCCCAAGGAAAAGATGATGGAGCTGTTGGGGGAACTGAAGATCCCCGCCCAGTATGCTGTAAAAAAGTTTAACGCCATGTGGGAGGTTCTCTTGCCGACAAAGGAAGAGGCAGAGAAGCTGGCAAGAGGAGACCTCACATGGCGCAACATAAAGATTCGGCCAGAATACCTGTCAAAGAGAAGGTCCTCGGTTACGGTCACAGGAGTCCTGCGCTTCCTGATCGAGGAGCAACTGGGGGCCATCATGCCGCAATATGGCGAGGTGGAGGAAATTGAGGCAATGAAGGGCCCCTGTAACATAATGACTGGGGACTACAATTTCCGGATGAGACTATCAAGAAAGCAATTCTATGGGATTCCCACGCAGCTGACTTGCGAGGGCTGGTCCCATGGCCAACATAGTGGAGGGGAGAAGGCCACTATGTTAGCAGTGCCAAAAGACGGGCCATGTTGCAAGATTCTGCCCCTTAAAGAAAACAGTGGCAGAGGCGAAGAAGCCCAAGGAAAAAGTAGGGCAAAAAGTGGCAAATGAGACCAGAATGGCGGAGAAAGAAGTCGAGGAGAATAAATGGAGCAAGGTGGTGAAAAAGGGAAAAAAGATGGAACTGGCTCCACAGGCAATAACAAGGGGAGTGGCAACAGCCACAAAAAGGAAGCTAAGGGTCAGTTCGTTCGGCTCAGAGAGCAATGGAGCTGAAGAGAAATAAAAAGAGAAACGGGAAAAAAAGGACCAGGACCCTGAGCTTCCGGAATCACAACCCCCCCCCCAGGAGGAAGCTCAGCCAACCTCTCACCAAACATGGAAATGGAGCATATGGAAGCTATCCATTGGAGATTGAAACTCCAGCAGAGATTAAAACTCCTGAAGCAGAAACGAAAGAACTGGAACAGCAGATAGCTCAGGAAAAGTCGGCAGCCCCAAGGGAAGGGAAAACCAGGAAGTTCCCATTCTGGCCCGGGGATCAAATTTGCAAAGCCGACCTGAGCCACACGGTTAGTGACTTGAATGGACGACAAAGACGTCATTTGAAGGAGCTGGAGGGCCTCAAGATGGTCGACGCAAGGATGTCACCGACCCCCGAAACTTCCATGATGCTCCATCAATAATAACCTTCGTCCGGGTGAATAGGCCGAAGGCCCTATGGAGGATGATAGAGGCTGGAAGTCAGCCTTTAAAGGACTCAGAATAATAGATGAGGAGCACCCATCACTAGGCAAGATAGCCAATCAGTGCGAAGGGAGGGTCCCGCTTTATGTTCACCCCTCCTTTTATAGGGTGCTAAAGATGACGTTCCCCTTGGCCTGTCTCGAGACGGACGGCTTACGTTCAACCTGCTCACGGGCAGTCTCGGCCAGGCTTTTGACGTACTGACCCCCGAGGACTTCAGACCCTTAGTCGACGAATACTACTAGTTAGGGAAACATGGGCACGGGCTTGAACCTAGCTAGTTTGAATGCAAGAGGCATGAGATCTCGAAGTCGCGTGCTGAGGGATCTCATGGCTCTTGAGGTAGACGTAGCTGCCATACAGGAGACCCACTTTGTTGGGGCAGGGGACTGCGATGTGCTGGTAAACGATTTTGATGTTTACTCAGCATATGGCAGCCTCCTGAGCCAAGGGGTTTCTGTGCTAGTGAGTTGTACCCTGTCTGCGACGGTTACCGTTGTCCACGCAAACGCTCATGGGAGGCTGGTCGTAGTCAATGTTGCCATTAAAAGTGGCATGTTCCAGATTGTGGCAGTTTATGCACCCAACATCCACAGTGAGAGGGTTTCCTTTTTTCGGCGGGTGGAGGTGTTTCTCTCTTCGGGTCCAAAGTGGGTAGTCTTAATGGGGGACTGGAATGCCGTCCTGGATCCTAATATAGATAAGGTCGGGGGGGGGGGGTTAGAGGGTCGGGTCGGGGTGACAACAGCCTGTCCGACCTGATGGTCGACAAGTTCCGTCTGGATCACCCCGGGAGGGAGATGAGGACGTGGCATGCTAGTTCGGCCACCTGTTCGAGTACATACTTGGACAGGATGTTAATTAGAAGGGGCGACATAGATATCCTATCTTGTCCCACGTTCCACTGGCTAGGTCATTTGGACCACAAACTCGTGTTGGCCCGTCTGAAATTAGGTAATAGGCCTAGGTTGGCTGGCTACTGGAAGTTGAACGTCTCCTTGTTGGAGTCGAATGATTCTGGGAGCAGCTAACATCACTAATTCAGAGGGCGTTAGTGGGGGCGGTTACCAGGAGTAGCTGGTGGGTTAGGCTTAAGGTCACCATTAGGCACTTTTGCGTCCAATACAGCCAAAGCCTCGCGTTAATTAGGGCTCAGACCAAAAGGCACTTAGATGATAGAGGTGGCAGAGGGGTATTCCCTAGAACTAGCTCTAGTTAAGGGGAACGTGGATCGCTTGGCTAGTGAGCGATACACAGGTCAAGTAGTTAAAGCTCGGTTAGACAGAGTCCTCAACAAAGCCATGAAAGTTAACACTGGTGAGCGTAAGGCCGCCCTAAGATGCGGCTCAGATGGGTACATTCGGGAGGTGAAAAACCTGGAAGGGCGCTCTCTCGTGTCAGCATGGGAGATCTGCAATGAGTTTCGGCAACATTTGGAGGAGCGCGTCACTCAACTACCCAGACTCCGCGGCTAGGAGTTTGGCAGCTATTTAGCTGGCTCGCCCCACTTTACTGTGGCCCGAGCGGTTAGCTGCGAGGGGATGGTTACGATGCGTGAGGTCATTACTGAGTTGAAGCAGGTTGGCCGCAACAAATCTCCGGGGCTCGATGGTTTGCCCTACGAATTGTTCTTGAGGCTGTCGCCCATGTTTGTGCCCTTTCTGACGGGCGTGTTTAACCACTGGTTTGCCCAGGCTTTGATCCCGAGGCAGGTTATCAAAGGAGTGGTCACGCTTCTGAAGAAGGGAGACAACATGGAGGGGGGAATCTAGACGACTATAGGCCCATCAGTCTGCTTAACGCAGATTTCAAGATTTTGTCCCGCGTTCTTGCGAACCGACTGCAGGTCGTTATCAGTGACTTGATCAAACCAGATCAGAACTACGCTGTGAAGGGTCGATCGATTCAGAACAATTTGCACTTGGTTCGCATGATCATAGCGGGTTTAGAAGATGACACTGAAGCCGCGCTGATCAATTTAGATCAGTCTAAGGCGTTTGATAGGGTGGACCATGGGGTCCTGAGATCTGTTGTGGAAACCGCCGGCTTTGGTCTGGACTTCCGCAAGTGGGTCTCCACCCTGTATCATGATTCCGCGGTAGTGGTGCAAGCAAACGGTAGGTTGTCGGAGTCCTTTGGGGTCTCCCGGTTGGTGCGGCAGGGTTGCCTGCTGTCGCCTCTGTTGCATGTCCAGGCATTGGAACCCTTCCTTTGCAAATTAAAGGACGAGGCAGCGAGACCAGTCCTGCGCGGCATAGCTCTACCTAGCGGCAAATTTGCCAGGGTATCCGTGTACGCTGATGATGTCACCATGTTCGCTGCAAAGCGTAGCAACGTTAGAGCGGTGATAGAGGCGATTGCTGAGTATGAAGCTGTCACAGAGGCCGTGATCAATCGCTACAAGTCAGTTGTCCTGCGGTTGGGCGCCTGGACCGGGGTAAACTAGCTTCCAGGTACGTTCAGCTGGACTGATGGTCCGGTAAAGATCCTCGGAATGTGGTTCGGTCCGGAGCTCCAGCTGGACAAGAATTGGTCAGAAGTACAGACAAAGGTCGAGTCGTCAATAGGGACTTGGATTCGTAGGAGATTGTCCTTGAAGGTTCGCGCAGAGGCATGTGTTACGTACGTGTTTCCGTTGATCCTTTACCGCTTGTCTGTTCTTCCCCTGCCTGCGGATCGCTGTAAGGCTTTAGAGCACCTTCTTTTCAAACTTCTCTGTAAGGGAGGAAAGCCATATGTCCGCAGACAGGTCTGTACACAGAAGCTTAGCGAGGGAGGCTTGGGAATGCCGGACTTGAAAAGTCACAAGCACGCAGAAAGACTGGCGTTCCTGAGTCGGACACTGATGGAGGAAACGCACTGGGTACCAGTCGTGGAACGAGCTTTTCCACGTCTCATATCCGCCCCTGCCGCTGAAGGTCGTAGAAGACCGGTGGGGGAACGGCATTTCCTGACTGAATGCCGAGCCACCCTTAGGGCATTGCCGGGGTCCAGAGACCTTGCACGGCTTAGGAGGAGGCTATATGAGGAGTTAGTGGTGGGTACCGCAAAAGATCCACTGGTGGAGCGGTGCCACTTGATTTAGCGTACGTTGTTGACAATGTGAACGCACCGTTTGCCAGGGAGAAACAGGCGGTGTTTCTTGCGATCCTAGCGGTAGCTTGATTAGTGACGTGGGTTTCACGTCTGGATATTGTCTATGAGGGGTTATCTGTTTCGGATCAGGATCTGGTCGTTTATTTTAAGCATCAACTTAAAATAAAGATCAGATGTGATTGGGAAAGATTGCACCGCATAGACTTTGATAGGAGATGGGTGCACAACACTAGCTTGTGCATCCGATGAGGCGCTAGGTTCGAGCTCGTGTTCCCACCCTAGTGGTATTGGTCCTAAGGTGCTGGAATCCAGCCCTTCGGATAATACAAGGTTCACCTTGTAATATGGGTACAGAGTTAGGCTAGTTAGGATGAGTAATCATCCAGAGTGGAAAGTATGTACTTTATTAGGGCCTAGACTAGGGTAAGTATGTGTGTCGATCCTCTTCCCGAGTTTGTTTATTTTTTGGTAGTCGGCACTAGGAGAGCTTCCAAAGATGCCCAGTCCACTTGTTTGTTTTGTCCCCGGCCTGTTTTGCCCATTACGCATTTTATCCCTGTTGTCCCCAACCCCAAGTTATTTTCGTATGTAAAAGTGCTGTCCTTTAGGTCTTCCACTCCCCAGTAGGGAACGACCTGCTTGCTTTCACCTCTTCCCCCTGGGGAAGAGGACAGGAAGACAGCGGGCGTAAGAGATTGCATAAGCCGAAACGTTGTGAAAATCACACTCAAGATGAGAACAGTAAGTAGTTTCAATAATAAAGATACAAATCATTATGTTTGTTTGTTTTTAGTTTTCCTAATAAATTTGTTTACGTTTATCAATTTCAGAAAAACACCCAATGACAAACGAGAGTAACAGAGATATTTGGTTGCATTCTACTTTACAGAATTGATGAACATGTCGTAACAATTTTATTGTTTCGTACGCAAGTAAAAAGTTATTCAAAAGGCAGGTAATAAAAAAATAAGGGAGGTTGCTCTCGATTACCTAACGTTTGTCCCGTTTTCCTTGCTATTGGTCTATACAATTTCGACGAATAGAAAATAATCCAAAAACAAGATGGCTGCTTCCACCGGAAGTTATTTGCAACGGACACAGAATGAACCCCAGAATTTGCTTCTCGACGGAAACTGCAGCTTTTTAACTTTTGAAGAGGATGTTGTACTATCGCGATGCCCCGAAATGATCTCTTACAGTAAAATGTTCAAAGATCGTTTTCAAAATAGGACGTTATTTTTGGCCGATGGTTTCCAAGTAAAATTTCAAACGAGAACGGCGTTAATAAGGAAAACAAAATGGCGTCCACCGAAACCTGTGACTACGTATAAAATGAAAAGACGAACAGTTTTGAAGCACAGCAACTGCGGATTTTTACCAGTCCTACCTCCAGTTGAAAAATACTTGAAAGAAAAGTGTAAACCAACGAAGGGAGAAACAGGTCCGTTAGAAAAACAAAGTCCTTCAAAAGAAAAGATAACAATGGATCAAGGAAATATACCTACGCAGGTGGAAGGCGAAGGATCTGACGACGGAGTGAATGATGTTGGACAAAAGAACATTGGAGTTGGTCAAATGAAGACATGGAACAAAAAAGATGCCAGGTGAGTAAAATTATTTTTAAAAGTAAAATGTAGAGACGTGCATTTTAATAGCTGACGCGGTATGAAACATGGTTTTGAACATCGGCTGATCATTTTTTTTTTTTTTTTTTTTTTTTAGTTTCCAATTACTTTTTGGTTGTGTTTGAAAGTTATCTCTCAAAGAAAAAAAGTGTTTGAAATAAAACAAAAATACATGGAAAAATCAGCAATTGTGGACTGATAGACCAACGCAAAACCTACCTTAAAAACCTTGGGGGTACTTGTGCACTTATTGAACAACGCTATTTATTAAATAGTATATACAAGTTAAATTAATGTTTTACGTTATCTTTTGGGCAGACCTATACGAGAATGCTCATCCTTTTACACCCTTTTTTTTACCGAGGATTATCATAGATTACAGAACTTCAGTATTATAATAGAAAAAAAAAATTACTGGCCTTTAAGAAGTGTGTTCACTTTCTCGTTATATTTAGCAGAGAAGCAAACAAACGACTAACCACAAAAAATATATATACAAGAAATAAATGTTACCGTAGCCAATAAAAGTTAATTATATATCTGTCTGGCTCATTTTTTTTTGTTTTCAAGTAGTTTTTATTGATCTTTATTAGATCTAAAAAAAATCAGTTTTTCCGAGCGGATTTGGGAAAAAATGGCGGCATCTTCTGTTTTGAAAGAACAAGTCTCGTTTTAACTTCAAGGTTTGCAGGTGCATTGAATTTTTTTTTTTTTTTTTTTTTTTTTTAAGATTATCCCGCTAATCACTCTAATCTCTCCATGTTAAGAACGGCTTTCAGTTTAAACACCCCCAACCTCCCAATGTTGAGAACGGCTTTCGGAATAACCCCCCCCCCCAACCTTAACATGCAGATGTTGGATTCTTTATAGTATGCTGAGTTCTCGCTTAAAAAATACCAAAAAAATTCAAAACGAGGCTTCTTCGAAGAAGATGCCACTTTTTCTTCTTCTTTTAAATCCGCTCGGAAAAATAGAATTTTTTTTTTTAAGATTAAATAAAGAGCAATAAAAACTACTTTAAAACCAAAACAAATTAGCCAGGTAGATATAAAATTGACTTTTATTGGTTTCGGTAACATTTATTTCTTGTATATATTTTTCGTATAGTTGTTTGACTTCTCTGTTAAATTACGCAAAAGAAACCCCCCTTCTTAAAAATCATTTATATTTTATTTTTCTTCACATTATTTTTTCTGTTAATATGATACTTAAGTCTAATCTGATAATCGTCGAAAAAAAAAATTTGAAAAATAAAGTGGGGCGCAAAACATCTATTTTAAGGGGGTGGGCACTCTCGTATAGGTCAGCCATCTTGTTTTATTACATTGATAGGTGAAAGTACAGAATAGTTAAAAAACACATTCCTCTCCGCATGTTAAGAACGGCTTTTTAAATAACATTATTTCAGCACAGTTCAATAAGTGCATAAGTACCAAAACTTGTTTTCTAAAGGTCTGCTGAAAACGAATATCGCATTTAAATTTGATGCAAGCAACTAGTTTTCACAATACTGAAAACACACTTCTCCGCATGTTTCATAGAGTAATGTAATGCGGTTGCCATTTTAGTTCAAAACAGAAACGACGCAATGGATGTTCAAGATAATGAAGTAGGCACCGCCAAAACTGGGGGGGGGGACAGGTCAGTACTTTTTGACGGACCGTCTTTTTAAAAATCTACCAAAAATCAGGTAATTATCCGATCAATACGAAATTTTCAGCGATTATTAGGAGAAGAATGAACTTTATAACAGTGTACTTATTTTTCATAAACGATATTTATATATATATATATATATATATATATATATTTTGCTTACAAAACCCCCCCTTGTTTTGAAGTGGGAACAAATATGCTTAAAATAATCATCTGAAACTGAAATCAACATATTGTGTTGTTGTAAGGGACAGAATTATAGATTCAAAAAAAAAAAAAATTGTTTGCATACCTTATTTTGACGTCTGAATATCAGAACATCGATTGTGTTTAATTATCCCGCTTTTGAGTTTTGAAGTGTGAAATTCGGTGAATATGTTAAGTAAAATAATTAATTTAAGTTAAGCAAAACAAAAAATTTTTTTTTTAATATTTATACGAAAAAAGCTATTTTAAATTTTTTGATAAATAAATTAACATTTTTTTTTTAGTGAGCCGAATAATGCATGACCATTATTAAACCGGGCATGCTTTGAATAATCGATACCAAAAAAAAAAATTCGATAAATATTGTGCCCTTTGTGTTAAAAATAGCATCATTTTTTCGATCCCGTTTGAAAACGTTTGCCGCCTTTCGACTACGGTGGACCAAACGCGCTGAAATAATTTTTTTTTTATTCTGCTTTAAATTGCCCCCCCCCCATTTTGGGGAGCCTGGCCCCCACACACATACACATTAAAAACCAAACGCATACAAATGGTCACCCATCTGGTACTGGCCAGCCTCAGCTTAATAATACATTGAAATTTTCGTCACTGAAAAATAAGTTTTTTTTTTTGCCTGTTTGGTCTTCCATAGTTTGCTTTTTATCAAACGAAAACGTAAACAGAGTCGATCTGAACTCTACGTCAACGCGAAATATCTGGTTACCTATATGAATAAGTGGAATTATTTGAAATTCAGGTACTTATATTAAAATATTTTTGCATATTCTCTTAGAAAATCATCCTAAATCTTAGTTAGACAATAAATAAATAAATTATTTCAAAAACCCTTTTTTTAAAATATTTAAGTACGTTTTTTGTGCAAGACAAAAAATGTCAATTGTTAACTTTTGGGGAAAATTTAACATTTAAAATTGAATTAAAAATAGTAGAAAAAGTTTTACATTATTCTGTTTTCTATATGATAAAATTCAGGGTTTTATCTTTCTGGAAAAAAAAACGTTACTCAGAAATAATTGATTTTAATAAATGTAATTTCGTTTTAAAAAACAACAACAACTTGATTTTGCGGCCATTTTTGGCGGTGCCTATAATGAAGAGTTAATCATATTTTATTTGTAGCAAAATAACCAAAAAAGAATAAAATAAAAATATGGTAACTTTTAACTTGTTTTCCACCTTAGCATTTTTCTTTAAAATAACGACTTAAGGTTTTCAGGTATGCTGTAAACGAATATCGCATTTCACTTTTTCACAGATAAGTAGTTTTCCGGATATCAAGCAATATAATTTTTTGTTATATGTGATGCCCATTGTTGTACGCGCAAGAGCGCGCATATTTTTGCGGGAAATTTAAATGCTAAAAGAGTATTTCTTTTTTGCAACCCTGACATTTGCTTTCTCGCTTTGGAGTGTCGCCGTTCAGCCCATTTTTTTCCTGCAGTTTCCATTTTCATTTATGTTGCTGTGTCTTCCTTAGACCTCTTCTCAGAAATTATTTTATTTTATTTTTTTTTTTTTTTTTTTTTTTTTGCAATTTCTATATCGGTTTTTCTCGTTGTAAAAAAAAAAAAAAAAAAAAAAAAAAAAGCCTGCTCTAAGGAATTGCAAATTTCAGAGTGCTGGCAACAATGTCATTGACAAATTTTCTGACTAGATTATTATTTTATTTATTTATTTATTTTTTGCCTTCATCAAATATTGACAAAATTCAAAACAAACTTCATAGCCTTGTGGGGGATGCCCTTTTCTCTTTCTGCAACCTCTTTCCCACAGAAGAGACGTTACGAGCATGGCTCTGCTTTATCGTTATTTTCATGGTAAATGTTCGTTTCAGCTCCAAACTATGATCCCCCTCCAAACTTTCACAAGAAACACTCATCTAGCTGAAACCACTATCAATACATTTCCCCACTCTTTATCTGTGCCTAAGCCTAAACATAGATTCCATGAACAAAGTTTCTTTCTTAGAACTTCACGCCTGTGGAAGTGTTCCTTTTTCCTGCTCTCCAATTTACTACAATATAGCCGTCTTCAAGTCCAACGTAAACAAGTTCCCTTAAGTAATCCAATTTATCAAATTTCCACTACTAACGATTACTACAATGTTTTCCCATTGGCTACTGAAAATTCATTAACCATGATCCTCGAGTGGCCTCCGGTGATAAATGGTGCTCCTATGTAAAAATAAAAAATAAAATTGTTGGTGCTACTAACAAACGAATTAAGTGCAAGATGTTTTCTTTCATAGAATTCGCTAATGTAGCTTTCTACCGTTATATATTTTGAGCATCGGCTATTTATTTTGCACGTACCTAAATAAGTACGGGCAAAAATAACTGAAAAAAAAATATCCCTATGCTTTTTATAGAGTTTTATCATAATTTACTCTACGTTTAGATTCTGTTTAAAAGATAACAAACCAAAGTTTATCGCTAAAACGAAAAATTATATATATATATATATATATATATATATATCTATGCGTTAAAAAAAAATTACAGAAAAATATGCATGCAAGGAAAGTATTTAAATATTACATGTAAAATTTACGCTAAAATTTTCCCTTAATTAAACATTAATTTTTTTTGTGCGTATATATATATATATATATATATATATATATATATATATATATATTTTTTAAAATGTTTCACGTGCAGAATTTTTGTAGGAATTTTTGTAGGAATTTTTGACACCCCTAACACGAAACTGCGAATACAATATAAAAATCTCGTAATTTCTCTGTTAAAAGTGGGTTATTTATTTTCTTTATGGATTATACTTCCAAAATAAACTATTACAGTTGTTTTAAAAGTAATAAAAATATTTTTATTTTTTTTTTAAAACAGTAATGAATTTTCCGAACTCAATATTTTTCAATTTTTAAACTCAATATTTTTAAATTTTTAAATTTTAAAAATCTATCAAAATTTTTCTATTGATTCTATTTTTACGATATTTTCAGGGTCAATGTGAAATTTTATGTTCTTTCCAATAAACCGAATATAATATTTTAGACAAACGTTTTTTTTTATTATTCACGGTTCCCCCCCCCATCCCAATTGTTAAGTGTCTATTACAAAGTAAATACTTAATTTCGACCCGGATAAGTACATAATTATTTACTCACAAATTGAAGAGAAAAGGTCAATACATAATATATTCAAATTTAAAAAAAAACGGACATCGTGTTCTTGTAGAATTTTACCTGTAAAGTTTGAAGTTTAAAACCTTTTTTTAAACCACGTTATTTGTTTTTTCTTTTTTTTTTTTTTTTTTAATGGAACTTTGGTCCTTGCTCCTTTAATTGAAAAAAAAAATTAGGGCTTGAATTACATTTTTCGAGGAGTTATAAGCTTGGAAAGACAGGGGGTCGAATAATTCACGCCTCCAATTTTGTAAATGTCTAATAATAATTAATTTCGACTCGGATAAGTACATAATTATTTACTCACAAATTGAAGAGAAAAGGTCAATACATAATATATTCAAATTTAAAAAAAAACGGACATCGTGTTCTCGTCGAATTTTACCTGTAAAGTCCGAAGTTTAAAACCTTTTTAAAAAAAAAACACGTTTTTTTTTTGTTTTTTTTTGTTTTTTTAATGAAATCTTGGTCCTTGCTCCTTTAATTGAAAAAAAAATTAGGGCTTGAATTGCATTTTTCGAGGAGTTATAAGCTTGGAAAGATGGGGTGGAATTATTCGCTATTTTCACAAAAAATTCTGATACTGCTAGTGCACAGTGTGATGCATCATATATATATATATATATATATATATATGTGTGTGTGTAAAATAGTGAATGCGACCTAGAGAACCAAATGAAGACACCTTTAAAAAAGATAATTTGTATGTGTATTCAGAATTGATATGAACGAATTGTCGCCGGCAAGTAACTTTTATGACATTTTGACCTTAATTATCCAATGTATTCCCTATTGTTTTCGCTGGTTATCATACTTAACAGAGGGAGGGGGATGCATTGCTTGGAGCATGCGCCAAGTGTCTTATATAACAAGAATAAAAATGGCGGTCACTTTAAAGTATTAGATAAAACATGGGAATATGAAAGTCTTATGATCATAAAAGTTGCTTGCTGGTGACAAATTTGTGATATTTGTCCATACAGTACCCCAATATCTATAAATATCAACTTTTTAAAGGTAAGTCCTCATTTGGTCCTATATCACACATTGACCAAATATTGAATTCGATGATAATATCGTTAGTTCGAGAAAAATAATTTTTCTTCGAGTTATAACTATATTATTAACAAAATTTAGGGACTTTTTCGTAATTTTCCCCAAAAAAGTATATATTTTTTTAACTGTTACAATCAATAAAAAAAGCAAAATTAAATTCGTGTTTTCATCTTTTTTTTTTTTGGAGGGGGGTAGTATTTAATATTATAACTTTAGTGAAGGTGTTTATCTTTACACAAAATAGTAAATTTCCAGGAATTTAAATTGAAAATATTTAATTTAAAATATTTAAAATAATAATAATGAGTTCGTAATATACCGTGGTCATTATTTTATAAATACAGAAAATTTCATTAGAATTGGTTGATTTTTGAAAACTATTGTTCGTTTGGATTTTTTTTTTTTTTTTTTTTTTTTTTTTATATTTATCGTTTAATATTAAATTGATTGTTTAATACTAGTTTATTGCCTAAATTCATATTTTGGAACATTTGATTGTCATTTGCTTCAAACATATGTAATTTTACATGCATAATTTTTATGTCTATCCATATATCTGAAAGTGTGTGTGTCTGTCTGTGTACATTTCCCTACACAATAACTCTGTCAATTTTCAGTCTACAGGCTCAAAATTTGATATATAGGGTATTGAGAGTTGGGAAAATCTTTGTAATCCGTTTTCGGCCAGAAATTTTGCTGCTAAGGGGTCAAAGTTCAACGATTTGACCTTTGAGAATCTACCAAACTCCTCCACCAATTTTGGGTCTAAACATTTTAAATTTTAGATATAGGTTCCTTGGACATGGATCTAATTTAATAACTTGCTTTGAGCTTAAAACAAATGTTAAAGGATTATAATAGAGGTCAAAGTTAAAAAAAAAAAAGTTGACCTCTGCGGTCTTTACCACATTACTCAGACAATTTCTGGTCTAAACATTTGATATTTTACATAAAGGGTATTCAGAGATAGGGCAAGCTTTTTAATCGGTTTCGGTCGAAAATTTGAGCTACCAATATATAAATATATGTATGTTTGCATGTTGCTTAAAACTTTCGACCGAGGTGGTGGATTTTCACAAGATCAGTATCGTTTTGAAACTCGACCTTTCAGACGACAAATACCGAAATATTTGCTAAAAACATTAATTTTTTCACCCTAAACTGGGCAATTGTTTACATGGAGGGGTCGCTTTTTCCACCGATATTTCCGAAAGTCATCTCCTCTTTTCGATTGTCTAGCCTTAATTTTTAAACCTTCGTCACTTCCGGTTTGGCGGTGGTCGTAACAGCAAAGATGTCGCCTTCCCCCCCCCTCCCCGTTCTTTTCCTCCTTCATGGTCTGGATTCGAGCTTGCCTTCCTACTACCACGTTTTTTTTTTTTTTTTTTTTTTGCTTAACACACACCTCCAAACACCTGGGCAACGCCGGGCACCCATACTAATATGTCTATAAAAATGAAATTGTCTGTGACTGTACATTTCCCTACCAAACTACTCAGTCAATTTTCGGTCTACAGACCAGATTTTACATAAGAGGTATAGAGATTTGGGAAAATATTTTTAATCAGTTTTCTGTGAGAAATTTGGTTGTCAAGATGTCATAGTTCAACGATTTGACCTTTGAGAACTCTACCAAACTCCTCCGCCAATTTTGGGTCTGAACACTTGAAATTTTAAATGCAGGTTACTTGGACAGGGATCAAACTTTTTAATTAGACTCGAGACCAAAAGAAATGTTAAGGGGGTCATAATATAGGGGTCAAAGTTTAAAAAAATGTGACCACTTCGGTCTCTAACAAATTACTCAGACAATTTCTGGTCTAAACATTTGAAATTTTACATCAAGGGTATTCAGAGATAGGATAAGCTTTTTAATCGGTTTGGGTTGAAAATTTGAGCTGTCAAAGTTCAAAAGATTTTACCTTTGCGATCTCTAGCAAACTACACAGCCAATATTTGGTCTAAACATTTGAAATTTTACATAACAGGTATTCAGACATGCGCCAAGCATTTTAATCGGTTTTGGTGCTAAAATTTAGCTGCCAAAAGATCAAAGTTGAAAGAATTGAACTTTGCAGATTCTACCAAACTCCTCAGCCAATTTTGGGTCTAAACACTTGAAATTTTAGATGTAGGTAACTTGAACATAGGTCAAACTTTTTATTTTGATTTGAGACCAAAACAAATGTTAAGGGGTCAAAATATGGGTCAAAGTTAAAAAAAAACTTACCTCTGCGGTCTCTACGAAATTACTCAGACAATTTCTGGTCTAAACATTTGAAGTTTTACATAAAGGGCATTAAGCAAGGTGTCATTTAAATCTTTGTAGCCATGAAAGACGTGAAGTCCTGCTCCCATTATATTAGAAGTAATTTCATCAAATCTGTTCACTTGAAATTTTAAACTGAGTCTGTCTGTGAATAGAGCAACAAAGGGAAAGGCGTTTTGGGATCACAATTTTAGGAAGACACTGAGATCCAGGAGTTCCATGGATCTCGTTCCGATGAAGGTTTTGGCAGACATTACTATGGTTTTAGGTATTAATTTTTCCTGAGAACACAATTTTTATAAAATAACTTGAGAGAAAAAGGATTTTTGACTTCCAGTGTCCAATATACAATGGAAAGAGACTGGAGGTCCTTTACTCTTAATAGATATTTTAATAACTGGAAATATGTAATTATTCTGATGAGATAAAGTAGGCCTTCCCACAAAGTAACACATGGATAAGGAAATCCTTTCTTTTCTTTACAATCCGTATTTAAGTGATTACCAAAACAGTACAGATTCGAAGGTTCTTGGCGCGTTGAACCTTCAAGTCATAAATAGAATTATTTAGAACAGTATCCCAGCATCTTTTCATAGCTGGGAAGAGAGGAAGTAATAGACCCATCTTAAATCATCTTGTTTTGCAAGTCTATACAGTTGGAGTTGAAATCCTGAAGTTTGAACTCTGCATCCTTCAATCCGTCATGAATTCAAGCGTCCTTGGCTTGTTGAAACTTACAGCAGTCCTTAACTGTATGGCCTGCCAATTTACCCAATTTATAAATTTTAGAATGTTCACTAGTATTAGTTTGAAGTTTTAAGGGATCCATACCCTTTTTAGGATGAACAATCTTATAGCCAGAGCTGACCGTGATATTGGGTTGATCTTCTGAAGAAGAAGAAAAAAATGGTGGTTTTGGTGGGCATCTCTCCCGCTTCTTTACACTCAAAGACGCTGCCTGTGAAAAATCTATTATGTTAAAAAGGTTGAACATAATAAATAAGAAATGAAGAATAATGCTTCCTCATTTTCAATGTCTGTTCCCTTTCGATATTAATTGGGAACTTGCGGAACAGGATGTGAGCCACAAATATACGAGAAGTAAAGTTTTCTATGAAACAAAGCCGATAGCCATTAGTAGCATGCTCTCGTGTAATGAATGAATGTGTGAATGTACGACTGACATGAACTTCTTAAAAATAAACTAAAATGACCGAAAAATGGGCTGAAATGACTTAAATAAATAACCTTGATCTTGCCCAAAAGGCCAAGAAAAAGGTATTTATTTGCTCCCCCACCGAGCAAATTAGGCACAAGGCCGATTTTTAATGTGAGGAATGAAGGGGAAATAGGAACCAACTCCCCGGGGAGTAGGGGAGCTGGATAGTGACAATTTGTATGAAGGGTTGCCCCTACATTGACCAAGGTCAAATATGGTCTTTGCTTGCAGTATATTCCGGAACAGATACTACAATTTGATCTTCATATTTAATTTATTCCATTCAAAGAAAAAATTACAATTAAAAAAATTCCAATAGAAAATTTAAAAATTTAAAAAAGTAAAATCTCCAAAAGACAAAACAAATTTAGGCACAAGGCCCTATAAGATCTGGGGAGGGGAGTGTTGCAGGGTCTTTGTAACTAAAGTGAAAATGGAGTCTTTGGCGACTTTACTCTTGACTGGCAACATTTACCACAATACCGCATTCACTCTGGACTCTAAACTTACTAACGAAAACCCCAGCGTTTTTGCAAGAAAGGATATATATACAATTTCTGTGTGTGTGTGCATACAATTTTTTATTTATTTATTTATTTATTTATTACACTTTGATCTTGGCCAAAACGCCAAGAAAAGCTTAAAAATCTAAGAACAGCATCTATTAACAACAGACGTTTGATCTTAACGAAAAAGGCCAAGCATAAAAGTGTTACGGACAGACAGACCGACCAACCGACGGAGTGACTTATAGAGTCGCTTGCACGTGACTAAAAAATCAGTTCCGAAAGATTTGTCCAATTCTGATAAGTCTAGTTTTACTTGTTTTAAGTTATTTCAATTTCGTTATCTGTAGCTCCTGAGGAATAATTTCCTCAACTTCGACCCTTGATAAGAGAAGGATTCAGGAATTTCTCGTTGAAACAATCCAAAGCTACAGTATAATTATCAGAGGAAATACCCATATTCAAAATTAAGTCCTAAGCTTTTTCCTTTAACTTGAATTTGAGGAGAAACAATTAAAAGGCAAATTTACGTTAAATAAAAATCTTATTTTGCAATTAAAGGCAAAATTGAAATAATTAAAAATCATATTTCGCAATTAAAGCTTCAAAATGAAACAATCAATTTCAAATTGGAAAACATGAAAAGAGAAATAATCAACTTCAAAATGGATTAATCAAATTCAAATAACTTTTTTAATTTTTATTATTTTTTTTACTAATTGATAATTCTTTCAATTAACTTACCCCATGTGTAATGAAAATGTACTGCGTCTATATATATATATATATATATATATATATATATATATATATATATATATATATATGTGTGTGTGTGGCAATTAAGCTACACAGAATATTCTGCATTTCATCCTCGTGAGAATTCGTCAGTCTTATACCTAACGAATTCTCACAAGGATAAAATGCGGAATATTCTGTGTAGCTTAATTGCCATATATATTTTCATAACTTATTATCTAGCTCTACCTATGTATTGAGCACTGTTACAGTAAATACTGAAAATTTATGCATAAAATTATATCGTCGTATATAAATTTATGTGATTAAATGAAGTAGACATGTATATCTCATGTGAAAAAAATGCAAAAGAATGGACCAAAGAGTGCCTTAGAATAGCAAGTGAAATTTATGAAAGGGTGTTATATTAGTTATCGAAGAAGTTTAAATCTTATTGAAACGGTTTGGTCAGTTATAAAATCTGACGTAAAAAGGAATATGACAAACTCGATTGTTGGTATTTTAAGTTGGTGATTGTCAGGGGTCTTTAACAACTAAAGAATTTCGCCTCAGCAAGTTAGAAGTGATGATTTCTGAGGCTATTAAGACTTGCTCTAACTTCATAACTGGAATACAGAAATTACTTCCCTTTTAATTAACATAGATGATATTAATTTTAAATAAATGTCGTTGGAACGTTTATATTATTTTGTATCCCTTTAAAATAAAAGAATAAATATTAAATTTATTTGTTTTATATTAATTCTCAATTTGAATTTGATTAATTCTCAATTTGAATTTGATTAATTCTCAATTTGAATTTGATTAATTCTCAATTTGAATTTGATTAATTTTTCATTTTGAAGTTGATTATCATTTTGAAATGCAATAGATGAAGTGGTAGTTGAATAATCTATGAAGATTATTGATTGTCCTTGACACGAAACTGTTCCTTTTAATTCACAATCCATTAGAAATTCGGATGAATCCATGAGATTATAATTAACAAAAAATTGACAATCTTTGCTGACTGAAAAGAAGATATTACATCAAAAGGAAACACCTAACTTTTTAGGTAAATTGTCTCTCATGACAATTTGGGCGCCAAGGTCCTTAAATTAAGAAAAGAAAAATGAGTCCTGTGTCTTCAACATTTTTTCCAAAACTGATTTTTCAGTTGAAAAAGACCCGCAACTCGCGCAGGTTAATATTTGAATTCAACCAATAAAAATAGCTGTTTTAAAAATCATGTATTGACTAATCAATCAATGAGGAAACGTGATACAATTTGACTAATTACTCGCACAACCTTCCAAATTTTAGTTTTTATGTGCTAATCAACAAAATGTATAGTCTGCCTATGAATATCGTTTTGCTATGTTTCTTCTGAGGATATACATTGAAAATCCATCGAGTAAAGAAATTTTTACATTCTTGTATTCTTTGTTGAAAAATAAATTTGTTGTAAATTTTACAGAATTCAAATCCAATTTTCCTTATATATATGTATGTATCTCACGAAGTGAAAATTAAGTTTAAAAGCCAAAAGCTCCAACTTTAAGCGAATGTATATATATATATATATATATATATATATATATATATATATATATATATATAGTCATCCACATACAGTACTGTTTAACAGCTCATCAGTGCGGCTAGGCAGGCAACTGCCTCAAGCCAGGATCGAAACCCGACCACCCAAATGAGTCAAGGCTTCTCACCATTGCGCTATATGGCTAATGCTGTGTGGGTAATGAATTAACGATGTTTTGACACATATATATAGAGAGAGATATGTAGTAATCCCAACCAAATCAAAACGCTCTATATAATTAAGATAGGGAATAGAGCTTGTTATAGAAGAACAAAATTTAAGATTAAATTATATTTTACATGTATTTATTGTTCAACAGGATACTCAAATATATGTACGGCACAATCACGTTGACACACCAGTTCTCGCCAGATCACCGAAGTTAAGCAACGTTAAGCCTGGCCAATACAAGACGGGTGACCATTTGGGAAGGCTAGGCGCTGGGAAGGTTGGGCGTGGGGCCAGCACCCTCACCCTTTAAAAAAAACTCGTTACAAAAACATCTACAAAAAGTTGTAGATGGCCTATGCCCCTCCAGGGGCTATGGAGGATACTCAAATAAGAAATATTTAAGAATAATAAAATTTCCTTAATCTGCAGAAATCAAGGTTTCCATCATTACTAAACATCGCCAGCTCCATTATCCCTAAGTGAAAAATCTTTAACGATTCCAATGACCTTTCTTTCTCAACTGCAAATGGATTTTTCTACAGACCCTGATTACACGGATCTTGTATTTTTAATTTGGATTTATTTATGAACATTATAAATCCATCTTCTTCGTGTGAGAACCTTGGCTCTTATGATCATTTCGTCTTGAAAATACTTAACCACACCATATCCTTTCATTTGGATATTTAATCTTTAATTTTTAATTCACTTTTTCGTTTTTCATTTCTTCTCCACATTTCATGAACTCTTTGTACTAAAACTTTATTTTTGCATTTATGATTTATTTTCATATGCTGTTCTGTTTTTGCCAGTACCAAACAATTCATAGCTTTGCTGTTCTGTTAATTTGCTAATATCTTTCCGCTGATGAGAACACATTTCTTGGAAATTCTGCAGATTTAGGAAATTTTAATATTTTTAATACTTCTTATTTGAGTATCCTGTCGAAAAATAAATTCATGTAAAGTATAATTTACAGTTTTAAATTGTCTTCTTATATACTAGCTGGCAGCCCGGCATTACCCAGTTATACCATATGCTTAAACACAAAAAATTGCAGTACTCTCAATTTCCTTTCAATCTAGATCAGAATAGTATTATCATCTTATATAACATGAGGTCTTAAAATTAAGAAAGCACTATATTAAATCATAATAATCATGTAATTATATTTCATCCAACTACTGATGACTACTTCTACTACCACCACAACCACACTCACTAAAAGAATGTGCAACTGTTTGTTCATAAGGGAGGAGAAAACGCCAACACAAAGAAATATAAATATGTATACAAATGTATATTATACATAGCAACACAGTCCTGTCTAAGTTTCTCCACACAATCCTAAACAACACTGTTGATTGAGAAGAGACGATCCCAAACACCATCGATCGACATAACATGATCCTGAATAATACCGTTGAGTTGACATGCCATGACACAATCACGAACACAGAGTAATCTTTTTCAACTGCCTCCGAATGACTTATCAGCTTGGTTTTTGTAGCCATTGGGCGAAACTCAATCGTCACTGTGAGTAGGATGGATGTAGCTCATTGATAGACTTTTGATTTTCAACTGAAAGGTCGCTGCAGGTAGGCCCGAGTCCTACACTGGCACACAATTCTTATGCACTTCCGCGCATGCTCATCACACTCCTCCCTGACCTCAAGATCACACAAATGACAATGTGTGGGCACGCCGTTTTCTCCTGGTACTTTGCCTTAATGGTACAGGCTCAGGAACTTCCTCAGTGGTGCCTTCGTCTGTCGTATCATTAAACACTTCCTACTTTGGATCCTTCATCTGGTTACTTATATGGCAGTGGGGCTTCATCACTGACTACACAATTATGTTGGCATGCTGAATGCACATCCTTTATGTGGTGTGGTGTTCCATCAACTGAGATTGAGTGTTGGCTATTGATTTTTGTCACCGTTTCTGTGCCAAACTGCGTCCTATATCTTCCCTGCAGATTCTTCACACATCTCCCCCCTTGTGTGGATTAGCTACTGTAGTATCAGTCACCATCACTTAATCGATACCCTTAACACGACTGGTGCTACCAGATCAGGCTGTCTATTGGCTTCCTGAGACGAAATGCACTTACATCGATTTTCTGTTTTTGTTTTCTATTCTCTTTTGTAAAACTTAATTATGTTCTGCAAAAACAAAAACAACAACCCCCAAACTCCTATCCTTACATCATCAACGCTCTGATCCCCAGCTGGCATCAATTGTGATGGATGGCTCTCGTCTGGGTGAGGCCCCGTGTTTTGACAAGTTTCTGGGTTTGACCTTTACTCCTGATCTGAAATGGAACACGTACAAGTCTGTTGCCAAGGTCACTGGAAAGATGGTGGGATCCTTCTACCGCTCCAGAAGATATCTCACTACTGATGCAATTCTCTATCTATATAAAAGCCAAGTACGTCCGAGGGTGGAATACTGTTGCCATATCTGGGCAGGAGCTGCTAAAAACAGCCTATCCTGCCTTGACAGAGTACAAAATAGACTTCGTGGCTTAGTGGGGGATGCCTTTTTCTCTACCCTGCAACCTCTCTCCCACAGAAGAGACGTTGCGAGCCTATCCTTGTTTTATCGTTATTTCCATGGCAGGTGCTCATCTGAGCTCCAATCTCTGGTCCCCCCTCGCCAATCTTTCACGAAAAACACCCGTCTAGCTGAATCCACTGTGAAAAATTTCCCCCACTCTATATCTGTGCCTAAATCAAAACGCGAATTCCATGAACAAAGCTTCTTTCTTAGAACTGCACACCTGTGGAACTCTGTTCCGTCTGCCTGCTTCCCTCCGGACTACAATTTGGATGTCTTTAAGTCCAATGTTAACAAATTTCTAATGAACCGCCCCCTTAAGTAAACACTTCATCAAATCTCCACACTAACGTAATGTACTTGCAATAACCCTTATCCCTGAGTGGCTTCCGGGCCTTGATAAGTGGTGATCACTGTGTAAAAAAAAAACCTTTCCCTCTCCTTCCCTACTTCCCACCCGTCGCCCCCCTCTCCCCCCTTTTTTTTTTGCCCTGTTGGTAGGGCCCTAGAATAAGCCGACTGCCTCCCTGCAGAGGGTAAAAATCCCTCAATGGGGCAACCAGTTAGCCGTGGGTTGCTCACACTATTGAAAGAAAACTACAACATAACATAAATAAAATTAATAAATGGGCAACTAAAAGTGGTTTCAAATTCTCCAAAACTAAAACAAAATGCATCCATTTCTGTAACCAACGCAAACTCCACCCTGACCCAACCTTACAGATAGAAGGCGAAAAAATTCCATTCGTAAGCGAGCACAAGCTCCTGGGAATCATTTTTGACAAAAAACTAAATTTCATTCCACACATCAATCACATCAAAACCAAATGTAATAAACCATTACAACTCCTACGAGTCATCGGAGCTGACAAGAACACACTACTCAAACTATATAGAGCATTAATTAGATCAAAAATAGATTATGGTAGCTTCATATATCAATCCACCAGAAAGTCATATCTAAAAACCCTCAACACAGTATGCCACTCCGGACTAAGACTAGCACTAGGAGCATTTCCAACCTCCCCTGTAGAAAGCCTGTATGCAGAAGTACATGAAACTCCTCCAATGCTTAGAAATCAAAACCTTGGTCTAAAATACTACACAAAATTTACAGCCAACCCCACAAACCCAGCACACAATAGCACTTTAAATCCAAACCGTAAACACCTTTTCGACCAAAAAGAAAATGCAATCAAAACCTTTGGACTTAGAATAAATTCGATTTCCAAAGAAGCAAATCTACCCATAACCAAAATTCACGAAACTGTCCTACTCAAAACCCTTCCTTGGAAAATCGTATCCCCTAACATCGACCTAAGTTTAAGTAAATATAAAAAGAAACATACTCATCCAATAACTTATGATGATCTTGATAAAATCAAAGAAAAGTATCCAGACCACACACACATCTAAACAAAATAACGCAACAGCCAGTGCAGCAATACTCAATAAATCAATCAAAAAACAATCAAACCCCTCAAAAGAAACCTTAATCTTTAGTGCTGAAATACATTCTCTAATCCTAGCTCTCAAACTCGCCTCCAATAGCAACAAAAAAAAACAAATTTATAATCCTTTCAGACTCCCAATCTACTCTAAAAGCGATTAAAAATAAAAAGATGGACAACTCGCTAATCGCAAAATTACTCCAAAAATTAATTGAATCAAACAATAAAAAAGAAATCATTTTCTGCTGGATACCGAGCCATTCCGGTATTAATGGTAGTGAATTAGCAAATTCAGCACCAAAAAAGTCTTAAATCTCCCAATCGATGCAAATTTTAAAATTCCATACATAGATCTAAAAAGACGTATCAGCGCATATACAACAGAGAAATGGCAAACCTACTTGAATGAACACCCTAACAACAAAATTCACGAAATCATGCCAAAAAACAAGAACAAAATACGAAATTAAACAAAAGAATAAAAATAGGCCATACCCACTTAACCCACTAATATCTCCTAAAAAAAAGAAAGCCAACCCATCTGTATACCTTGTCAAACACCACTCACAATCAAACACATATTAATTGAATGTACTGATTTTGTAACAGTAAGAAATCGATTCTACAAAGAAAACAATATTAAAAAGTTATTTGATAAAAACAATCCCCACACTATACTCTCATGTCTTTAAAAAATTGGCCTTTATAAAAAATTTAAAAAGAACACTTTATACAACGGTCCTGGATATGACCTAAAACTATATCCGATGGTGAGTCCCCAACTTGCAGGCCTTGGGGAGTGTGGAGCCACCCTTTAATTGCCATTACTCCCAGGTCCACTCAGACTGGGAGTGGTAGTACCTGTTAGGGTCCCAACTATGGGTTAAATAGAATCCGACATAAAAAACAAATATACTCCATTAAAAAATCGTTCCTCAAAATCACTAGATTCGGCATTAAATAACATGAAAAAGTTTATATACCATAAAACAAAAACAACCAATCAACCTTGACACGGATCTTACGTGTAAAGCACATTTGCAGGTGCCGTCATGGCCGTCTTTAAGCATGACATTGTGTCAGTACACTGCCTCTAAGATCATGCACCTTGTTCTTGCCGCAATGGGCTTTATTGTACAATGGAAGCTCTAGATTATTCCGTTTCTGGAGGGTACGTCGACACACCAAAATCAAATGTTCATGCCCTACATCTGTGTAAACTCAGCAAATATCTTTCCACAAAAAAACTGTATCAATATCATTATCCGTGAGCAATTCGATTGGCAGCATCCTTTCACAGAATATACTCTCCAACTGCTTAATCACGCTAGCAGAATTCTGTAGGTGCAACTGCCTCCAAATGGCAAAACGGTTAGGGCTACAGTCTATAAACGTCAAGTACAACTGAGTGCTGAAATAGGTTATATCCATAGCAATTCTGCTCCAGGTTTCTGGCTTCCAGTGCACTGGGGCTGGATTTACAGACTGGAATTCTTTGCAATCCCCAACCACTGCCCGCACGTCAGTTTAAGTTATTAACAGATTGACTAACTTCAAAAAGTACCATGTCCATTTCCCAACAGTATGTCCACTAGACCTATGAATTATCTGTATCTGAGACACAGTGGTTTGCGAGTACAGCACACAATTTCTTGGGATTCTGTTTCTTTACGAATCTCATTTAACCATCACTGCAGTACTTGAGTAAGTTGGTCAGCTCTGTTATCGTGAGATTTAACGAACCCTACATCGATTGTCAGTGCATATTCCGAGGCCAAATCTTGGAGAGGCGATGCCTAATTAATGTTTTCGAGGCTGCTTTACACTCTCGTTTGTCTGGACAAGGTGTCAGTTATCCACCGTTATGCATATGCTGAATCTGTTCGTAAATGTACGGTTTTGGCTTTCCACTGCAATGCAAGGCTGATACCTCACAGCACAGCATCAAGCTCAGCTAAATTTATATGTTCATCTGCATGCACCATCGGAGACAGCTTGTCTTCTGCCATGGAACCATTGCTTTCCACAACTACACCTGTGACAATAGAACTAGCATCCACCCACTTTGTAACATCTTCTTCACAGATATACCAATCATCTTTCACTGGATCGTCTCTTAAACAAATATCTTCAATCATCTGTGTTAGAAGAGGGCTCAGCATTTCGTCATCCCATCCAGTTGTCATATTATTTACCCTTTGTTTTACAAATGCTGTGGCGGTATGTAACTAGCCACACACTGGGGAATGGCCAGTTAGTTTCTTGCACACTGAAAATACAATTTGCCGAGTAAGTCTATCAGGCAGTACCCCCTAGAGCTGTACATGGTGGTCCATTGGTGTGAACAGCTATAACCGGCAATGCACCATTTACACCAGTTTGGGAATTGAGATTGGCACTGAATTCTCACCCCATTTCTCGTTTCCTGGACAAAATTAAGCAATGTGGCCATGCTGCTAACATTGATAGTGCATGATATTTTTCTGGGGCTTGACACCAACATCTCTGCCCGTTGCACTGTCCAATAGACAATTGCTTGCTCTATGATTGAGTCTATTACAATTATAATACCGCTATGAAGTATCCGTCTCCTTAGGTGTTATTTGTGTCGACTGTGCAGCTAATGCAGCTTGCTGTGAAACTCCTGTGCAGTTCTTTAAAATGGCACGAGCGCATGTTAGCATGTAACAGATCTAGGTTATCCATCTGGGAGGATGCTCGTAACACCTCTCTCACATGTTCAGGCAATCCAGCAATACACATTGCAAGCATTGATCCAATACACCGCTAAACACGACCACAAGCCTACATAGTTCTGCCAAAAATACATCAACCGTTTCACCTGGTTGGAGGCGCTGTGCTGCAAACTGCTTCCATGCAGTGAAGGAATCCAAAGAAAACGCTGTGTGCAAAGTTTTCTTTATACAGTCAAAATCTGCCCATTTTTCCTCGTTTAATTGCTGGTACGCGGCATAATAACCGCCCAACAAGCACATCGGAATGACGCACTTGATGCACGTCACCCCACTAAGCTGACACATCAGTTCAGCTTTCTCCAATCATTTCACTATTGACGGTCCGGATTCACTGCCATGAAATGTTGGTATGAGCTTTGGGTCGAAGGCTTGATGGCTGAAATAGCTTGTTTGGTCATGAGGAAGGAGAAAACGGCAACAAATAAAAGCAGTACAAATATATATGTATGTATGTGTGTGTGTGTATATATATATATATATATATATATATATATATATATATATGATACACATGGCAGCACTGTCCTGTACAAGTTCGTCCACACAATCCTAAACAACATCGTCCATCAACACGACATGATCCCGAACAATACTATCGAATTGACACAGCACAACATGATCCCAAATGCAGTAACACAGAGCAATATTATTCAACTGCTCCCCCGAATGACTTTTCGGCTTGTTTTTATAGCTCTTGGGTGAAACTCAATCCTCGCTGAGGGTAGGATGGATGTAGCTCATTGGTAGACTTGATTTGCAAGCGAAAGGTCCCAGGTTCGATTTTCGCTGCAAGTAGGCTCGACTCCTACACTGGCACACAATTCTTGTGCACTTCCATGCATGCTCGTCACAGTGACCATTACAACCACTATTTCACAACCAAGAGAAAGATAAGGAGAACGATTTCATGCTGAGAGTAGATGCAGTAGATATTGGCATTTCTTTCTTTAAACCATAGATTATGTAATTATACTTTGTGTGGTTAGAAGCAAGAAAGAGAAGTCTTACCGTGGGTGCTCAGCGAGTGAGTACAGGCGAAGAAAAGGAAGAACAAACATGGCGGCCAGCATTTTTATTTCGTCCGTTCTCGCATAATCTCGTGTGTGCGTGAAGATGGAACCTATAAAACGATGTTCATTTCTGGGTGCTGGGAGATGATTCCCGGCCAGCCAAGAGAGAAGAGACAGAGGACTGTAGCGATAATCTTTCTTGAACATTCCGTTTGTGTATTTGAGGTGACCCCCCCCCCCATTTTACGTCAAGCTATTTCGGCGATGGCCAACGCAGGTTTAAGCAATATGATTAAGCCTTTTAATGGCGACGGTGATGTGGTGGCGTGGCTTAAAAAAGTGGACCTTGTAGCAAGGATTCAGAAGCTGGATGATGTGGCCGCAGTAATACCACTGTTTCTGGAAGGGGACGCACTGGCCCTCTATTTGGAGCTCAGCGAGCGGGAACAGGGTGATGTAGACGCCATCAAGGGTCGACTGATCGAAGCTTTCGCAGAGGGGCCTTTCGAGGCCTTTAATAAGTTGAAAGAGAAGAGGTGGACTGGTGAATCTGTGGATGTCTATGCGAATGAGATTGGTTGAGTTGTCGGGCATCAGAGGACATGCCACGAGTCACGTAGTCAAGATGACTTTTGTTACCGGGTTCCCGGAAGAAATATCGAAAAGGTTGCAGCAGGTACCGGGGGTGGAGACGCTGGATGTGAGTGAGCTGCTTAGAACTGCGAAAATTTTAGTGAGCACCCAGCCCACGGAGCCTGGAGGAACGACAGCAACGGTACACCAGGATGTAGGTAGGAATCTGCCAAACCCGGGGATCGCATGCTTCGAATGCGGGGGACCACACATGAGAAGAGACTGCAGGAAGTTCTTGCAATGGACAGTGTGTTACAAATGCAATCGAAGAGGCCATTTAGCAGTAAAATGCACAAGTTCGGGAAACTGGCGAGGGGAGGCCGACGCGCCAGCGGCCGCCCCGATTCGAGAATAGAGGCGCACCCGCAGCAGATGCCCAAACAGAAGATTGCGGTGGAAGGACGGGAAATTATGGCCCTGATTGACACTGGCTGCACCACTACCATGGTGCACACTACCCTGGTCGGAAGATGGAAAGGGAAGGGTGAAGTAGTGGCATTCGATGGGTCGCGAGTGAAGTGTCGAGGGAAGAAGACTGTCACTATTGATATTGCTGAACGTCGGATGAGGGTCCATGCAATTGTCTCACTGATCGCCTGGTGCCTGGTGGCCAAGCCATCATTGGAATGGATGTTATATGCCGCCTTGGAGGTGTTACCATCACATGTGACAATGTGAGGTTCGGACTAGCTGAGTGCGCGGTGACGGAGAACGCTCCCAGAGGGATCAACAAGGCCGGGGAGAAAAGAAAATTGTCGATCAAAGATCAGGACTTCCGAGCCGAATTCGACGGAGAGCGGTGGACGGTGGAGTGGGCATGGAAACATCAAGCGCCATCGCTGACAAACAGGGTGGCGTGCTACACAAATTCGCTTAGAGGAGGGGCGAGAAAAGAGTTTGAGCAGGAAGTCGACCGATGGATTGAGGAAAGGATACTGATGCCTTGGACGGATGATGTGGAGTCGGGCATTTTGCCGTTGATGGCCATTCTGCAAACAACTAAAGGGAAAGTAAGACCGGTCCTGGATTTCCGAGAGCTGAACGGCCATGTTAAGTGCCATACGGGAGGCGACACCGTAGATGTGTGCAGTGAGACCATTAGGGAATGGAGGCAGATGAATGGCGCATCTACATTGGTAGATCTAAAATCTGCCTATTTGCAACTCCATGTTGCCAAGAAGCTCTGGAAATATCAGTTAGTCAAGTACAAAGGCAAAACCTACTGCCTTACACGAGTAGGGTTCGGGTTAAATTCGGCACCCAAGATTATGTCAACTATCCTCAGGAAGATTCTGGAGACAATGGGAAAGGGAGATGGGGTAGTGAGCTCGTACATAGACGACATTCTGGTGAATGAAACTGTGGTAACTGCCAAGGAGGTGGTAGCTCATTTGAAGAAGTTCGGCTTGGTCGCCAAAGAGCCGGAAAAATTAGACGGAGGGGCTGCTTTGGGCCTAAAACTGAAACGAGGTGCGTCAGGCGGCCTAGAGTTTCGCAGGGGAAACGAAATCCCACAACTGAAGTAGGAGCTCAACAGACGTGAACTTTTTTCCATATGCGGAAAGTTGATCGGACATTACCCCATTGCTAGCTGGCTTAGACCAGCATGCAGCTACATAAAGAGACACGCCGAAGGACAAGGATGGAATGATAAGGTGGGAGAAAGAACGGTCGCCATGATGGAAGAGCTCCTGAAAGAAGCAGAACGGCAAGACCCAGTCCGGGGAACCTGGAACATACCGCGAACATTGGATGGAGTCGTGTGGTGCGATGCGAGCAGCATTGCAACAGGGGTCGTTTTGGAAATTGGAGGAGTAGTTGCAGAAGATGCAGCCTGGTTGAGGAAAAAGAATGACGTCAGCCACATCAATGTGGCGGAATTAGACGCGGCAATAAAAGGAGTCAATCTGGCCTTGAAATGGGGACTACATGACATCTGCATCAAAACAGACTCCGCCACGGTGTTTGCTTGGCTAAAGTCTCTCATTTCAAGCGAAAAAAGGATAAAAACGAGAGGGGCTGCTGAGATGTTAGTGAAGCGCAGGCTTGGGGTGCTGGCTGAGCTGATGCAAGAGTTTTGTTTGAAGCTTCGCGTAGACATGGTTGAACCGAGCAGATGCTCTCACGAGAGTGAAGAAGAGTTGGCTGTTGCCAAAGAAAGATGTTGTTGCTGCATCGGATCTAGATGATGTTGGTGTGCGAGAACTGCACAATTGGCACCATATGGGGGTAGAGAGGACTTGGTACTTAGTGAAAAAAGTCGACCCAAGGATCACCAAGGAGCAGGTGAGGCAAGTGGTCAGGACATGCGACAGATGTCAGTCGATTGATCCTGCTCCAAGCACGCATGAAGCTGGCCAATTGGAGGTGAGTGGGACCTGGGAGAGACTGGCATGCGATGTCACCCATTACAGGGGTGGACTTTACCTTACCATGATTGACTGTGGGCCCGGGCGATTTGCTCTATGGAAGAAGCTACGTGGAGGAACAGGCAATGAAATAGCGGCAATCTTTGATGAGGTGTTTTTGGAGCGAGGCCCCGTGGAAGAGTTGTTAACCGACAACGGGACTGCGTTCAAGTCAGTAGCAGTGACAGAAGTACTGAAGAAATGGAAGATCCAACAATTTTTCAGAGCTGCCTACAGACCCAGTGGCAACGGGATCGTAGAGAGAAACCATCGCACCATAAAGGCAGTTGCGGAAAGAGGAGGCACCTCACCTGAGCAAGCCGTCTTCTGGTATAACATGTCGCCTAAACTGGGACAAGTACCAGAGATGGTCCCGCAACTGTCAATGTTTGCATATTCCTGAAGGCATCCTAGGGTGGAGCCGGCAAGCCGAGAAGTAGAGGCCACAGGGACAATTAAACTCGGGGACGAGGTATGGGTGAAGCCACCGGGGGCGTGCTGCACCACACAATGGAGTAGGGTTCGCATAACTGGGAGGAACACTAGTAACAACATTGTGGTGGGAGGAGTCCCGAGGCACATTCTTGACGTCAGATCAGTTGAGGGGAGTGTGCAGCCACAGGAGGAGGACGAGACACCTCAGAGGCCAAGTAGAGAGAGGCGACCGCCACAGTGGATGAGAGACTATGAAATGTGATCTTGAGATCAAGGAGGCATGTGGTTAGAAGCAAGAAAGAGAAGTCTTACCGTGGGTGCTCAGCGAGTGAGTACAGGCGAAGAAAAGGAAGAACAAACATGGCGGCCAGCATTTTTATTTCGTCCGTTCTCGCATAATCTCGTGTGTGCGTGAAGATGGAACCTATAAAACGATGTTCATTTCTGGGTGCTGGGAGATGATTCCCGGCCAGCCAAGAGAGAAGAGACAGAGGACTGTAGCGATAATCTTTCTTGAACATTCCGTTTGTGTATTTGAGGTGAACCCCCCCCCCCATTTTACGTCACTTTGTCCAACCATTGCTTACTACTACTACTACTACACTTGCTAAAAGAAAGTGCAACCATTACGAACACTATTTCACAACTAAGGGAAAGGTAGGGAGTAGGATTTCATGATAAACATTCAAGAAAAATCGCAAAGCTATACAACAAATGTTCTTTTGCTGGCACAAAGTAAACTCCGTGAGGATTTTGTTTTTCTTTTAAAGTTTCCTTTTTTTCAATCATGTGTTTTAATGCACGCATTTCTTGTCCCATGTTATAAATAAGCCCCACTATCACTTTATATCTTTTATTTACATTTTCAAGACGTCAGACACAAGGTCATGTGTTAAGTTGAAAAGTCAGGATTAGTGCACTCTAGTCTATAAAAAAAAAAGTATCTGTTAGAGGCGCCTCAAGCGATTAGTGATAAACTAAATCCTTTACAAAGAAAAGGTAAATCCTGGGAAGATGGACATCTTGAGACTGAATAAAACCATACTTCAGACCGACAGCAACAATGTCAAGGACGAATACTCGAATGGTATAAAGGACGTTGAGTCAACCAATGACATATGCTTATTATTTACAGGTACCCCCCCCAACACACCATAATATTTTTTTTATTAATATATATATATATATATATATATGTTACATGTAGTTTGATAACTTAAATGCACTAAATCTTGGTGGTGTTTATTATTCCTTTGCAAAACTCAATCATGTTCCGCCAAGCCAAAAACTTAAACAATTTTCCTATATGAACCAACCAAACCAAACAACATGAATAATTATTTGAAGATATAAACAACTTGAAGCATAAAAATTGTTTTTTTCAAAATGATTGCATTCAACATTAAATAGCCTAAAAAAGGATTGATGTCCCATAAAACAAAATAAACAAACTAAGTACTATGGATAATTATTTGAAGATATAAACCTCTAAAAAGTTTAACAAAAACGGTTGAATTCTGCATTAAATAACCTGAAAATAGTTGATAGGACGTAAAGCAAACAACGAAACATTATGGATAATTATTTGGAAAAAAAAAAAGTTTACCGAAATGACTGGATTTGGTATTAAATGATCTTAAAATAGGTAGCGGGACTACACAACTGTCAAAGGAAAAATAAGGCACCTGCTTCCTTCTGCTAGTCTGTGGGAGACCCTTGAGCATGTTCGAGAACCCACTTTACCCACCCCGATCAGGGTAATGTGAGGTCATGGAAAACAGGTGATTTATGTAAAGCAAAGAGAAATAATTCTGTTCATGGTTTCGTATTTTGTTGTGCTGAGCAGAAAATACCTCTGGATACAATGGTCAAGATAATCACCCAGTATGAGTACTGCTTAGACAGAAAGAAACTGCAACCTACTGCCTGTACAACTACAAAAAAAGCTACAGCAATGCATCAAAATCTTTATTCAAGAAACAGCATGAGTAGGGTTCTGAATCAGAACATCTCGCTCAGTATGGATTGCAAGAAATAGGTGGTATGAGAATCATCCAAGAAGAAAGTGGACATGGATGAGTCCAGACAATAGACAGCAGAGAATGACGGCGAGATACATGCGTTGGCAGTCTGAACACTTGGGCAACATCAAAAATGATGAGCAACAATGAATTCATGAATGTCTCGGGGGGGGGGATAGTCGTCAATGCCTGTACTAAGCAGGACACGACTTGAAATAGGTTGATATACTGTAAACCAAAACTTAAAATCAGCATTTATTATAATCTACGATCATGTAATTATCTTTTCTTTATAAAGTTATGTTGCACGAAATAAAACTGGTTCTCTAGACTTCTGTCATTTTCGTTTCCAGTTCACAAGAACTCATGTGAACAATTCAAATCCTATTAAGAAAGTTCCTGTTGTTTATAATAAGGGAAAACTGATTTTAAAAATGCATGTTTAAGCAAAATTTTCAATTTACATTAATAAAATTCACACAGACATTATTATGGCTGAACCAAATGTAATTCTTAAAATGGATGACTGAAAAGTGTATCATCTAAGAATGATTTAAAATATATAAACATGAAAATATTAAGTTTTCTCAATTAAAACATAACGATATTTGATGGAGATACTGATTCTGTATTCGAGTCGCATCGTTTCAGGATAATGCAGTAAACTTTTGTTTTTTGAGTTTTGTTTTCTGTTTAGATTTAATTCGTTTGAGTGAAAATAGCGGTGAATCCATTTATATTCACGAATAAACATCTAAAAATTAATTACATTGAATAAAATTGTGATTTCTAGAAAATATTTTAGAATTTGATTAAATTTTTAAAATAAGAACAGTTTTTCTTAAGGTGCTTCACTTCAATATGCGCGTTTATTGATGAAATACACATCTATCACTCGTCTGTCACTTTTAGAGTCCCCCCAAAGAGAGTCTCAACTCTAATAAGCCCCACACTTTCGGCCAAGCTACAACTGTCCCATCATCACAATTTTGCATCTCTATGCTTGTTTTACAAGTACTTAACATTCACAAGTAACATGAATTGAAAGACATACATTGAGAACATTGCAAAGGCTGCTGCAAAGAATGTGGGCTCCCTCTACCATGCTAGAAAATTACTTACACTAGAGATTACAATGCTACAATTCGCACATTCATGGAGTATCGTTAACACATCTGGGCTAGTGCATCTACCACTACTCTTTCACACTTAGACCAAAATGAGTCTCAAATCTAATAGGTCCTGCACTAGGTGTGTCAGAAATTTCGTGAAAATAGTGAATAATTCCACCCCATCTTTCCAAGCTTATAACTCCTCGAAAAATGCAATTCAAGCCCTAATTTTTTTTTCAATTAAAGGAGCAAGGACCAAGGTTTCATTAAAAAAAAAAAAAACAACGTGGTTTTTTTTTTAAAGGTTTTAAACTTCGTACTTTACAGGTAAATTTCTAAAAAACAGTACTTTTTTTGTTTTGTTTTAAATTTGAATATATTATTTATTGACCTTTTCTCTTCAATTTGTGAGTAAATTAATTATTTACTTTTCGGTGACTAAATTAATTATTATTAGACATTTCAAAATGGGAGGCGTGAATTATTCGACCCCCTGTCTTTCCAAGCTTATAACTCCTCGAAAAATGTAATTTAAGCCCTAATTTTTTTTTCAATTAAAGAAGCAAGGACCAAGGTTCCATTAAAAAAAAAGAAGAAAAAACAAATAACGTGGTTTAAAAAAAAAGGTTTAAAACTTCAAACTTTACAGGTAAAATTCTAAAAAAACACTACTTTTTTTTTTAAATTTGAATATATTATTTATTGACCTTTTCTCTTCAATTTGTGAGTAAATTAATTATTTACTTTTCGGTGACTAAATTAATTATTTACTTTTTAATAGACACTTGAAAATGGGGGGGCGTGAATTTTTAAAAAAAGTTTGTCTAAAATATTATATTCGATTTATTGGAAAGAACATAAAATTTCACATTGACCCTGAAAATATCGTAAAAATAGAATCAATAGAAAAATTTTGATAGATTTTTAAAGTTTAAAAATTGAAAAATATTGAGTTCGGAAAATTCAATACTGTTTTAAAAAAAAAATATTTCTATTATTTTTAAAACAACTTTAATAGTTTATTTTGGAAGTATAATCACTAAAGAAAATAAACAACCCACTTTTAACAGAGAAATTACGAGATTTTTATATTTTATTCGCAGTTTCGTGTTAGAGGTGTCAAAATTTCCTACAAAAATTCTGATACACCTAGTCCTGCACTGTCGGACAAGCTCTAACCTCTGTTTCATCGCCACAACGTCAGATATCTTGCCTGTTTGACAAATACTTTAATGGAAGGTGCTCTGATAAACTCATAGCACTTGTGTCCACTCTACATACTCCCAACTAGCAAAATAAGCAGCTAAATCCCACCCCTTCATTGTTGACGTCTCTAGATGCCAGAAGGCATAACAAATAAAGCCAAGTACTATGTTGAACAGATAAAGCAAAATATCCTTGTAAACGTTTTTGTACGAATAAGTTACCACATAATAAAATCATGAAATAAGGATAAAAGCCACTCAAGAATAATATGTGCTACCAGATCAGGTTGTCTGAAGATATCGGTCCTGACCTAAAATGCACCAAACATTAATATTGTTTTTTTTCTCTTTCTTTTTGCAAAACTCAATCATGTGTTGCAAAGTCAAAAACAAAAGCAACAATTTGCTTTTACAAAACAAAGCAGCATAAATAAATGTTTGAAGATATTTCTTTTGTTTTTGCAACACCTGATTAAGTTTTGCAAAAGGAAAAAAACAAAAGCATCGTTTGGTGCATTTTAGGTTAAGAAGCTCTTAGCTTTATTATGATTTTATTATATGGTGACTTATAAGTTTACAATGATATCAACACAGCACGTGGCTTCATCTGTTATGCTTAAGTTTCAAATGGTATTTTATTCTTGTGTCAAACTTAGATTTGAAGTAGTATTTTTAGATGCGTCTACAGTACGTGAAGCATAAAAACTTATCAAAATAATCAGATTAAGCATTATACTAGTCTGGGTGCCTGGTGTTGCTCGGGTGTTTGGAGGTGTGTGTTGAGCAAAAATGACGCGACCGGAAGTTTGGAATGTTGAAATTAGTAAAGTCATTCCAACCGATATGATGACTTGCAAAAATGGCGATGCAAAGAAATCGACGCTGCTTGTAGAAAACTGCCCAGTTGAGGATGAAGGAATAATTGTTTTTAGCCAATTTTTCGATATTTGTTGTCTGTAGGGTCGAGCTTCAAAACGATACTGATCTTTTGAAAATTTGTCGCCTCTGTCGAAAGTTTTAAGAAGACATACATACAGGTGAAATTTATATAATGACTAGCAGGAGGTACCCGAGATGGTTAGACTGGAAACAATACAGTACCTAAAATGCCTAAATGGTCATCCATTTTAATACTGACCAGATTCAACCTTGCTTACCTTTGGTGATCTAACCAGGAATGGTGTGTGAGCGTGAATTATGATGGATATATACTAATTGTACTAATAACATATTAATAACATATGAGGAAAAAAGAAAATAAAAACTTAGCCTAGTTCGAATCAAATATCGATGTCAAGTGAAATCTTAATTTGGTCTGAATTTAAAAATCCGTTGACACAATTTGTCTGTGCAAAGATAAAAAAGAATTATTTTTCAAAGTTTAAATGACATGTTCAAACAGGGAGGTGTTGAAAACAGCAAAAACATTTCTGTTGCTATGATACCTCGTTTAAATAACACACACGCATCGCGATCCCTTCTATATCTGCTACTCATTTCTCAACATGGAGACTTTGCCTAAAAATCATTCGATATTCAGATAACTCTAAACCACTGCAAGGCGTAATCTGCAAAAGCAAAAACAAAAAAAAAACACATTTAATCTCATTCTGCCAAGATATGTATTTAGAAAATTATTCAAATTTGAATCGCATTTTGCTAAGTGCAAAATATATCTACATTCTTCATCTTTTTATATAATGCATTCGTAAGTGTTGAATCTATGTGCTTTTATTTAATTTAATTTTGGAAGATTGTCGAGTGAATTACTTCCAGCCATTATCTTTCAGTAAAACGAAATTTATGGAAATAATTTTGGTTTGGTTTTGTTTTACGGTATATCAACCCTTTTTTTGGGGGGGGGGCCTGATCCAGTCACTTTGGCTTTTTATGCTTAAAGATCTTTATAATATCAACCCTTTTCGGAACCAATAATTTGGAATGTTTTTATTCTTAAAATTCTTTTTAATGGAAGTAATCATGCAATTATTTATTTCGACTTCTGTAAAAAATACGTAAACTTTATTTTCATTATTTTGTAAATAAGACAACCAATTTTTCTTTTACGCCCAAGTAAGGCCAGGTAGGTACAGTAAATAGTAAAAAATCCAGATGAAATTCCGTTAATTATTTCATCTAAGAGTTCTTAAAAATGGCTTCTCAATCTTTTTTCAGATCTAATTCTGCTAAGTAATGAATGAATATTAGAGTGGCTTTTGGCCTTGATAAGTGGTGACTTATTACTTATTAATGAACTAGTGGGGTGTACCTGGTCTTGCTTGGTCATAAAATATGCTTAAAATTTTTTTAATGTATGCAGATCTCGTATTATCACAGAACCAATACGCTATTGAATATTATATTGTACCTAATATATAGAACTGATTTCAAAGATACCATCAGTTAGAATCGAAAGCGAAATAGTTCGTGTTTTAGATGCATTCCTACCGATATGCAAATCGAAAGATAAACAAGATTTAATATTAAACGACTTGAAAAAATGAATTGAATTTGAGTATGTGCCGAAAGAAGTAAAATATGTCGGCAAGTTGGAAGGAACGGTTTGCATTTCAACTCGCCGTACGCGTTATTTATCCATCCAAATAAAGATTTTTGCTCATTATAGAAGATCATTGATGTATAATTTCTATTTCCTGTTAATTTCAGTGCTATGTGATCAATAGTTTGAGTTTAGCGGTTAAATATTTTTCGAAACACACACACATACATCTATTGGTTTTATATATATATATATATATATATATATATATATATAGGAGCAAACAGTTAATAAAACATGTTAAAAAACACTTTGAGAAAGAGTTAAAAACATTATCTGAAAAGGAAACACTTGATAAGTGGATAGTCCTTAATCCGCGGAGTTTCGAAGAAATACTTTCCTTCTCATCAGAGGGTAGGAATTAGCAAAATGCAGGATCGGATTTTGCATACAAAAGTATTTGATGAAACAAGTAAGTCAAAGATCTTACTTGATAACAAAAAAGTGAAGCAGAGGGAATATGGTGAAGAAAAAGGTGATTACACGTGAATGGATAGTCTGGTGGAAGATAAAAAATTCAATGACAGTAAAATCCAAAAATATAACTTCAAGAAAGTTAATTGAATTTCCATTTGCACAAGTAAAATCCAAGGAAATCCCGTGATTGGAAGATGGTCCAAAATAATCAAAAGGCCGAAATCCATGGAATAATTCACAAATATGTACAAGGGAAAAAGGGGAAAAATTTCAATATTAATAAAAGAAAAATACAATAATAAAGAAAAAAGACATAAATATAAATAAGAAAGATCAGGGAAGAAAAAGGGGGGAAAAATCAGGGAAGAAGAGGGGAAAAATTAAATGGTGATAGAATTAAATAGAAAATAGAAAAACAGATGTCAAAATGACCCAGACAGGAAATGTTAAAAGGCGTGAAAGAATTTATATGGCAAAATAATATAGGTCAACTGAAATGTACAGTTTATTAGTTAAGAAAATATTAGCAAGAGTTGTTAAGACACTAAATGGAAAATAAATAAATTAATTAATTAATTAATAAATAGAAAATAAATAATAAATAAACAATAAATAAATAATAAAATATAATATATAAAAAAATAAAAATTATTTAAGGGGAGAGGATGGCCGGTATCTGCAAATTCAAGAAAAAGCAAGAAAGTAAGTAAATGCATATAGTAAAATATAAGTAAATATACATATAATATATGAAAGTGTGGGTAGATTGATATATTAGATAGATAGGAATATTTAAAGAGTAAAACAGAAATTGCAGATAAAAAACCGGCCAAACAAAGAAGAAACAAAATAAAGGAATATTAAATTATAAAGTATTAAGAAAGTATGTAGAAAAAAACGGGCTCTTTTTCTATTCTTAGCCGTGCTCATTCATTATATCACCTTAAGATCTTGGAGACTATTCACGTTCGACTTAGAAAACCTCTTTGCAAGCAAAGGGAATGCCTCATGGAACGCTGTTTTATTTTAATCGCTTTCCCACTTTTTTTTCTCCCCATAAATTGAATAAAACGCAATTTTAATCGCTTTTCGTTCTTTGTTTTAAAAATTCCCTCGATACAGCTTTGAGAAGCGAGGGTCGAAACCGGTCAGCTGGCTCCCCATTTCTTTTTTTTTCCTTTCCTGTTCCCCTTTTTCCCCCTTTTTGGAGAGAAGATTAAAGGAATATATATATATATATATATATTTATATATATACAAATTTACTTTTAATCATGAATCATAAGTCTTCCCTTCCTAATTGCAATATATATATATATATATATATATATATATAATACACACACACTAATGAATAATAATTATTCCTTTATACCAGACATTACTGTTTCATGCTTACGCAATCATCAGTGTAGGAGGTAACAATTCCTGCCAGTCGAGAAATTCAAAGCCACCTTTGACCCCATTTGCTAAGCCTTTACATCTGGGCAATGAAGCAATTGCCATAGGAATCAAGAAAATCATCATCTAATAATTGTACAATTCGGGCGAAGATATTAGACAATCCAGAGTGTTCAAACGAGCGCAAGTCATAAACGTTGCATAAACGTTAGTTGACTGCCTTTTAGTTTATATTTCTTAAACATTGCCCATTCTTAAGTATTCTTAAAAAGGCTTGATAATTATAAATAATAATTATTCTTTATACCTACGAACACTTAAGATTCATACTTATGCAATCATCGGTGTAGGAGGTGACAATTCCTGCCGGTCGGGAGATTTGGACCTATATATATATATATATACAGGGTGGGCCAAAGGTAGGTTTACAGTTATTATTTGAAATTCTTTAACAAGGTTATTTGAAAAATTTCAAATAGTTTAAATATTTATTTGAAATTCGATACCAGAACAGCAAGAAACTCATTATACCTGTTAACATAAAAAGAAATAATTTAATCTCGCAGATGCTCAAAATGTCCTCCTTCAACATTGCAAAATTCTTCAAATCTCTCCAGGACACTCTGACACACAGTGCGACACAAATTCCAATCTTCATCAATTTCTGTGAATGTGACATGAATGCAATCTTTTAAATCATTTATTGTTTTGGGTTTCTTCTCATAAACCTTGTTCTTAACAACACCCCCAAAAAAGAAATCCATTGGGGTTAGGTCAGGTGAACGTGGTGGCCATTCAATGCTGCCCCTTCTTCCGAACCAACGCTGTGGAAAAACTTGCTTAAGGTAGTCTCTTACTCTAGACGCTTAATGTGGTGGTGCTTTATCCTGCTGAAAGAAATGTTCATCAAAATCAGGTTTAGTTCTGAGTCGTGGTACTACTAATTCACGAAGCATGTCTAGGTAGTTCTCCCCATTTATAGGTCCATTAAAAAAAACGGGCTCAAGCTGTTTATGTAAATTTGATCTGTACTCTGTGGAGTATTTTATATTGCTTGTTCATTGTAATTAGCAAGTAACTTCAACCACATAAAAGTTAGTTTAATAACTGTAAATCTACTTTTGGGCCACCCTGTGTATGTATATATATATATATATATATATATATATATATATATATATATGAGCAAACAGTTAATAAAATGTTAAAAAACACTTTGAAATGAGTTAAAAACATATTTAATCTAAAAAGGAAACACTAGATAAATGGATGGTCCTAATATATATCTAAGTATAATAATTCTCCAAGTTATAAATATCAAGTTTTCTCAGTTGATTATTTATTACTTTTCTAAAAGTACCCATTACAATATTGTTTCGTGTTGCAACTAACAGATTTATAATACCTTGGTTATTGCTGCTGTTAATATGATCTGGCACCGTGTTTCAAAAACATGACTTTCTTAACAACAAAAAATCCAATTTGTGAATCGATTTTGAATCAGAAAAGTCGGTCACACGGCGATGTTCAATCTACAAAGGCCTGAATGTTTCTTTCTTAGAACTGCCCGCCTATGGAACACTGCTCTGCTGGCTTGCTTCTTTGACCGACTACAATAATGTTGCCTTCAAGTCCAATGTAAACAAGTTTGGAAAAGTCTTACTATGTTAACTCTACACGTCTGAATGCTTCTGCCCACTCCCCCCAGCAACCTGCTTTTATGGTGCCTGGGTGCACCTCAAAATCGCGTGTGAGACGTGATTTGTCGATAACTGTTTGAAAACGTGGGAATTAAAAGACCAGGGTCGCAATCTTGGATCTTTTCATTTTCCCTTCTCAGTCCACACGACAGACAAACACGAGCACGTTTTTACGATAAGCCTTCTCTATTTTTCCCACAGATTTACTATTAGAAATCTGACTTGACAATAAATTTTTAACTCCAGTCGAATGATTCAAGAGATAATTATAAACTGAATGTGAATGTTAAAATTAAATAAAATTCCTCAAAATCCCTTGGGAGTGCCACACACCAAAGACAAGTTTTGCAGAGAGCCACAATAACCAGCGTTTAGACTACCACCAACCCCCTCTGGTGGGCAGGCCATATCCTCAGAATGGATCCATCCAGGGTTTCCAAGAACATGCTTTATGGCGAGTTTGCCGAAAAATGCACTGCACAACCTGGCCTTAACCAACATAGATCCGTCATAGTGGGAACAAAGTTACAGCAACTAGAACTCGTGAACAAGAACGCGTAAAGGCATTGCAGAGTTTGATGAGAAATGGAGGGAAAAAGGAAGGCAAGACAAAAGAAGAGCAGCATGAACAACCTTGTACCTCCTACCCTTTCTATGAACACTGTTTGCAGCTCTTCCACCATAAATGAGGTTCTCAAAGTCCTATCACTCATAAATATTAATAAAGATAATAGACAAACAACAGAATCTGATGTCTAGGACACGAGTAGGAGCTGATGATCGAACAATAACAGGTTATTTAATTATCTAGTAAAGTAATTAATCTTAAGGTTTCATTTCTCTGCTGATAACTAATCTTTTACTCTTATTAGTTTTGTCGCTTTTCTTCCATTGCTTTCCAATCTCCAATTTATGTTCTGATTTTCATATCTCAACACTGGAGTTTAAGCATGCAAGAGCACAATACATTATATGAAGTCTTATTACAGCATAGACATTTCTAAAAGAATGTTTGGATTCTTTGAAATAACACAACCATTTATTTAATCATTAACATTTTCATAAATACTAGAGACGAAATATCATTTGTGTCGACTTATAACATGAAAAATAATGGTTGTGTATGCATTTCACATGGAAAATATAGAAGAAAAATAGTTTGTTGAAAAATAATTTCGAATATTCACTTGTCTCTCTTTGACTAAATATGAATTACTACATGCCAACGAGAAAATGCTCTTATCTACTTCCCGAAATCAAATTCCACCCCTTATGTAGGATTTAAATACCAGATTCAGTCTCTTTCTTGGGTGAATCGATTGTCCAACTAGCGTTCAATTTTAGCATAAATTTTACAACTTTAAAGCAATGATAAAATGGCATCAGTCACATTCAAACAATATTACAGAACAGTTCGCAATCTATGCCTGATACTTTTTACTCGTCACAGATATTGTTCCCAAATATGTTCAACAAATTAGTATTTAATTGTATGTTACTCATGAATCTCTATTATCGCCTGCCCTGGCCACATGTTGTTTTTTGCTATTATTAACGTAGAATCTTACATTAATATCTGCATCACTGAATTTTGCCATATTTTTTGTATCATATTTTATTTTGTCCTTCGTACGTCTGTATTTTATAAACCTTTTCTGTGAGCATAGATGCATACATAAATTACAACCCTTTCTTCCCTTTATTATTCTGACTTTGCGCCTACTCAAAAGCATGTTGAAGAGATTCCAAACAATGAAACAAAAATAGGAAAGTAATTTTTTAAAGTCAATGCAGCGTAAATCTATAACAGAACAAACGCAAACTGAAGCAAATTAAGATTCATAACGGTGAAATTGTGTATATTGAGCTTTTATTTTTAAATATATTTTATATTATATATATATATATATATATATATAATCTCTTGCTTTTTTTCTTTTTTGATACTAGCTTTATATACCCGGTGTTGCCAGGTCGAAATATATTGCCGGGCAGAGGGTATAGTCACATACGATTTAAGATGCATGGAATATTCCAAGTTGTGAAAGTGGATTACATGTTGGATTTATGGTATCATAAAACACATAAATCTTCTATGAAAATCAAACGGGAAACAATTCTCATAGCTTAAATAAATGAAATTTACTTCAGTTTGTTGGTCAATAATAAAATGAATTGAATATAAATTAATCAACTTTAAATAATATTTCTAAATAGGGTAATCAAAGCAATTCTATTACTAAAAATGATAACATGGAGCTAATTATCAAACTAGATTTTATTTATCGTGTAGATTTCCTTTAAATAAATAGTATATACAGAAATGATGAATAAAAGTGTATAAAAGCCCGTTTTTTACATATTAATTCAATTGTGAACAAACAGAGCAATACAATTTTATTATAATAGATTCCTACTTGCGTCAGTGTGGTCTGTATGATATTTCGGAAACATTTCCTTTTGTCAGATGAATATTGAGCTTTAATTCAAACAAACATGGAAGATTACAGTTTCTATTTTCTTCACCTTTCTCTTCCCAAAGTAGGAACATTTTTTTATCACAGGCTATTATGAATCTAATCTAATTTACAAGAAAAAAAATTGATATTTATATAAATACAGTTTTATACAAAATTAAGTTAAACATTTAATCAAGAAAATTTTTTAAACAAATTTGGAGATTTTGGTGTCACAGATATTGGTGTAACAGAAATTTTTGTAATTAATGGTATAGACACTGTATTTTTTGTTCTTTGTTTTTACAGTTTATTATCCGAGTTGTTCCAGAAGATTGATTTTCTTGCTTATAAAATGCCAAACCAAAAAGGAACCCAACCTATACCAGGGGAACCAGGTAGATATTTTTAAGATCCTTTTTTTCTATATTTATTCTATATTATGTTAGCAAATAGCATAATGTTTATATATATAACCTTTATTATTGGATGAGTCCAAACAGGCTTTCATCACATCTGTTAGCATAACTGCTGAATCTATTAGCCCTCATTTTTATTTACCAATGAGTCCTAAAGAAGTGACATGGATATACCCTCAAGGAACTGGTTCTAACTAGGTTTCATCATGAAGGGGAAATTTCACAATTATGTCTACAAACTTACTATCTCCATCCGACATCGTATTGAGATTTATTAAGTTTCTAAAGCAAAAGTTGTGGATGACAAGGCATTGATCAGTGTTTCTAAACTTTACAAAATTATAAAACTACGTATGTCAGTTACAAGGCGTCTTAAGGTGGCTGTCACTAATTTTACAAAAAAAAATCCCATTTTATGCAAGAGTGACAACATTCAAGACGCATGTTCGTCCTGTATTCTTTTTTGGCTGTGAAACATGGTCAATAGCGAAATGTTAGAATGATGCGACCATGACTGCAGTGCTTTGCATGATGAAAATTGCCAATCTTGCGCTACAGGTTTCCGTGCAGAAATGTATCATACAATGACTTCTCGGCCGCCGTCAGTTATTTCAAACGTTTCAATGTGTATTCCACATTAACATTAATGGACCAAAGTCACGTGGTAGGCCTCTTAAGATATGAAGGTGATCAGTTTGATGACTACCTAATCTTAGACGACGGCATGAGCAAAATGGCAGAGGAATGGAAGTTGGAAGTTATTCATTGACTAATTTTTAACTTTGAAGTATTTTCTTTGACTTCTACATCAAGTGGCTTCATATTTTGTCTGAAGCGGTTTTCATAAAAAAAAAAGATATTATTACACCTCATCATCAGACACGCATATCTTAATTCCTCTTTTGTCCATTTTAATTTCCTTATATATTTTGTCGAACTTTCATCCTATTTCTACTTTACGCATATCTTTCCTCAATTATTTTTCATGAAAAAAAAAATTAGTTTGCACAAAAAATATCTTATTTGATAGCCAAACTTTATAGCTTCATGAAATATATCTTGAATTAATTTAAATAATTAATTCGAATTTATAATAGTTTTCTTTACCTTGAGGTAGATGAAAAAATATTTAAAAAATAAACAATGATATTTTGTTTCATCTTTCAAGTTAATGTTAACTCATTTCTTCAAGACATGGACTTAAAAAGGATATTTTTACTGAAGGTGCTTCCGTCTTTAATTGTACGGCACCTAAATAAACTGTTTTGGGACACCTAAAATGGAAGGCCGCAAAAGCAAAATTACAGGAAACCTAGGGAAGTGATTTGGATAGCAAGATGACATAGAAAAAACTTTGCTGTGTTTTGGGGGTTCTTAAAGTCACTGTAAGCTTTTTTTTTTAATTTCAATTAAAAATTTCTATCAAATATGTTAGATTCGATATAAAAAAAATGGTGAACGGCCAGTTTGCTGCACATCTCCAAAGTCTGATTACTTTTTCATAATTTTCTTTTTTCAATTAGGTAGAAAAGTAAATTTAATGCCTTTGTTGTATATTTGTTCGTATTTTCATCCCAAAAGTCTAAAATCTTTTCAAGCAAACTTCATATGCAGGTTCTTCCATAATAATATACTTATATATATATATATAAATATTGAAAGCAAATAATTCACAAATCAGTAGGTAAAAGAAAATTGTTGATTTCTCAACGATATTTTCTTTAAAATAATTTATGTTAGTAATAGAAATGACAACAAAATAGATTTGGGGGCCATTTTGTACTAAAGACAATACTAAAAAGTGCTATATATATATAATATATATATATATATATATATATATATATGTGTGTGTGTGTGTATGTTATTTATTTTTTATTTTATTTATTTATTTATTTTTTTTTTTGCGATACTTTTGTAATGAATTCAATTATTTATACGAAAGTGCATTTTTTACCTAAATGCGAGTTGGGAATAATTTTCCCTTTGACCAATTTGAACCAATATGTAGATATATTGGCATACTTAGGCATCATTTTTTTTTTTTTTCATTCAAGCAAATATTATTAAATGCAACGGAGACATTTTGCTTTATGATTCTGTTTTCTTCTTTTTTTTAATTTTTCGATTTTTCGTATAATTTTTTCTTTTTTTTTTATATCAAAATCAAAAATACTAATAAAAGTTCCATAGTTGTTGCTGTCATGAGCGCTTTCGATTTGTCCACGAATCATCTTCATGTGTTGAAGTAAAAGTGCGAAGGAGCGAAAATGAGAATTAAAAGTGAAAACTAAAATATACAGTAAACGGCGTTTGGTGATAAGTTAAAATATAAAGAGTCAATGAAAAGTCGATTAAAAATTTGAATATTAAAATCAGCAAATTCGTGAAGACTGTTAACGGAGTCCGTCCGTCCACTACAAACTACGCAAGACATTTTACAACGTTACTGCTTTCTCGAACGCAATATCATTTATAGTGGGTTGAAGGGTTTTAATATATGACGCTTCAAGAATTTTTAATTTTTTAATATTGTTTCCATGTTGTATAATTTTTATATTGTCAACAAGGATCTTTCCAAGATTGGAGGGGGGACAGCACTAGCACGAATTGTCTTTGAATTTATACGCTACATTGGTTTTATCCAATGTTTTTATAGCCGGTGATGTTTTTGTGTTCTAAACTCTTTGTAGTAAATAATAAATTTAATTTTAGAGTTACTTTCAATAGGCGTCAAGTCAAGTACCTACGTACGATATTTTTAATTGCATTTTCTTCGATTCTGGGTTAGGTGTCATTTGATTTTAATAAAATATATTAATGGAGTTTGGATTGCGGTGTTGGCTAATGTTATTATTATTAGGGCTTTCAAGGGATTGTAGCATTCATTCTGATGAACAAATGTGTTTTGTTAGCGATTATCGAGATTCGAAAGATGTGGCCGTCTCATGTGTGTTATTTTTTCTTTCTAAGGTAACGCTCGGCCGTTGTTTTCAAGTCAAATAAAAAAAACATTAAAACAAGTTAAAACACTAAAAACTTAGTTAGCTAGAAGAGTAATTTATTTTGTTTGTAACATCTATTGTATATTTGTTTTTGACCACCTTTTAGTCGATATTAGGAAATACCAAGTTTTTCAAAGCTGAAGACATTTTCTTAGATACGCTAAACTTTAGGCGTAAATTATTGCAAGGGAAGTAACTACGTATTTTTTTTCAAGAGTTATTCCCCTTCATAATTTTTTTTTTTTTTTTTTTCAGATTTTCTGAATGTGTTCACTATATAAATACGAAAAACTGTCTTTTTGTATTTGTATAGTAACACTCAGAAAATCTGAAAAAATATTCGTGCGTAAAAGTGCGAAGGAGCGAAAATGAGAATTAAAAGTGAAAACTAAAATGTACAGTAAACGGCGTTAGGTGATAAAGAGTCGATGAAAAGTCGATTAAAAATTCGAGTATTAAAATCAGCAAGTTCGTGGAGACTGTTAACGGAGTCCGTCCACTACGAACTACGCAAGACATTTTACAACGTTACTACTTTTCTCGAATGTAATATCATTTATAATGGGTTGAAGGGCTCTAATATATGACGCTTCAAGAATTTTTATTTTTTTTAATATTGTTTTCATGTTGTATAATTTTTATGTTGTCAGCGCAACGAGGACCTTTCTAAGATTGGAGGGAGGACAGCACGAATTGTCTTGTACATAATTATATATATATATATATATATATATATATATATATATATATATATATATAAATTTTATTTCTGTGGAAATATATTTTACTTCCTTAAGAAGCTCAATGTAATTACAAAACAATATAGTGAATAAATAACAAAAGGTGTAATGGAAATATATAAGGTATTTACAACTTCTCTTCCAATTTTCGAATTTTAATCATGTCAAAAACGCACTTTATTTGCATTGGATGGATTGATTGTTGTTATTTATTCTGATGAGTTAAGGGCAAAATAGATTCACTAATTGGTATAATTAGTCATTGATTTTGCACTACGAAACAGATACTGTCAAGAATTCTAAATGTCAACTGAATTAAAGGAATAAATTATGAGATGGTCAACATCATGACTTTTGGAATATAGTTTTTTGTCATTTATTCACTAATATATATATATATATATATATATATATATATCTTTGAGGAATTCCTTAGATATTCTTCTAGGACTGACTTTTAACCAGACTTGAAATGGAAGCCTTTCATTAAGGCTATTGCTATGCTTGCTGAAAAAAAATAGTTGGGTCATTCTACTACTATTAATTTTTTTTTTTTTTTTTTTTTTTTTTTATTCAATTTTCACCCCAAACAAGGCACAGTGCCACTTTGAAGCAGGGGGCTACTATTAGGGACTTAGTTAGCGGGGTCATTATGAAGGGAGAAGAGTAGAAAGATGTTTGTTAACATTACACTTGAACTTCTGCATATCATTGCAGTTGGGAAAGCAGAATCCCGGAAGGGAGTTCCAAAGACCCGCAGTTCTGGGGAAGAAACTATTGGAGTAAAAGGCTTTCTTGCACCTAGGGATCTCTACTGTAAAGGGATGAGACTTAGTAGCTTGTCGGGTTTGTCGGGGGTAGTTACGTCGGGGAGGTACAAGTGTTTGCAGTTCGTCAGAGCATTCACCATTGAAGTATTTGTAGAACAGGCAGAGGAATGCAACATCTCGTCGATGGGACAGAGGCTGAAGCCTAGATGACAGTTCAGGACCTATCAGGTTGGCGACTCTCTTTTGAACCCTGTCCAGGAGCGAGAGACAAGCAGCAGATGCACCAGCCCAGATGTGACAACAGTACTCCATACATGGGCGAATGGTTGCCTTATAGAGGTATAGGATACTGTCAGGCGTAAGTAGTTTTCTAGCATGGTAGAGGGAGCCAATCTTCCTTGCAGCAGCCTTGGCAATGCTCTCAATATATCTATTCCAGTTCATATTCCCTGTAAACGTTAGGCCGAGGAGTTTAAAAGAAGTACCTTCAGGCAATGTGTTCCTGGCCATTGCTATTGGTGGTAGAGAAGGTTTCTTGTAGTTATTGAAGGAAACAAGTTTAGTCTTAGCAGCATTGAATGTGACCAACCATTTTTGTCCCCATTCCACTACGGATTGGAGTTCATCCTCTAGTGTTTCTGCCATTTCCTTGGATATGTGTTCGTTTGTTTTCCCCTCATATTTGTTATAGAGAGTGATGTCATCGGCAAATATACCCATCTCCGAAACAATTTCATCAGGGAGGTCATTTATGAATATCAGGAATAATAGAGGTCCAAGGATAGATCCCTGAGGTACTCCCGCATTTATGTCATATTGTTTGGATGTACGACCGTCGAGGACAACTTTGATTTTTCTATTACTTAAGAAGGATTTAATTACATTATGAATTCTTCCAATGATTCCATATGATCTAATTTTCCTTAGAAGACCATCGTGCCATACCCTGTCAAAAGCCTTAGATATATCAAGGGTCACCGCTCTATCCTCCCCTGTTTTATCCAATGAACGGTATATACGTTCAGAAACTACAGTTAAGATATCTGCTGTTGAACAGGCTTGCCTGAATCCATATTGTTTGTCAGTCAGGAGTTTAGCAGCTGTTAGGTGCTGGATTAGGGCTTTATTAACTAAGGACTCAAATATTTTGGCGAAAAGCGGGAGGAGGGTAATGGGGCGATAATTAAGTGGGCCAGTTCTTTCACCAGAATTCTTGAAGACTGGTATCACAGAGGCGGTTTTCCAGCAGTCGGGAAAACAAGATTCGTTAAGGCATTTATTGTAAAGTTTGGACAGAACTGGAGCAACTTCGGCAGGGCATTTTTTTAATAGCACAGCTGGGATGAGATCTGGTCCACATACTTTTGAGGTGTCTAGGTTTTTTATAATAGCATGTACCTGAGAAGGGGTGATTTTCAAATCGTCTAGTGTGGCGTCTGTTCGCAGAGGAAAATCAGGGAGTGAGTGGTGTACCGAGTTCAGTGTGTCGTTTGAGGCAAACCGACTGGCAAGCAGATTTGCCTTGTCAGTTGCCGTGCAAGCAACCTCATGATTGTTTGATAGTGGAGGAATAGTTGCCTGTCCATTATTAACTACGCTGTTGTAGATTTTCTAAAAATCCCGGGTTCCTAATTTCTGTGCTTCGATGCGTTTTCTGGTGGTTTCAGAGTAATCTGTCTTAGCTGTATCTATCACTCTCTTACAATTATTTCTAGCTTCTATAAACTTCTATTTATTTGAGCTGGACTTATGTCGGTTGAATCTGTGGAACGCATGCTGCCTTTGACAAATGGCAGCTGCACAAGCAGAAGTAAACCATTGGGGAGAACGGGGCTTGCTATAGAATTTCCGTGCGGGAACATGTGCTTCAATACCAGTTTTGAACCATTCAGTGGTCTCATTTGCACACTGTTCCGCTGGAAATGTAAAGATATTTTGCCATGGGGCATCTCTGATGAGCTCCCTGATGGCTTCCCAATCAGCCTTTTTGTAATACCTCATTGTTTTGAGGGCGAGAATTTAGGCGGATTTCTACCATTATCACAGCGTGATCAGCATTCCCGAGTGGGCTGTGGGCATTTGTTGTACAGTCATTGGGAACCGTTGTCAGAAAGAGATCTAGAAGTGAGGCATGTTGATCTTGCTGGTCTGGGAAACGTGTCGGAAATGTAACCAACTGAGATAGGGAATGGGATATAGAGAAGCTATGTGTTGCGCTACCAGCTATGTCTAACTTAGAATTATGTTTTGGGACCACAGATCCTGATCGCAATTGGCCGTAATGTGGGCTATATTCACTTTAATTTAGTTTAATACAAAGGCAGTTAAAATTCAGGTATTTATAATTTTTGTGAAATTTTAGCAATAGGGAATAGACATCCTTTTATAAATATCCCTCAAATTTAAATTTCTTTAGGATATGTCAGAGTATGTAATGTGGCCATAGCCCCCCCCCCTCTTAAAAATTCAGATATTTCATATTTATATTGAATTTAATGCATTAGTCATTTGACAAAAATTCAGCAAGATTATTGAAATTTCAATTTCTTAAGATCCCTTAAGCTTAAATTTTTAATTTTAGATATTTTCTATATTCGGTCATTTTTTCCCCCCATTTTTACCTCAAACAAGGTACAGTACCACTTTGATGGAGGGGCTACTATCCGGGACATGAATTGCAGGGATACTATGTAGGGAGTTGAGTAGCAATATGTCTGTTTACATTACATTTGAACTTCTGCATGTTAGTACAGTTAGGGGAAGCAGGGACCCAGAAGGGAGTTCCAAAGTCTAGCAGTTCCAGGGAAGAAACTATTAGAATACTTTCTGACATCTTTGGATCTCTACTGTGTAGCCGTGGGACTTTGCTGCTTGTCAGTTTTGTTGGGGGTATTTACGTCAAGGGGGTACAAGAGCTTGTAGTTCATCTGAGCATACACCATTAAAATAATTGTAAAATAAGATGAATACACCATTAAAATAATTGTAAAATAAGATGAATACACCATTAAAATAATTGTGAAATAAGATGAATACACCATTAAAATAATTGTAAAATAAGATGAATACACCATTAAAATAATTGTAAAATAAGATGAATACACCATTAAAATAATTGTGAAATAAGATGAATACACCATTAAAATAATTGTGAAATAAAATGAATACACCATTAAAATAATTGTGAAATAAGATGAATACACCATTAAAATAATTGTGAAATAAGATGAATACACCATTAAAATAATTGTGAAATAAGATGAATACACCATTAAAATAATTGTGAAATAAGATGAATACACCATTAAAATAATTGTAAAATAAGATGAATACACCATTAAAATAATTGTGAAATAAGATGAATACAACATTTCGCTAATGGCTTAGAGGTTGGAGCTTAGTTGACAGTTCGAGATCTAAAGAGTCTGGGTTCATTGTTCTGATTAGGGCAATGAACTCAGACTCCCCATTTCCTATATATTACTCTCAATATACATTTTTCTCACAAACAGAGCAAATGACTTTGGTTGCATGCTACTTATGGTCACTTGACTCGTTTCGACCATTATTGTAAAGTCATATAATGAATCTTTATGATGAAAATTAGATTAAGAATTCTAGATGCATGGTTTAGTCAAAATGAATATAATTTCATTATTCTTGCATCTGAAGAGTTTCATGTTTATGCACCATTGATTCCCTACTCCGGTCTTTTTTTTATTGACCTTTCACCTCAAACAAAGCATACAGTCACTTAGTTATGAAGAGCTACTAATAGGGACCAGATTTGCATGGGTATTATTTATGGAGTTGGGAAGCGAGATGTTTATTCACATTACATTTGAATTTCTGCAGGTCAGTACAGTCAGGGAAGTAGGGGCCCAAGAGGGAATTAAAAAATGCAATAGTCTAAAGAAAAAAAGCTATTCGAGTAGAAGGCTTTGCAACATCTACGAATCTTTACAATTTAGTGGTGAGATGTTGATGCTTGTAGGGTTTGTCAACGGTGGTGTCGTCGAGGTGCTCGGAGTTCGTCAGAGCACTTAGTTTCTTCACTTGTACTTGTAAAACAGGTACAAGAATGCGACGTTCCGGCAATGGGACAGACGTCTCTCCACATCGTTACCACAATTTACTATTTCTAAAAGTAGTACAGGTATTTCGAAATGAGTAAAATTCATATTTATTGCATTAAAAAAATATTTGACTGACAGAAAACTTGTGACAGACGGACATACAAAATCGTTATTGATTGATTCAGTTTTTGTGTATGATTTTACTATTATGAAAACATTTAATGGTGTTGTGTCGGTCGACAAAAAATTATCTGTTCCGTTTCTCTGATAGTTCTGTCTTTCTTACTACGATGTCTATATTCTTTATTCTTTCAAACTTCACGACTAAACTTGATCGCGTTTAAATTTAATCGACAATTTAAAAGAAATACATTGTTAGGTAAATTTTCATTAGGTCCATGCATGCTGAAGAATTACATCTCTAGCAGTCATAAAATACTTATTTTCTCTTTCCAAGAAATGTCCCTGCTAAGTGATTTGGTTATACACTGACACAATCAGTTTGCAGAGCGTCTTGATTTTATCCTTAGTCTGAAGAAATACTTAAGTCTCTTTTGGAATCACAGTCAATTAGTAGATCGACCGTGATTCAAAAAGGAGCTGGAGTAGTTCTTCAGACGAAGGATGAAATTATTATGCTCTGCAAACCGTGAGAGCATCTAGGAAAGACGTTCCCTTTCTCTTTATTATCCCCATTAACTGGATGCTTAAACATTGACTATTTTCACCTCAAGCTAACTGCTAACAGACTTCCAACACTTCTAAGAACTTTCTATATTTGCTTTCTCCACTGTTCAATTTCTTCAACCCACACCAAACGGTTTAGGTAATTAAATAGATCCTTTCGCTGTTACAGAATTTATTTTATTTTTTTTTTTTTTTTTTTTTTTTTTTTTTTGGTGACGGTTTTTGTTACTAATATAAAGCAGTTTGTTAAATTTCCAGCATCCTTCCTAATGTTAACCAGTTAATACGTATGAACATAGACAGAATACAGAGGATCTGCAGGAGTAAAAGCTAAATAAAAATGTCTATTCTTTATCTGGCTACATTATGTGGCCAGACTTTGTGGAAGCATCTTGTAGATTATGTAGCCAGACTTTATGGGCACCCTGTGTGTGTGTGTGTGTGTGTGTGTGTGTGTGCGTGTGTGTGTGTGTGTATACAGGGTGCCTATAAAGTCTGGCTACATAATCTACAAGATGCTTCCACAAAGTCTGGCCACATAATGTAGCCAGACTTTGTGAACACCCTGTATATGTACCGCCAAAGCAAATCTACAAACGGGTTCTTTAGAAGAGGACATTATTGGCACTTCGTGAAAAATCATTCTTGATAATGAGAAAGTATATTGCTCTAGTGAACAGTGCTGCACTGCTGCACAGTATGTCCGTTTGGTGAGCTGCATATTCATCCAGCACTGAAGTAAGTCAATATAACACACTAAACCGCATGATGACTAACTCCGGCTCTATTCTATCCGTCTCTTGATGAAATCTAGGTAGTAAATTCGTGAAGGAACGGAGAATTGATATTTGCGTGTGTTAACATCGTGTAAGGGAGATAATCAGAAATTTAGAATTAAATAAAATATTTTAATCTGGATTACGTCCCTTACATTCTATCACAAGATGTTAGAGATGAGTCGATATATTTATAAGTTACAGGAGTTTTATTTTTAGTACTACTAAACATATATATAGTATCGTTGCCAGAAAAGCAGGAAATTTGCGAAATGGTAATTCATGCAAAAACAAAAATAAAAAAAAATTTATAATACATTTTCAAATGCTCAAAGTATCTTCCGTGCAGACTGCAGATCAGTATCAGAATTTTTGTAGGAATTTTTGACACCCCTAACACGAAACTGCGAATACAATATAAAAATCTCGTAATTTCTCTGTTAAAAGTGGGTTATTTATTTTCTTTATGGATTATACTTCCAAAATAAACTATTACAGTTGTTTTAAAAGTAATAGAAATATTTTTTTTTTTTTAAAAACAGTAATGAATTTTCCGAACTCAATATTTTTCAATTTTTAAACTTTAAAAATCTATCAAAATTTTTCTATTCATTCTATTTTTACGATATTTTCAGGGTCAATGTGAAATTTTATGTTCTTTCCAATAAACCGAATATAATATTTTAGACAAACGTTTTTTTTTTAAATTCACGCCCCACCAAGTGTCACCCATTTTCAAGTTTCTCTTAAAAAGTAAATAATTAATTTATGTTGAATAGTTTTATATATCACAAATTGAAGAGAAAAGGTCAATAAATAATATATTCAAATTTAAAACAAAAAAAAAATCCGCTTTTTAGAAATTTACCTGTAAAGTCCGAAGTTTAAAACCTTATTTCATAAGAAGAACACATTGTTTTTTTTTGTCTTTTTTTTTAATGAAACCTTGGTCCTTGCTCCTTTAAGTGAAAAAAAAATTAGGGCTTGAATTACATTTTTCGAGGAGTTATAAGCTTGGAAAGATGGGGTGGAATTATTCACTATTTTCACGAAAATTGAATAAAGTGGACGCAAAAATAAATAAATAAATAATAAAACTTACCAGCATAGTTTAAATTTAAGGCAAATAAGTATTCCCACGGGCTGTGTTTGAATAAACTTACCTTTCACAAGCAGCAAAAAATAAAAAAAAGAATAAAAAAAGAACTCACTGGAAACGTTCCTAGACGCAGGAGGACATTTTCTGTTCTTGTCCAAAATTGCCCTTGGATTAAAAAAAAAAAAAAAAATCTGTACGATGTTTGTGACGAAACGAAAATATCATATTCAAAAAATCATAATTTGATCAAGTAGCCTTACTTTTATATAAATAAAAATCATTTTTAATTCATTAATGAGAAATCGTAAGAATTACAACATAAATCTCGGAAGTTTTCAATTATTGTTTAGTTATCTCCCTTGTTTTTGTTTTGTTTTTAGATTATTTATTTATTTATTTATTTTTTTTTCAAATCGCGGTCAACTCTTCTGATGCTCAATGTAAAAACTTTCTGATTTAAAAATAATACTACTATATTTTTGGAATATGATAAATCAGACTTTTTTGTTTTTATTTCTTTGTAATATACTAGCGGAGGTGGGGGTCACCTAGCGTTGTTCGATCGTTAAAAAAAAAAATTGTGAGATGGGGCGGGGATCGTTGCCCGGTCGTAAAATCCGCTTAAATATGATATTTTAATGTAAAAGAAAAAAAAAAAAAATAAATAAATAAAAGAAACGTGACAACGAGGAAAGTGGGTGCGTTGCCCAGTTGTAAAAAAAAAAAAAAAAAAAAAAACAGGACATGGGTGTCATCAGCCAGAAGCAAAACAGAAAGCAAAATTTTGTAAATAAAAAAAAAAAAAAAAAAAAAAGGAACTTAAGTTAGTAAGTGAATGTGTTATTGATGGGACCGCAAAGACACAGGCAAATTTAACTTTTTAAAATGAAAGAATGAAACGACAGTTCGCGCATGCATGGATTGCAAACCGTGTCAAAAGCAAGTTATTTATCTGACCCCTTTTCAAACAAAACAACATTTCTACACAAAATAATTGACGATATTTTTCAATTTTTCGATATTATGTGTCCGAGAGATCGCTCTTTCTAACGGTGCCACATGTGTGCCTGTCTTATCTGGATGACAAAAAACAGACATTTGTGCTTGGTGGAATTCTGAGCAAGAATCAACTTCTCTACTATAGTAGCTTCTTTCTAGGATGGTTTGCCTTTGGAATTCCCTCCCTGCTCCCTGTTTCTCTGACCGTGCCATTATGCAGAAATTTAAATCTAATGGTCGAGGATATTTACATGGAGTGTCTACAAGTGCATTAAGTTCATCGGAACACATTTATATGGCCATTTAAGTACTTATAAAACAAGCACAATGGTACAACATCGTTCAATACTAATCCTGATGATGCAGAATATAAAATATTATCTTTGAATAGTCTTATGTTTTTAACGAACTGGGTGTCCGGTTATAAAATACACTTAAATATATTTTAAATTATGCAAACTTTTTTATTATTATTGTAGACCATTCTCTATTTATTATTATATTGTACCCATTATATAGTAGTGATTTCACAAGTAAAAAAAAAATGACTTGAGTGCCGTCAATTAGAACCAAACCCAAAACATATAGGGCTGCAAGCCTTAGTCCTAAATGTTTGAGCTATCGTCAAATGGACAAGAAATAGTTGAAAATGAACAGACTCTAACACATAAAAGTGCTCTTCTACGTATACGTAGAAGAGCACTTTAAGTCGACTTATGCTTACCAAGTTCCAATATATTTTAAAATTTTGACTCCTTAGCAGTTATTTTTACTGGCTAAAGACCCATAAAAGAATAGTCCACAAAAACAATGCAACTATTTAACCTGCCTCATGCTGCTCTGTGACCTACCGTCTTGGAGGAAACGCAATTTGAAACAATGGAGACTGACAGACAGAATGAGTTTTATAAATTAAATTACAAATTATTTATAGAATAATAATAAAAACAGGAAATCTTTCAACTTACATTTTTTCTTACCAAAATATAAACTGGAATTTCTTCACTCGCATATATAGCAGTAACGGACTATTTTTTGTGTGTCAACAAATGTGGAAGCTGAGATAAAATTGATAAACCGTGAACCAATCAGATTGCTGGGCGTAGTGATTAATTGATGGACTATTTACGGCACATTGATGATCATGCTATTAAAGAGTCAATTAGATCCTCTTCTTATTCTTCTCTTTCTTCTAATTCTCGTTTCATCGGCTGTCCTTTCTCCCATCAATTAAAAGATTCAGTGTGCAAACTACCAAGCAAGATTGTTTTCATATTAGTATTGTCCAGAAGAATGGGTACCGAGCTTGTATCTTGAAATTCACAATCAAATTGAAGTGTGGTAAACATATCCCCATTTTTACATACAATCTTCCCAGCCATGCTCGTGCAGCTTCTGAGCAATTATTAATTTGCATGGATTAAACTGCATATCAGTGTGTAGAATTCTTCTGACTGTTCGATCAGACAATCCCAAAGCCAAAGCATGTTTGTGAGCAGAACGTGTAAGAGACTAACAAATACTATCACAGTTTGAATAGTCTGGAACCTGAGTGGTTCAAGGCCTTCCAGGTGACTTAATTTTAAGTGCCGAACTTGTAACTCTAAAACTTGCAACCCCAAACTGTATTGCTTTGCAGCATCATGCCACCCTAACTTGTAATGAACTCGGGAAGATTTCTGTGTTACAGTTACAGATTCACTATTCTTTAAAAACATTTCTTCAGTAAGAGCACGATATGCACTAGTTCAAACCACATTGCTTGATGAGGGTACTTGGAAATAAGCGCAAGTTATTCGCTAAATGAAAACATAATAGGTACTTGCATAAGTTCATTAACCACATGTGGTTGTAAGATTAAACTGTGGGAAGCATTTCTGCTGCACCGGGTAGTTCTGAGAAAGAAGCTTTGTTCATGCAATCTGCATTTAGATTTAGGCACAGATAGAGGTTGAAGCAAGTCGAGTGCTTTTTGTGAAAGTTTGGCAAGAACACTTACCATGAAAATGATAATAGAGCAGAGACAGGCTTACAATATCTCTTCTGTTCGAAAGCGGTCCCAGGAAAGAGAAAAGGGCATTACCTATTAGGGTTCAAAGCCGGTTTTGTACTCTATCAAGGCTGGTTAGAGTGTGTTGAGCAGCTCCTGTCTAGCTGTGGCAACAGTAGTCTATTTTAGGGCGAACCTGGCCCTACACAGATAGAGGATTGCATCGGCTCCTGAAGCGATAGCGATCCAGTCATTTTTCCAGCAATCTTGTTAAGAGATTTGATGCATGTGTTCCATTTCAGATCAGGAGTGAAGGTTAAGGCATTCGTTTCAATTGAGGCATGATGGAGGTCAGTGATTATGATGAAAGGAGAGAAATTTGGTTTATGATGTATTAAAATTAACCAGCCATCTTTTTCCCTGTAGCACTACGTTTTCAAGATCAGAAAAGAGAGAATCAGAAAGATCTTGGTCATTGCTGGCCTTTGAAGTGTTGCCATGGATTGTGGTGTCGTCGGCATAAATGTCTACGAATGATCTAAGAACGTGATTTGGGAGATCATTGACGAAGATTAGAGAGTTGGGCCCAGAATGGAACCTTGGGTCACATCAGCGTTAATACTTTGAGTTTCTGATTTCTGCCCATTAACGACTACTTTTATAAACCTATCAGAGAAAAAGGATTTAAAAATGGAAAGGACATTTCCATAGCTGGCAAGATTCTATCAAAAGTTTCAATAAAATTCGCTTTGTCCCCCAAAAAACTTGATATCAAAAAATATAATAGAGAAAAGAATTAAGCAACACTTTCTTAAAAGGATCAGTGCGTGCACATGCATGGAATAATCCTTAACTATTAAACTTATGATACAATATGTATTATTGTTGCAGGATGAGTATCGTGGACACTTTATTTTTTTTCTTTGTAAATTTTACTATTTATGAGGTCTATGCCTTTCAAAGAAAGAAAATCATCAAGATTTATTGCTTATACTCGTTCTAAGACTGGTATTCAACTAGTGTGTGTGTGTGTGTGTGTGTGTATATATATATATATATATATATATATATATGTATATATATATATATATATGTGTAACGTCAGGATGTATTGAAAACAAATCAAGAAGGTTCTCGATTTCAGTGTAAAAGCAAAAATACAGATAATTTTTTTTCCAAATCATATTTTACAAATTCTAGAGACATACCATAGTTTCATTGAGCTGCATTAACTTTTTTATCATTTAAAAAGCCATTAAAATCCATTCAAATAATCAGCCAAACGAAAGCTATAGTTTTTAAATAAATTATCTATACTAGCGAGACTTGTGGAAATTCTACAGCCGATTCATTCCTATGTAATATATTGATGTTGGCACTCTGTAGATGTTCAGTGTAAATGGAGACACTCTGATATTATTGTAGCTATTTTGTTAAAACCTCAAAAGTATTTATCTAATCTAGCAGAGACGCCCAGCGTAGCCCATTCGTAAAGTACGCTTAAATATATTTTAATTCTTGCAAATTTTGTATATATTCTTATAGAGTTAATATTTTATCGATTTTTATATATTATAAAGTTGCGATTTAAAAATTAAATAAAAAATATATCCATATGACTTGGGTGCATTAGCTTAAACCAAAACTTATGAAGAATTCTTGATAAAATTATTTATAAAAAAAGATTACTGGAGTCCCATCAGCTATAACCGAAACCAAAACTTATGAAAAATTCTTGGTAAAATTATTTATTACAAAAAATGAAAGTCCATAACAATTAAACGACAGTCACTCAGATGTAAGCGTGGCACAGAAAATAAATGACACACAAAAAATCAGCTATATAGATATAAGAGAAATTAGAATTGTGAGACACTTTTAACTCCTTTTCTGTTTTTATAACCTTGGCCAACGTCGGGTCGACCTGCTTGTGTGTGTGTGTGTGTGTGTGTGTGTGTATGTGCACACATATATATATATATATATATATATATATATATATATATATATATCCATTATTCTATTGATTTTCTGATACATGAAATAATAAAAGAAAACAGCTTTGTAAGATTTCCAAGCAAGCAGGAAAACATTTTATTGATTTATGAATAACAAAAGCCAGAAAACAAACGGTGGAATTTGAGATCTTTGTTTTATATTTGTTATCGCAATGAAAAAGTAAAAAAAAAAACCCAAAAAACTAAGGGGAGGTAATTCAATTTTGAATGAAATGAATGGAACGCATAATTACGGCGCAATCTGATAAACGATGATCTTCCCAAAGTTTTGTAAATATTTATTGACCCGATGACAATATCTCTTGTTTTTACACTCTGTAGACAACTAATAAAATAAACAATTAGATTTCAAGATTTTATGACATACAAAAATTCTCTCTCATCTCTTTCTGCATCTACAGATTGAAAACGATATTTGTTTGCAAGATTTCTGGTTAAAATAAAACGAAGTTTCATTTTTTAATTTTTTTTTTCACATTTTCCATTCAATAATATACTGTTCAGAAAATGTAAGAAATCCCTAAACAGGAAGAGAGGTCCACAATTTTGTTGTTCTTGAAAAAAAGTTGCTGGAATGTATCTTTGTCTGCCTCTCCCTCCCTCCCCCCTCTCTCTCTCTACATATATATATATATTCGAGGTTGAAAAATATTCAAAAGATTAGAATCATTGAATTCCATCAAGGGTCGTTGATAGTGCTCAATCAAAGAGAGCAATTTATATTTTTTTTATTTTCTTTATGTAAATATAGTCATATCTTGCTATGATGTGCAGATCTTTTTGATTATTATCGATCTCATCCGGTAAAAGAATGTTAAAAAATTATATATATATATATATATATATACATAAAATATGAATACCAAAAGTATAAAAGTTTATAACTTTTCTTTATTTGTTTTCTATTGATGATGCGCAGGAATACAAAATTTTATGAAAAAAATTAAATTTTTTTTACAAGAACATATTTTCGACCGTACCTTCAGTCTTTCTCAGTGTATTGAGAGAGATGTGCATGCACGGGTGAAGTGGAAGGAGAAGGTATGGCCAATGAGAAGATGCCATGTCAGCCTTAAATGCATATACATATAAATAAGCAAAAACCCACATGCACACAATACATATATACATAAAAAAGAAAAATTAAAACTAAACAAAGATAATGAAACGCACATTTAACTGTCTAACGTTTTTAATTCCAACGATAATATTTATTCCAAAAGAGAACAAAAATCGAATCTCTCGACCAGCGGCAATCGTGATGATTCCGAAAGGATGAAACACTTGCGTTTGTAATTAATTATAAAAAATAATTCTTTATAATTATGATCATTTCCATCCCTTTAAGAAGTAAGTTCCTAACAATTAAGTTAACAGTTGTGAAATAAAAAGTCGTTCAATTGGCCTTCGTGCAAGATCGTGACTCCCCAGTCACTTGAACACTGTAGATTGTCTTGATAAAGTTTACTTGTATTTAGTTTTACAAATGTTAAATTTCATTTAATTGTGGTTGACAGTGGTTCAGTGGTTATGTTTCTTATTAATAGAATTGGAGATGGCTTCATGACTGGGTTCGAATCCCTCGACAAGCAGTAATCATGACTTTATACACTGATGATTCTGAAAGGGTGAAACACTAATGACTAATGGTAAAAAACATATTTTTTAGGCATAGATATACCGTCCGGTTTAGTTGTATCACAACTCATCAGTGCCGCTAGACTAGCACCTCTCCCAAGCCGAAGATCGAACCTAGAACCTTCGCGTTGACAGTCAGCAGTTCTACCGATTGATCCACGGGAGCGGCGCCCGTAAATAATCTCGCCAAATGTTTATTTAAACAAACATCCATCCACCACTTATAGAGATATATAAAGATTATATATCTCTATATCTTGAGAGGAGCCACAGACCTTTGTGATATTTGAAATTCTCTCTCTCTTTATTTAGATGGCACATACAAAATCTGTTCAAGATTATAGGAAAACTAAAAGAGTAGCTTTATTTTTAACGACTTATACAATTTGTGTCTATTTACTTGCCTCTTCATTAGAATTCGAGTTTTTTTTTTTACCTGAGAAAAATCTAGTTCACTGAAAAGAGGAGCACTTTGAGTTGAGACAAAAATAAAAACTAACTTTAATTTAGATAGATCCTTCTTTAATTGATCAAGGACAGGAAAGATGAAGTGCAGTACAAAACATATGCTACACCCTAATCCTTATTTAAAATTGAAGTGAGCAATCAGTTTGTCTTCATGTTTATTTCATTCAATGGATAAACATTTGTTATTGATGAAATACAATCTTAGGACCTGTTACAAATCTTTGTCACAATCTCCTGAATAAGGCATCAAAATGCTCTGCTGATGTTCACCTTTAACTCTTCTTTTATGTTCTAGTCTATTGGTCTTTTGTTCCATCGTACAGTCAGGCAAGCTGGGAGTACAGAGCAGATGAAATTTTGTTGCCAAACTTCTTTGAAAATTTAATCTTAACCGTCTAACAGGAATTGCAGGACAATCTCTTGCTGTAACCACATATTCGGCCTACTTGATCAATTTAGGGTTTCAGTACCTCGCTCCAAGCATGGATATAGCCATTACTTTTTCTCCTAGCTCTTAGGAAAAAATGGAGTTGCATGATATTGTGATGTATCTACCGAACCTCAAGAGTATCAATCTATGGTGTTCTTACCGAACATTGCGGTTATAAGTTTATGTCATGGTCCCTAGTCTTGGTACATGTATTTTGGACGATGATAGCGTCTTTTTGGTATTGCCAAGGACAACTCCAAAATTAATATACATTGTGTATAAACATTATGTGATAGCAAAGAAAAATGAAAGATATACATACAGAGCATGCATATATAAATCAACAAAACATTGTGAATAGAAGGGTCACCTGTTAGCAACTCTAACTAAAACGTAAACAGTTTTATAAACTCAAATATTTGGAAAAATATTTTTATATTTACAATGTATAAGTTATTTTTAATCAGTACATGTTCATAGGTCAAATTCGTATGTGGGAAAGAAAGTTGAGTAAATAGTTACAAGTCCACATCTTCATAGTGTGCATAAGAATATGTATGCCTTGACAGAGTACAAAATAGGCTTCGTGGCTTAGTGGGGGATGCCCTTTTCTCTACCCTGCAACCTCTCTCCCACAGAAGAGACGTTGCGAGCCTATCCTTGTTGTATCGTTATTTCCATGGCAGGTGCTCGTCTGAACTCCAATCTCTGGTCCCCCCTCGCCAATCTTTCACGAAAAACACCCATCTAGTTGAATCCACTGTGAAAAATTTCCCCCACTCTTCATCTGTGCCTAAATCAAAGCGTGGATTCCATGAACAAAGCTTCTTTCTTAGAACTGCACGCCTGTGGAACTCTGTTCCGTCTGCCTGCTTCCCACCGGACTACAACTTGGATGTGTTCAAGTCCAACGTTAACAAATTCCTAATGAACCGCCCCCTTAAGTAAACATTTCATGAAATCTCCACACTAACGTAATGTACTTGCAAGAACCCTTATCCCTGAGTGGCTTCCGGGTCTTGATAAGTGGTGACCACTGTGTAAAAAAAAAAAAAAAAAAAGTATTTAGCAACGTTGCATGGTATATGTGTGTGCGTTGGTTAACCATGTTCTTGCTAGTGTATAGATGTGAATATCAGTTCGTTTCTGTTCGCCTGACTCTTGTTAATGTATAAGAACACGTAAGACGGAGAAGGCTTGTATTTGAGTCATTGTTTCATCCCCCTGCTGAAGAGTTGAGCGTATGTTATGGTGTCTTTCAGTACTGCCTGCTGGTGAAGTTTGTCTATTTTTGGCCGTTTGTTCCCGGCTGTATGTGAGTTTCTACTACTTTGAGTTACCATGTTGATGTGAAATTTTACTTGTTTTTTATGAATGAAAGACAGTGAATCTAAACGAAGCCGTGAAAGAGGATAAATTATTTGAGCCATTTAATCATCTCTCTGTCTTATGACACTATCACATTCACTTCTGGTGCTGAAGATTAGAGTTGTTGCTGGAAATTGATCATGAAAATAAAATTTAAATAAATTACAATATTGATTGCTCCATCAAACATTCAAAGACGGAATTACAAATAAAAATCCTTAACCCATGCATTTTCAAAGATAGGGTCTTTTTATCAGAGGATAAACAATAAGTGAGACACATATATTTTAAAATATATATTTTTTTGTGAAACAAAACGCATTTTCTATAGAATAACTGGAATGTCTGAATCGATTATAATTTACTAAAAAAAAAAAAAAAAAAAAAGAATTCATTAAAATTTCAAAAATCAATTAATTAATACAGCTGTATTCAGTAAAATCCACAAAACCGAGAATGTAATCCTAGATATGAAAGGATTTTCTGAAATTCCTAAAGTCAATAAATTCGATAAACTGTATTCCATAAGTTTTATTTAATTGCTCTATCTGGTATATTCAGCTTTTTATAATCTTGATAGTTTTACATTTTTTTAGATAATATTTATATTTGCAATCTCTATTATTATATAAAAGGAACTTTGTCTGCATTTGTGTGCCTGGGGTTCGTTTCTTATAGATTCGAAATGGCTGGGTCGATTTTTATGAAATTTCACACAAAGGTACTTTAAGTGTCTGACACTGTTTTTATATAGATTTTGTCGGAATGTCTTGGATAAGTATTGATAATCGATAACAGAAATAATCTCATGAAAGATGAAACAGGCAATTTTGACCAAAGTTAACACCTTATACAGCCTAACATCACAAGTGCATTTGAGAAGTTTTATTACCACACAAGCCGAAAGGCCCAACATATAAAATGAATAGTAGGTTCTTTGATATGACAGGGGTACATTCAAAATGAATGCTTCTATTTAAAGCACAATTTCAATGATATTTTAAACTTAAATTCAAGCAAATAATTTTATAAAATAAACAGTAGGTTTTCTACAGTGCAATGTAAACTACAACGTATTTTGTGAACTTAATCACTGTGTGAGGCATGTGAAGCTTCCTCCAGGTGCATTGAGATGGATCTCCAATTAGTGCAGGGAATCAATTGATTTGATTGAAAAATGGGCTATTTCATCGATTTCGATGACACTAAAAATGTGAAGTATTCGTTGATCATCATTCAATTCCAGGCAACGTCGGGTCACCCTGCTAGTTATATCTATCTATCTATATATCTATAAAAGTGAACGTGTCTGTGTGTGTGTATGTACATTTCCCTACACAATAACTAGATGAGTAGCACACCTTTCCCTAGTCGACGAGGAATGGGCGAAGAGACTGATGATCTTGATGTAATCGGAGTGCGTCCTCCAAGTTCCACTAAATAATGCTGAGCGTTCTTTTTCACAACATGAGCATGGACAATCAAAATTCTGATGTTGAACTTAATTCAGCCGCTGACAGTTTCTTCCATTTATATCACAATGTGCGCTGTTAAGACTATTCTCAACTGTGCAAAAACTGAAAGGTCCCATTTCAAAAAGTATTTGCTCATAAACGACTGTAATTTAAACCTGCTCGACATGCATTCCTCTCCCCCACAAGTTCACGAGGAATTTCAGGTGAGTGACGTGAAAAAGAATGCTGTTCACTCTACACTCTGAAACAATAGAGAAGAGGGTTGGTTAGCTTATGTCCTAGGTGATGAGAGGAGACATTTACATTAGCTATCTCCCCCACCCACGGTGAGTTTTTTGCGGGCACGACAAAAAAATCCTGTACAAAAGTCCTCTGAATCTATATACATTGTGATAGAATCACTAGTCTTGGTTTCGTCGGGGCTGCAACCTACTCGTTGGTGCAGTCTCTGAAGCACCAGGAGCGTTGTGTGGCATCAGTTGGCCCAAGGCCCTGGGGGCCTTCTTGGCAATTGTATGCATGTTCTTGGGGGTGGTGTCGTTTCCAGCTCCAGCGTTCTTGGGAGTGGCAGAATCTCTAGCTGGGTTAGAAACATGAGGGGTAGTTGGATCTCAGAAGGGCTCAATGGCACGTCATAAAAATCTTTATTGCTAGACTTATGTATGGGACTATCCGTTGGATTACTAGCATGGACTTCTGGCAGGGTGGCAGGAGAGTCCTCTGACGCCCCTGGTATGGTGCTGACATAGGCGTCTTCCGGCAGCCTGGTGACTGGTAGGAAGGACTCTATCACGTCTTCATTAGTTGTGGTTCTGAAAGGCTTGAACTTCCGAAGGTGTTGTCGGTTTCTGAGCGTAAGTCTCCCAGAGCCATCTATCTTGACGACATATTGGTGAAATTGTCTCACCTCCACAACGGTGCCTGTTCGTTCCCAGCGTTTAGGGTGATTTCCAGTTAGGTTTTGAATATACACGTGATCCCCATGCTTAGAGGGGGCAAAGATCTTGTATGCTCGCTCCACTTTTCATGCTCAAGGGAATGACGTTTTGCTAGTGCCTTCTCCCTGTTTACAAGCGTTTCAGACCATGTGGGGTGGGGGCAGTACCGACCCATTGGAATCGGGATGGGATCTCTAATGGGTCGTCCGAAAACTATAAGAGCAGGAGATGCCTTTGTCTCTGGGTCGATGGAGTTGCGGTATATTAGCATCGCCCGTTGAAACTTTGTCCACATTGATGGACCCTCCTGCTGAGGTGTTATCCATCAGCATTTGTTTGACAGTTTTGACTGCAATTTCTGCTCTGCAGTTGGCGTGAGGGTTGGCAACAGAGGTAAGGCGATGGTAGACTCCCCATGATCGGAGGAAATCCTGAGTCTTCCCAGCAGTGAACTGGGGTCCCCCGTCAGTTGTCAGCTCCTTAGGCACTCCGAAAGTCACAAAGACTACTCTTAGGTGCTTGATGAGGCCATCTGCACCGTTCTCTGCTTGGAATACCATTGGCCAGTTGGAGTACTGGTCGACCACCACAACATAATCATGGTTGTTGTGTGTGAAGTAGTCGCTGGCGATCTTGTGAAACGGGTACTCCGGAGGTGCAGCGTTAAAAGGTGGCTGCATAGCATTAGACTTTGCAATCCGATGGCAGTGGGTGCAATTGTCCCTGACACGTTGGATGTCGATGCTGATATTGGGCCAGTAAACCGAGTCAGCCGCGCAGGCACACATGAAGCTGATTCCCTGGTGGGCCGCATGCAGGGCTTCTAATATCTCTTGGCGTAATGTTGCCGGCACAATGATGCGGTTGCCGGCAAGGATCACGCCATCAACGGTGCAAAGGCTGCTGGAGATGCGGTGGTACGGCCGGAGTGCGGTCCTTAGCTGTCGGCAGTCCAAAAGAAATCCGTCATAAATCAGTCGGTGTAATTCCTGTAGGTCTGCGTCCGAAGATGTAGCTTCCCGCACCATGTCCCAGGAAACCACATTAGTGACTGCATAAAGAGTGTTAGACATGGATGCGTGTATCCCATCATCCTCTCCAATATCTGTGGTGTCATCTGTGTTAGAAGCATCATCTGCGTGGCCGGCGGCGGCAGGTGGGTACCGGGAGGCAGTGTCAGGTCCCAGGTTCTTCTTTCCAGAGATGTGGATTACTTCAAAGTTGTAGGAGAGAGTCTTTTCCTTTAGATTCAACAGACGGCGATTGTCTATCTCCGTCAAGGAGCGGTCATTGAGTATCCCAACCAGCGGCTTGTGGTCGGTAGCCACAGTCAAGTCACGGCATCCGAGGATGTAATACCGTGTTTGGTGCAAGGCGTAGACAGCAGCGAGGGCTTCTCCTTCAATTGGTGCATACCTAGATTCTGCCACGTGGGTGAAGCGGCTACCCACCAGGCGGAGCTTCCAGCCCTCCTTGCAGCACACAGGCGTCCTGGTGGCGCAGTCACAGTACTTCTGCATCATGAAGTACCCGATGCAGGTGACCAACCAATCGGTTAACAGACAGGTTGGGTGGGATGGGTGGAACAACCTCACTCCTTCCTTTATTTCCTCTATGATCTTGTGCTTGGATTCAGTGAATATCTCATTCAATTCCTCCGTCCATTTAAATTTGGTGGATGGTTTCAGGAGATGCCGGAAAGGCTGCATGCGCTTGGCCATGGAGAATGCATATGCACCTTGATTGACCAATCCAAACCAAGACCGTGCGCCAGTGATGTCCTTTGGAGATCCTTCCAACTATGGCAGGTATGGCCCCTAATGCACTAGTGCTTCACGACAAAGGAAAGCTTTGCCGATTTTCCTAGACACATATAACAACTGCTTTGTTGTTTTTGGTGTGCCAGATACATCAGCTGTGGATACCTCCACGAAGATACCTCCTTCAACCCCTAGATCCTCCTCGATAGCTCCTCGCATGGACAATTTGACAGGGAATATGTCAGTCTTGGCGATGCCCATCACAAGTGCTGATCTGATGGGTATGATGGAACTCTGACAACCAGAATCCGCCACCATAGGTATTTCGATTGATGTGGGGCTGGAGGATTTTAGTGGGCAGCCAAGCTTCTTGTGGTCATCTGGTAAAGGGGTGAGCTTCACCGTCATCATTGGGTGGGGCTTAGAAGGTCTAGCGACCCATTTGCCTTCGTATACATGATGTTCGATTGGCTTGCAACTGCTAGGTAAGGATTGATGAGTCTGGACGGTACATCAAGCTCTTCAGGCATTGTATAACAATCCTGATGTTGCAGGCAAAGAAAAAGCGTCCGTATGGCTTGGAGAACTTTAAAGATCGAGTGTAGAGTGAACAGCATAGATGAGTAGCACATCTTTCCCTAGTCGATGAGGAATGGGCGAAGAGACTGACGATCTTGATGTAGTCTGAGTGCGCCCTCCAAGTTCCACTAAAGAATGCTGTTCACTCTACACTCTGAAACAATAGAGAAGATGGTTGGTTAGCTTATGTCCTAGGTGATGAGAGGAGACATTTACATTAGCTAATAACTCTGTCAATTTTCAGTCTACAGACTCGAAATTTGATATACAGGGTAGTGAGATTTGAGAAAATCTTTGTAATCCGTTTTCGGCGAGAAATTTTGCTGTTAAGGGGTCAAAGTTCAACGATTTGGCCTTTGAGAACTCTACTAAACTCCTCCAACAATTTTGGGTATAAACAATTGAAATTTTAGATATAGGTTCCTTGGACATGGATCTAACTTAAGGAAGTGATTTGAGCCGAAAACAATAAATTTTAAGGGGTCAAAGTTAAAAAAAAGAATTGACCTCTGTGGTCTCTACCAAATTACTCAGACAATTTCTGCTCGACCCTTCAGACGACAAATACCGAAAAATTGGCTAAAAATATTTTCTTCGCCCTCAACTGGGCACTTTTCTACAGGGAGGGGTCGCTTTTTTTGCCGATATTTTCGAAAGTCATCCCCTCTTTTCGATTGTCTAGCCTTAATTTAAACCAACGTCACTTCCGGTTTGGCGGTGGTCATAACAGCAAAGATATCACGCTTTTTTTTTTCTTTTTTTTTGCTGTTCTTTTTCTCCTTCTCGGTACGGGTTTGAGCCTGCCTTCCTACTATCATTTTTTTTTTTTTTGTTCAACACACATCTCAGCTCCAAACACCCGGGCAACGCCTGGCACCTATGCTAGTGTATGTATATATATATATATATATATATATATATATATATATATATATATATATATATATATATATATATATTTATATATATGTGTTAAAAGAGGAATGTCAAAGTAACAAGTCTATGTGAAATAAACAAACCAATGTAAATTAGAAACTCCGTTTTTCTTCAAAGATTTCATCAGCTGGTCGCATCGAATAGAACCCCAGGAAATTATTCTCTTTAACATCACCAGTACTTTAGCCAGAGGCAGAAAGGACTCACTGACGTGTATCAGCATTTTTCATTTAGTGCGTAAACATATACGCACAAACGACAGATGAAACGACATGAATTCCCTTCAGGCAAAGACAGAGTGCAATGCATAAGACGTTTCATCACCTCTGTTCTCTCCTGAGAGACGATAGGTATCCTCTGTAAGCAAAAGTTGCGCAATCACCAAGTACACTTCTGAATCGACACTACTTCAGTCCAGTGGCAAGGAGAAGTGCTAGACGACTGGAAACAGTGTCGAGACAAATGGAGAGTACATACAGCACCTGGTATTCCTAAATAGTAACCATTTAGTACTGAAAAGAAAACAAGATTATCAGGAATCGCAATTTTGTATTCGTAATATTGGTAAGCAACATGAACTTTTTCCAATTTGGAAGATGAAGGCTCTCAAGGTAGATGAATTATTTTTATTACAACCAGCACCCAATCCTTTCTACTACATTCACAGTAAATGTAAATTAGAAATGTTATAAAACACACACGATATGCTGAGACTTTGCAATGGCTTGCATATTTTTAAGGTTTCATTCTGAAATTTTGCATATTGACATTTTATCCAAGATTCCTGTGATTTGCAAGACAGATACTTCAGGATTTCATTGTGCTACTCATTCCAAAGCTAACATTTTAGATGGTTCTGTGGATGAGCTTAAGCCATCCAGTGATATGACCCCCATTGGGGATCTGTGGAAATGTGGAGTTGCTTCTTTGTAGCCATGGCTTTCAGGTACATTTTGGTTGTATGCGTAGCTGGCACTGTTAGCAGGATCTAGAATCCGTTGATTGCAACCTTATGCTGGTACTATCAGATCAGGCTGTTTGAAGATATCGGCTTCCTGGCCCAAAATGCATTAAACGTTTTTATTTTTCCTTTCACTTTGCAAAACTCAATCATGTTCTGCAAATCTTAAAACATAGCAAAAACCAAACATCATAAATATTTGAACATATAAAGAACTTGAAACATAAAATTTTTCTTTCAATATTATTAGGCATTAAATAACCTAAAATTGTTGATGTGCTGTAAAATAAAACAAACTAAAACATTCTAAGAAAAATAGTCTGAAATTGTTTGTAGAATTAGTTACTGGTTCTGTGCTCTGCCACCTACAGTGAAGTTTAGTTTCTTCAGTTTTTATGCTTAGTTCTAATCACATCAGAGTAATATTAAATCTGTACAGTATAAGTGTGCAGAACAGGAGACTTTGATGGTATGGTCACATCAAAATAATAGATGAACGTTCTTGAGTTAAGAGAATTAGAGCAGTTTAGATAGAAGATTCAATTCATAAGAGAAGGTCAAGAAATTATGCAACGAAGTGAAAAAAATGAACCTGATGGATACATAATAGATTACTTATTATTAAATTTATTGAAACCGTCCAACAGCTGGCAGCATGTAAAATGGACATTAAACTAAATATGATGATATCTGTTAGATAGTCTTTGTCCATTGGTCAGTCTGTCGTGCTGTTTCTTTCTTTTTTTTTTTTTTTTGGTCGAAGTCACTACTTATTCTCGAGTGCCCTTCGACCTTAATAAAGGTTAATGAATGTAAGGTGGTATCGTAGGGGGTGTAATGCAGTAATGCCCCTGACCCACTTCCCATAGCTGTAGAGCAAAGAAACTTGGCACAGATTTTAGTCTTTCTCTAAATAGGAACCACCCATTTCTCCCATCGTTTGATGCAGATCTGGAGACCGTTTTTGTAGAACACCCCGGGTTGGTGCTCCAACCATGACGTGACTTCAGAAATCAAGGCTGCATCATCTGGGAAACACTTTCCTTTCAAAAACAACTTCATGTCTGGGAAGAGATGAAAGTCAGAGAGTGCAAAGTCAGGAGAGTAGGAAGCATGGGGGGGGGAATTTCATAACCACACGCCCATGCTTCTGATCTAGCAACATGCGAGTTGTGGACTGGAGCATTGTCCTGCAGGAGGAGGGTACTTTTGCTGATCTTGCCCCGCCTCTTGATTTTGATAGCTTCCCTTAATTTCCTCAAGTGAAGCATAATAGGATCCTGTAATTGTGGTACCCTTTGCCAGGAAATCTGTCATCACTACTCCGTCCTGGCCCCAGAAAACTGAGCATACCTTGCCAGCGGAGGGCTGCACCCTTGCCTTCTTTGGAGCTGGTGAGTCAAAGTGCTTCCACTGCATTGACTGGGCTTTGGTCTCTGGATCATAGTGATGGACCCAGGTTCATCCTGTGTAATCAATCTTTTGAAAAATTTTGATTCATCTTCTTGGCACATCTTCAAATTCATCCTCAAGTACTCAATGCGTTCTCGCTTCTGGAATGGTGTTAGCAACCTGGGAATCCATCTGGCAGACATCTTATGCATATGCAAATGGTCATAAATGATAGTTTCCACAGACCCTGTACTCATCTTGACATCTAGAGCTATTTGGCGAATAGTAATGCACCGATCTTCCAAAATGGCAGCCTCAACTTGACGGACAGATGCCTCATCAATGGCAGAAGTGGGTGTGACCAGGTCTGGGTGATGTTTCCACAGACTTCCGGCCATGTTTGAATTCACGATGCCAGCGTTTTACAAGGTCATATGACATTATCACCATAAGTTCCTTTCATTTCATCAAGTCTCCTGTGGTGTGCGTGCTTTCAAATCCAAAAACCGGATCACTGCTCGACATTCAACAGGCTCCATTTCACATCTGACTCGGTTCAAACACCTTTGAAACCGGAGCCACAATTAGTTCAGAGCTGTAATTTACCACATAACCCATAGAGATATAAATCATTGCACATGCAAAATTTCAGCTAGATCAGACAACTGGAAGTGGGCCAGGGGCATTACTTCTTGCACGCCCCTCATATTAATTGGTAATGCTTTAAATTAGGTAAAATTTGATTGTTTATTTCGACGATTCAACAAGAACTTGTTTACATTGGATTTGAAGGTTACTATGTTGTATTCAAGCAGGCTAGCGAAACTGTTTTACAGGTGGGCAGTTCTGAGAAAGAAACTTTGTTCATGGAATCTGCGTTTCGCTTTAGGCACAGATAAAGGAGATAAATCGTTCATGGTTGTAGTTAGTCGAGTGTTTTTGTGAAAGTTTTGCAGGGAGGATCATAGATTGGGATTCAGTTGGACACTTGCCATGAAAATAACGATAGAGCAGAGACGGGTTCACTTCAATTCGAAATAGCATTTTCATTGTTAAAAGATTCGTCTTTTGGATAGGAAAAAGTAACTACAATTTTATTTTATTTTTTTTTTATTATTGAAAAAAAAAATCAAAGAAAAATTTTCCAAGTTTTTCCCCAACAGCCAATTTTTAGGATTGGTTTCTCAAACCTGCTTTCAACTTTTGGAATGAAACCAATTGAAGGATAGATCACACGAGTTTATTCCAGTGAATCCGGAAGTCTTTTACATATTTTTTGTAATGGAATTCGAAAGGGAAAAGTAGATTAAGAGCAAAAAGTCACTGGAATAAAATTGTCTTTTTATCGCACTAATCGTGTAAGGATTTTCACATGACCATTCTCTGGCAAATCATTTACGTCCTCTATTTCTGAATGGGATTGACTTCTCCTTTTTGCAAACCTGAAGAGATCTGACTCTTTGAAGAGGTTGACTTGTATACTGAAGGTAAATGTATCTTCAAATGGAAAGAAAAATAATCATAACAAATGGATTTTAATAAGTTTTAATTCGTTCTATTATATTTTGCATATGTGTAGATGTGATTATGATTTGCATGGGTATAGATGATGTGATTATAATTTGCATGTGTATAGATGATGTGATTATGATTTGCATGTGTATAGATTATGTGATTATGGTTTGCATGTGTATAGATGATGTGATTATAATTTGCATGTGTATAGATGATGTGATTATGATTTGCATATGTATGGATGATGTGATTATAATTTGCATGTGTATAGATGATGGGATTATAATTTGCATGTGTATAGATGATGTGATTATAATTTGCATATGTATGGATGATATGATTATGATTTGCATGTGTATAGATGATGTGATTATGATTTGCATGTGTATAGATGATGTGATTATAATTTGCATGTGTATAGATGATGTGATTATAATTTGCATATGTATAGATGATGTGATTATAATTTGCATGTGTATAGATGATGTGATTATGATTTGCATGTGTATAGATGATGTGATTATGATTTGCATGTGTATAGATGATGTGATTATAATTTGCATATGTATAGATGATGTGATTATAATTTGCATATGTATAGATGATGTGATTATAATTTGCATGTGTATAGATGATGTGATTATGATTTGCATGTGTATGGATGATGTGATTATGATTTGCATGTGTATAGATGATGTGATTATAATTTGCATGTGTATGGAAGATGTGATTATGATTTGCATGTGTATAGATGATGTGATTATGATTTGCATGTGTATAGATGATGTGATTATGATTTGCATATGTATAGATGATGTGATTATGATTTGCATGTGTATGGATGATGTGATTATGATTTGCATGTGTATAGATGATGTGATTATGATTTGAATGTGTATAGATGATGTGATTATGATTTGCATATGTATAGATGATGTGATTATAATTTGCATGTGTATGGATGATGTGATTATGATTTGCATGTGTATAGATGATGTGATTATGATTTGAATGTGTATAGATGATGTGATTATGATTTGCATATGTATAGATGATGTGATTATGATTTACATGTGTATAGATGATGTGATTATGATTTACATGTGTATAGATGATGTGATTATAATTTGCATATGTATAGATGATGTGATTATGATTTACATGTGTATAGATGATGTGATTATGATTTGCATGTGTATAGATGATGTGATTATGATTTGCATTTGTATGGAAGATGTGCTAATACCACACCTCTGATTCAAATCAAGCCCTTTTAGATTATCTCTGTAAGCGATGTTCATAAGTTGGAAGCTATGAAATGGTGATATCTCTGCTCAGATTGTGTATAAGAGTTATGGCTTAGCCAAGGCAGAAAATGAAAGATATATAGACGGGCAGGCATTTTAACGAAACATAAAAGCATAGTAGGATCATCACTTATTTGGGATTGTGCCTAACAAGGGACCGAGAGAATTGACAGGAAAGTGCCTCACATTACATTTAAACTCTTGCATGTAAGTACAGTAAGGCAAGCAGGAAACGGGGAGAAAATTCCAAAGTCTATTAGTCCGAAGGAAGAAACTATTAGAGTAGAATGGCTTCCCGGCATCTAGGGACTCAATAGTAAAGAAGGGATTGCTGCTTGTAAAGTTAGTAGGGAGTATGTATATCGAGGGGGCACAAGTGCTATGGGTTCATCAGAACACGTTCCATTAAAGAACTTGTATAACAGGCAAAGGATGCGACATTACGACGATGGTTCGAAGGTTGTAAAGGAAAAGCTGAGAAAAATGAACTTTCATAACAGCACATTTTTATAGTATTTCATAAGAATAAAAGTATCTTCAATTATTACAGATTCGTTTACGAAAAAGCGTGTTTGGTAAAGAAAGCTGAGTTAGTACTCACAAGTGAACATGTCCATAGTGTGAATGATATGTAAGTAATATATGTATGCCAGTATTTGGCAGCGTGGCAATCTGTATATGTTTATGTTGGTTTACCTTTACTGCTTGATAATGTGTAATAATTCGTTTCTGTTGGTATGACATTCACATTGTGTAAGAATGTGTGCACTAGATGAAAGTATATGTGATGGATGGCTCTCGTCTTGGTGAGGCCCCGTGTTTTGACAAGCTTCTGGGTTTGACCTTTACTCCTGATCTGAAATGGAACACGTACATCAAGTCTGTTGCCTAGGTCACTGGAAAGATGGTGGGATCCTTCTACCGCTCCAGAAGATATCTCACTACTGATGCAATTCTCTATCTATATAAAAGCCAAGTACGTCCAAGGATGGAATACTGTTGCCATATCTGGGCAGAAGCTGCTAAAAACAGCCTATCCTGCCTTGACAGAGTACAAAATAGACTTCGTGGCTTAGTGGGTGATGCCCTTTTCTTTACCCTGCAACCTCTCTCCAACAGAAGAGACGTTACGAGCCTATCCTTGTTTTATCGTTATTTCCATGGCAGGTGCTCGTCTGAACTCCAATCTCTGGTCCCCCCTCGCCAATCTTTCACGAAAAACACCCGTCTAGCTGAATCCATTGTGAAAAATTTCCCCCACTCTTTATCTGTGCCTAAATCAAAACGTGGATTCCATGAACAAAGCTTCTTTCTTAGAAGTGCACGCCTGTGGAACTCTGTTCCGTCTGCCTGCTTCCCACCGGACTACAACTTTGATGTGTTCGAGTCCAATGTTAACAAATTCCTAATGAACCGCCCACTTAAGTAAATACTTCATCAAATCTCCACACTAACGTAATGTACTTGCAATAACCCTTATCCCTGAGTGGCTTCCGGGCCTTGATAAGTGGTGATCACTGTGTAAAAAAAAAAAAAATATATATATATGTGAGTCATTGAGTCTTTTGCCTAGCCTCTCCTAACCAATGACATAGGAGATTGTAGAGAATAAGGTCTTCAGGTCCTGTTTGATGCGACCAGCTAGTGAGCTCTGGGGAAAAATGATTTTTTGACCCGGTCTTAGAGGAGTCACTAAGTTCGTATTGGCTTATTACTTTTGAGGTTTTAAAACGATTTTCATTGATAGAAAATACTTTGAATTACCACGTTTCTGTGAAAACTTACTTCACTCTTGGAAATGAAGCAGAGAATGAAGTGAGACAAAGTTGAGAAAAAAAGAGAGGAACTCATTTCAGCATTTGCTTTTATGTGTTATTCTGAACCGCGTCTCGGTCTTACTATAAATTGTTCTATAATTATGAGAATTTTCTTTAAAAAAAAAAAATGAAACCTATTCTTTGGGAAGCAATTAAGGAAACCTATCTAAAAATATCAGTAACTAAGGGAGATAAATCTGTTTTATCTTTTAAACCAAAAGGCGACAAATGTTTTAATAGGAAAGTTGAATTTTATTTTCTTAAAACATTAAAAAAAAAAAAATTCCTTTTTAAGCAAAAAAGACGTTATTGAAGGACAATATTGATTTTTCCCCTCCATCTTAGAATAAAATCTCTAGACCAAAGTTAATCAGTTTATGATACCCACCTTAGCAAAAATGGAAAGAAATTTATAAAGCTTATGAAAAAGAAATAAAAAAAATATTATTAGCCAAAGAATAAAAATGGAAAAACGGAGACAGAATGAACCGCTACATTAAGTTTTCACATCTAAGAAATTAGTTAAAAAAAACAAAAATTGATAATAACATACGTCTATTATTGAGGAAAATGCCTTTCAAACTTACGTGACTGACAAAAAATATTTCTTACAGAATTGTGACTAACCAATGAACAGAGCTTATGAATGACGTATCTAAAAATACTATTAAAACTTAAGCGAGACACACTGACAAAAATGCTGTTTTCATAGAGAATTGTGAAAAACAATTGTCTTACAAATACACGTCTACATCTAAAGTTATTTTCAAATTTATTTTGACAGACCAACGAAAATGTTAGTTTAAACAGAATTGTGACAGACTAAATAAAATAGCTTTTTACAGATGGATATAAACAGCGCTACCACAGTCTAGGCCACTGTTGTAAGGTAGCTTATTCTGTTAGTTGAGATATAGTCCTGTGCATCTCTAGGAGGTCCATACTCCCAGGCTTTACCTTCTCACTCTTTGAGAAAGGATTAGTTTATTGCTAATCGCCTGAGCATCCCCTATCGAAGAATTTTGATGGGGCTGCCCAGGTATTTTTTGTAGGCCAAAGTTTTCCTTTTGGGCACTGGCTTTTAAATCCCACTTTCTTGCCCTTTAGTCACATGTCCCTATAAATGAGGGAGGGGGATAAACATCAAGATGTAATTTGTTTTATTTTACATCAGTCGAAGTTCTCAGAAATCAAGGGGGCCCCATTCCTGCGGCTAACGCTTGATCTCTATATGAGACACATAGATAATCAAATATTTCATGGGTTAGTAAAGAAGTATAGAACAATTAACCCTAACCCAATTAATCATTTAAATATGTTATTGTATATCCTTTTATCGTAAAAACACGTAAATGTACTTATATTTTTTCAAACGTAAAAACACACTTCTGAGGGTGTGATATAGAGATTTAAGTCCTACTGGAAGTTTAAATCAATAAATATTTATTATCTTATTATTACTACAAGCAGTGGAAGATATTACTTAAACCAAAATCAAATAAAAAAGATAATTAAATAGAATCGGTTTTGACATTGGAAAATAGGCTCAAATTTTTCGGATACCCCGAAAAGCTCCGATTTTTTTCCGCTTTCTGATTCCGATTAATCGTCACAACACTAATATTTACCTATGAATATGTTATCTATACCATATGCGCAACAGAGAAATGGCATTTCAATTGTTAACGTGATAGACTTATGAGAATGGTATTTCAAACAAGTATGACAGACCATTGAAAATGATATTTTAAAAGTAAGTGTGACAGACCATTGAAAATGATATTTTAAAAGTAAGTGTGACAGACCAACACAATTGGTATTTCAATTATTAGCATAAACTTTTCTTTCGGAGAAAGCCACCATAATCCGCCCAGGGTTAATACCGTATCAGTAATGAAAATGCTATTTCAAAGCTAAGCTTAACAAACTAACGAAAATGTTATTAAAGTTAATATTTCATGCCTAATTAAATAACCTCATTAAACTTAACTAATATTAAATATTTTAAACCTAAGGATGACAGCTCAAGAAAACTGTTATTAACACTAATGCTTTTAACATAATAAACTAACTTCTTGCAAAACTGTTTAATCAATGCGTAAAAGAGAAATGCTTACCAACACCCTGGAAAACCTTAATCTACTCAATATTTGAAAAAAACTGGAGATTGGTATCCTGCATCTCAGTACACACCAATTAGTCTTCTGTGTGTCATGAGTAAGTTGCTTAAATACATGCTAAATAGAGAAATCGTCAACCACCTCAATGACAAGCAATATGGTTTCCATGCTGCGAGATCAGCAGCTGATATACTCACTGTAATTACATATAGGATTATTGAATTTATTGATAGAGGCTTTCTCTCAAGAGCAATATCTCTTCACATATCAGACATTTGATAGGTTTTTTCACACAAGTTTCAATTATGAAATATCTGGAAACATTTTCTCAGCCATAGAATCTTTACATTTAGAGAAATAGTCAATAATGAGCAGAAGTCCAAGGACAAAGTATCAATGCTGACATGCCTCAAGGATCCATCCTGGACCCAAATCTTTTCCTTGTTTTCATCAATGATTTCCCAAATCACACTCTAAGTTAATTCATCGACAGATACACAGACAGCATCATCATTTCAAGGGCCACCAACAACCAAGATCTGAGTCTCATCCGACTATGAGCAAATGATGCAATGGGGCAAAAGGTGTCCGTTTAATTTTAATACATCCAAAACCTAGCTTCTATCTTTTCACCACCAATGCTCTGATTCACACTTGGCGCCAATTGATATGATTGGATCTCGTCTCAAAAAAGCACTCTGCTTCAACCTGAAACTCCTCACCTGAAATTGAAGATTTACATCAAATCTGTTGTCGAGGTCGTTGAAAAAAGGCTGCATCATTCTACCACTCTATAAGGTATCTTACTCCTAAGGCAATCCTCTACATGTAGAAGAGTCATTTACGTCCTAAAATGGAGTAGTGTTGCCACATCTGGGGAGGAGCTTCTCAGAGCACCCAAACCGACTTCAAAACTTAATATATGATGCCTTTTTCTCCTCTCTGCAACATATTTCCCTCAAATCTGTCATTCCTCTTTCGTTATTTTCATAGCAAGTATCTGTGGCCTCCTTCCCCCGGCAAAACTTTCACAAGCACTCCTCTAGCTACAACAACTATCAACAATTTCCCCACTCGATTTGTGTCTAATTCGAAATACAAATTCCATGGACAAAGCTTTTTTTCTTAGAACTGCCCACAGTCTGCTTCCTAGTTAACTTCAACATGGTCGTCTTCAAATCTAATGAAAACAAGTTCTTGTTGAACTGCCCCCTTAAATAACAAAATTTCACCACAAATGATCACGATGCTGTTGCCTACTTGACAAGCTTACAATCATTAATCTTTATCCTCAAAGGGCTTAATACGTGGTGACTGCTTTGTAAAAAGTAAAAATAAATATCGAAAAATGTTTGTTTAATAATTCATATTTAATATTTCAAATCTATCAATGTTAATATTTAATACTTAAAACAATGACAGATAAATGAGAATGCTATTTCAAATATAAGTATGTGATCGATTAGACATCGAGATGCAATTCGAATGAATGTTTAAAAGCAAATGCCTATAGTTGCTTGCTCTTTCCTTCACTTCACTAGAATTCGCTTTCCTCATCACTACCCAAAGCTTATAAGTTTTGACATAAACGTGTGAACTCAAATTAGTTTCTAACCAATATCAATCGATTCAAGCTGAAGCAAGTAACACATATATGTGAAAGTAGTAAGCCAGTGCAAACTTAAAAATTCCTATAAGATCTGATCAAGAAAATAATTTTCTATAGACTTCACGACTATATCGAGAACTCAAGAACAAAAGGCACGGGAAGGGAGGAAAACGAAAAGGACACGATGATTTGCATATCGGCATCATCATCACACGCTTCTACACAAGATAAAGGCGCACACACAATTCAACACTGCCAAACACTCACATATACAAATTACTTAGACGTGCATATTAAGCCCTCTGTGAAAATATTGACATCAGACAAATATTCACTCGACTTCTTTATGACAACACCTGTTGTACTATGAACATTTTTATTATTGAAAATAATTTTAGATTATCTTTTTTATCAAAATGTTTTGTAATAAATAGTTTGTCTCATTTTTGTATTTGCAAAACCTTTTGTTTTAAGTAGCACTTATTACCTGATAACCCGCTTATTATTTCAAGCTTTCATTTTATTTACATTTTATTAGGCATGCATGTTCCATATATATATATATATATATATATATATATATATAAAATTTTAGTCATTCATTAAATTAAAAAATTTATGACGTGAAATGTTTAAATTTCAAATCAAAAGATTTTTATTCTATGTAAGACAAAGAATACATCTGAAATATGCTGACTCCTTATCCTATAGGATTTTGATGTCTACCCTCTCTTTTTATATACTTTTCATTAACTTCCCTTACTCTATGCTATTTAAATACTTAAGAAAAACTTTTAATTGTGATTTTCCATGTCTTACTGACTTTAGCAAATAAGGTGTAAACCATTATAACTATTTGCTCATGTTTTCTCCTCTGAAGAGATGGTAGATCTCGAAATCCTATAGGATAAGGATATTTCAAATGTATCATTTGTCTTACATAGAATAATAAAAAATCTTTTGATTTTAAATTTCACGTCATAAATTTTTAAATTCATTGAATGACTAAAATTTGATTTATTTGCTCTATTTTGTATATCGAGCAATTTTTATTTAGATGGGATAATACTTATAGAATATTACTGCCAATGATATTTTGTAAGACTTATAATCACAGGTTTTCATACCAGTTGATTGTTAGATAAATTTATTCTAAAGTATATATATATATATGTGTGTGTGTGTGTTTGTCGGTTTGGTTCTTGCTTAAACAGAAAGACGCTATTGTCATCCAAAATGGCCTTTACTGAAACCAGGGACCACAGGAAACATGTGAATGACAGACAGTGCTCTTTATATAGATGCTATGACACCTCTAAATAGGAAAAAAAGAAGATATTTCTTGATATTCAAGTTTTTAAAAGATAACCACCGTAGAAAAAGTTGAGAGCCATGAACCTTAGTTTCAATAAGGCTACCTTTATTGCAAGTCTTAATATGATTTTCCTATCATGAGATTTCGCAGTAATTTCATTATTAAGCGAACACGTCTTGCCTTTCTTAAACCGCATTCCAATTTTTGTTGAAGCCCCCGAGCAGATTTGAGCTGTAGTTCATAGAGAATGACTAATATCCATAACCACGCTTCGTTGCAACCAGGTAATCTCGGATCAGGCCAGTAAAATGTCATATAATTTTACTTCTATTTCTGAATTACTGAAAATAGAAATGCTTGCTCACTGACCATGAAGTGAGTCTCCGTCCTTTCTTTCAGGAATCTGCATAGGCATTAGATGCATATTTATGAGTAATATATATATATATATATATATATATATTTATTAATATTTATTTTTAAGTATCGATTTTCAGTATTTCAGCATTGCTCTATACATTAGCAGGGCATGGTAATAGGTTATGAAAATATGCTTATGGCATTTAAGCTACACAGAGGTTTCTACGTTTCATCCCCTAAAGCGAATCGTCGGACTATATTGCCTAACGATTCTCTTTGAGTATGAAATGCAGAAGTATGTGTAGCTTAATTACCAGAATATATTTTCATAACATATACGAGGTGCCTTCAATAAGTTTCCAGACGTTTTTCGTATTGACATTTTTACTGAAAGTAGATGCATGAAACTCTAGTCCTCTTCGAAGTAATCACCTCCGGCTGCAATGCACTTGTTATACCGTTCCAACAACTTTTGGAAAGTCCCATAGGAGTCCATTTGTGTGAGTGTGTCAATGATTCTTATCACAGCCTCTTTCATCTCCTCAGTTGTCTCATTATGACAGCCTTTAAGATTCTTTCTTGGGCCTAGGGAATAACCAAAAGTCACACGGAGCAAGGTCTGGACTACAGTGAGAGTGGAGAACTGTCTTCATGCCCATCTTGGTCAAAAAGTCCGTGACAAGGATGAAGTTGTGGACTGGTGCATTTGTGCAAATCTTCAACATCTTAACTTCCTTGTGAATAATTGTGTATACAGCTCTCACACTGACATCAAACTGTGCACTTATTGTTTCTATGGACACACGGCGGTCCTTATCCATTCTGCAGCTACCAGATCAGGCTGTTTGAAGATATTGGCTTCCTGAGACGAAATGCACCTAACATTGATGCTTTTTGTTTTTCTACTTTCTTTTGCAAAACATAATTATGTTCTGCAAAACCAAAACCAAAAAACCCTTAAGTTCTGAGATATTGTGTTGAACAGAGATGGCGGCATAGTTCAGATCAGTAACCAAGATGGCGGCCAAGAATCAAATGTGGTCTGTGCCATAGTTAACGGCGAACTGATTGAATCCAAAATTCGACAATTTTTATAATAATTTTTAAACGTTTTCATTGGTTGTTTAGCACAGCCGTTGGTTATAAAAATGATTGGCGAATCCATTCGTCTCATATCCCCATCAGGAGTCAAAAACATTTTACACCCCTTTTCCCCCCTTTCCTTTATTCCCATTCTCTTTTTCTCTTTTTATCTCCCCACTTCCTGACTGGTTTACTAACATTTTACACACACGCTTTTTTTTATATAATTGAAAAATCCTTTCGGATTCAATTTTGGTTTCACTTAAGAAAAGGAAAGAAAAATAAATAAATAAATAAAAATAAATGAACAAAGAAAAATAAACCAGTAAAATAATTCTTTTTTTTTTCTTCTGGTTTTGAGGATAGTTGTCTTTATTCTTATTGGTCAAAAAGAATTATTAATATATTGATATAATGTGTGCAAAAAGAAGCCATTTTTTTATACATATAAAAATAAACACTTTTCAAATATATATATATATAAACATACAAATAGAATACTTTTCAAATACACATAAACATATGCACAAAAATTCACAAATATACATTTTTTTCTTGTTTTGTTTTATAAAATGTTTGCCAAAAAAAACTATTTGACAAATAGGAAGTTTTCAAAAAGGTTTTAACAAGTGACTTTTTTTCTTTTTTTTTTTTTTTTGTAACAAAAACTGGAAACATTATGTTAGCTATTAGTTGGTTAATTTGGTTAGTAAGGTAGAAATGGTCGCAGTTTAACGTCGTGCCGGGACAATTTACAATTTTTTTTTTTTTGTGTGTGATTTTAACTGTTCATGCTTCTCCTTTTGGGTTTCTGAAAAGGGATTTATCCATAATTAGATTCCAAAACGTTCGGTTATAAAATGTCTTAATTTTATTCTTTTTATAGGTTTAGCTAAAATGTCGGCTATATTACTTTCAGACGTCACATAAGTAAGACTAATAGGATTTTTACTTATTTCATCCCTTATAAAATGATATCTGATATCAATATGCTTCGATCTTTGATGAATCATAGAATTATTTGCTAATAAGATACTGCTCTGATTATCACAATGAATTACTATAGGTTTTTTACTTAGATTTGGTTTAAAAATAGATTTTAGAAGGGTGTTCAGAAAAATTGCCTCCTGCGCGGAATAAGTAAGAGCCACATATTCTGCTTCACAAGTAGAAAGGGCAACAATTTGTTGCTTTTTAGTTTTCCAAAAGATCATAGGTCCAGTCTTTGACAATCTAAAACAATACGCCGCTATACTCTTTCTATCCTCAGAGTTAGCCCAATCTGAATCCGAAAAGCCTTCTAAATTTAGAGGATATGTAGATTTTTTAAATCTTAAAGATTGTTCCTTGGTCCTTTTTAGATAACGAAGGATTTGTTTTGCACGATTAAGGTCTTTAATTGTCGGTTTCGATAAGTTTTGAGATAGCTTTGTTACAGTGTAACATATGGCAGGCCTTGTTGCGGTCATCAAGTAGATGAGGCTTCCTACCATTTCCCTGTATATTTGGTTATCTATGAATTTTGTTTCGGTCCCTATATTTTTATTCATGTCCATTTCGACGGGAGTTGAACGTGGCTTACAATCTTGCATTCCGAACTTGAGCAGAATTTTTTCAATGTATCGTGATTGGTTCATAGTTAGTTTCATTTTCATAGGTAAATTTTATATCGAGGAACCATGACAGTTGTCCAAGATCGGCCATTTAAAATTTTTTATTTAATTAATTTTTAACATCTTTTAAAGTGTTGTCACAGTTTGAGGCGAGTAATATATCGTCAACCCAAAAAACCAAAATCAACAATTTATTACCTACATTTTTGGTATACATGTACGCATCTACGGGACATTGTTTGAATTCCTGTTCTATTAATTATGGAGTGTTAAATTCCAATTGTGTGCACTTTGTTTTAGTCCATATAACAATTTATTTAATTTCCACACCCAATTTTTATTTTTCATTTTAAATCCCTCTGGAGGGTAAATGTAGATTTCACAGTCAATCGGAGCATTTAAATAAGCATTTTTTACATCCATTTGATGTATTTTTAAATTGTATTGAGTGACAAGTTGTAATAAAATTCTAATTGTCGTTAAATTTGTCGTTGGTGAAAATGTTGCACAATATTCCACTCCAGAAATTTGTGAGAAACCTTTTGCCACAAATCTTGCTTTAAAAGTTTCACTGCCAGAAGCTGTGATTTTTTTTTTTTTTTGGAAAAAACCCAGCGTGAAGAAATTATGTTTTTATCTGTTGGTTTTGCCATTATTTCGTATGTGTTATTTTCAGATAAAGCTTTCAATTCGGATACCATAGCTTGTTCCCATTCTTGGTGATTTTCTGAATTAATCGCCTCATAACTTTCCGGTGCGCTGTACAACGAATAACAGTAATCCACGGCGTAATCTTGTATCTTTTCAATTTGTAAGAAGTCTGGCTTTTTTCGCTCCCTTATTGGGTATCGACGTGTCCGGTTAATATTTTCGCCAGAAGTACTGTAATTGTCGTCGTTATTAATATTTTCATTGTGATCGATTAAGATGCTAGGTAATATTTCACGTTTTTCATCCACTGGATCGCCATTTTTTAAATTAATGTATCATTGAATTTTACACATCTAACCCTTTTTATGGCATTTTGAGCCTGAAGTAGATTAAGTATGCCGGGCTATTTTTATCGTAACCTACGAAAGTGCCTTCTTCGCTTTTAGTATTTAGTTTACTGGTGTTTTCTATAAATGCAAAACAATCAGAACCAAATAGATGCATTTTGTTCATTTTAGGTTTTACACGGCAAAACGCTTCATACAGCGTTTTTCCTAGCCTCTTATTGAACAATCTATTTCTGATATATGCTGCTGCCATCAAAGCGTATGTCAATAAACTATGCGCTAATTTCGATTCGATAAGTAGGCATCTTGTCATCTCAAAAAGGGTTCGCCATGCCCTTTCAGCTGTGTCATTTTGGAAGGGGAAATACGGCGCCGATTTCTCATGTTTAATACGGTGGTTAATTAATAGAAGTTCAAAGTCTTTACTAGTAAATTCAGTCCCATTGTCTGAGCGAATACATTTTACTGAACCGTACGGGGCAACATCAGCTAAATATTTCTTAGTGGCGAGGATAGAGTCGGATTTGTTTTTTAGAAAATAAACCATAATTAAACCGGAAAATCATCAATAAAGTTCAAAACGTACCTTAGATTATTTCTCCCCAGCGGGCTGATCGGACCTGCTAAGTCACAGTGCACAAGTGAGAGAATTTTCGTAGCTTTTTTGTCTGGCGTTTGGCTTATATCTTTTCTCATTTTCCCCTGTGCACACACATCACATTTTGGGAGATCATCTGAAGGTATTATTTTCATGCCTTCGACTACATTTGGTAATTTTTTAATATCAGCTGTTTTGCAGTGTCCTAGAATTTTATGCCAGGTTTCCAAGTCGTGACGGGCAGTTTTTGAGGGAACCATACTTTTTAAATAATATAGTCGGCCATTTTCTTTAATGTCAAATACAGTTCCATTAGGGTATATCAATTTTGATGTATTTTGGCCAAATTGTATATTCGCGCATTGTTTAATTGCAGCCTGCATGGAAAATATGTCTTGCTTAAATGAATAGCATTTTTTAGAATACAGTTACAGATTTCGCCTTTATTATTTTTTAGGGATATTTTAGCATCGCCTCTTTTCAAGACTATATCATTTATTTGACTACCGTCGGCAAGTTCGACAAAATGACTTTGAAGATTAAAAGTTTGAATAAAAATTAATAAAATCAGATTCGTTGGTGATAACGTGCACTGTAGCACCACAGTCTACAATGAGATTTTTACCGTTTGTGGTATTGTCAAAGTTACATGTGAATAGAAATGTATGTTCTTCCTCAAAGTTCTCAACGTTTTTCACTGAGTTCATTTTTGAGCGTTTATATTGACATTGGAAACTTTTGTGGTTGGGTCGTCCACAATTATAGCAGATAATTTTCTTTTTCTTGGGAAAATTATTTTTGGAGACGTTGCGGTGAGGTGCGTAATTTGGTGGTGTCTGATTTCGAGAAGCATTTTTGAACTTCATAATATTGCTGGATTTATCATTGTCCATGAGCATACGATTAGTCTCTTCATAACTGCGCAATGCCACTTTAAATTTGCTGAAATTTATGGGTTTGTCTTTCTGAGTTATAACAGTTGTAAATGGTTTAAAATCGGGTGGAAGTCCCTTGAGGGTCATTGATATCAACAAGCTATCGCTTATTATTCCACCTGAGAGTTTTAAAGCATTGTCGGTTGTTTCTGCCCTTATAACGTAGTCGGTAATAGTTTCATCCTCGTTACGTTTCAGAGATGTTAGGTCTGTATATAGGGATATTTTTTCGGTTTCCCTTTTGATAAATAATGTTCCTTCAATATGTTCAATGCCTTCCTTCCATATTAAAAAAGTATTCTATTTATATGTTTATATATATTTGAAAAGTGTTTATATTTATATGTATCAAAAAGAAAAAAAATGGCTTTTTTTTTCATATGTTCAATGCTTTCCTTCCATCATCCAATGTCTCTCTTAATCAGAGACAAACTTCTATCGTCTAAACATTGAATTAGTTCTGCAAAAACAGTCACGTTCTTTTCGAGAAATTCAGGGTCGTTTGTATTCTCTGTTGGAGATTGTATGACTTTGTGTTGTTTTCGAATCTTTAGATATCCCAGAAATTTTACTTGCCACAATTTAAATTTAGATTCCGATCCGTCAAAGAAAAGACAGTAGCTGGGCGCATAACCTGCTAAGTTTTGAGACTTTGTGTTGAACAAAGATGGCGGCGTAGTTCAGATCAGTAAACAAGATGGTGGCCAAGAATCAAATGCGGTCTGTGGCGTAGTTAACCTGTTAAGTTCTGAGATATTGTGTTGAACAGAGATGGCGGCGTAGTTCAGATCAGTAACCAAGATGACTGCCAAGGATCAAATGTGGTCCGTGCCGTAGTTAATGGCAAACTGATTGAATCCAAAATTCGACAATTTTTATAATAATTTTTAAATGTTTTCATTGGTTGTTTAGCAGAGCCGTTGGTTATAAAAATGATTGGCGAATCCATTCGTCTCATATCACCATCAGGAGTCAAAAACATTTTACACCCCTTTTCCCCCTTTTCCTTTATTCCCATTCTCTTTTTATCTTCCCACTTCCTGACTGGTTTACTAACTTAAAATGTATCAAACATTAATACTATAACCCTTTTCCCTTCTCCCATTGCACAACTTATTCATGTTTTGCAGGATAAGGAACAAAAAACAACAAAATCCACTATAAAACAACCAAAATAGCGATAGAAAAGATAAAGAGCTTAAAGAATAAAAACCTGATACAACACTTGAAGAACTTGAAACATAAAAACTTTACATATTGCAGAGAGTAAAGGTCCCTCAATGGGGCGACCTGTTGGCCGTAGGTGGCGACCTGTAATGCTCTAGAACGGAATCCTGGTGACTGAGCATTTCATAACTCGGATTCAAGTGGCTGTGAGTTTTCAACACTTCACTTTGGCCCTTACTTCGGCTAGATGAGTGGTCAGAGAGACCCAACCCGATCAATTGGCTAATCATGACAAGCCCTAATAACAGTAAACCCCTACAAAAAGAAATGCAAGTACATCACACACAAATACCTACACAAAAAACAACAGCAAAAAAAAAAAAAAAAACACATAAAAATATTAGAAAGCGATGACAAGGACCAATCAGATAGTGAAACCCGAGGCTACCAACAACAAACCCCCTTATTATACCTTGCTTGGGCCAAGGAAATAAGAAAATCATTATAAGCAACTACACTCACTGTTTGAGTATATCCTCCTTGTATCCCTGATATGCTCGGGCGAATGTGTTTCTCACCCAACCATCTCCCAATATAGGGTGCGAGGAGGGAGGAGAGCATGGATGATGAGAGAAAATGATACTTCATATGGCTTGCCAAAAAAAAAATCCAAATACCCCATTCAGATTCAAACACAGGAAAACGGTAAAGATGATAATACAATCTTTCCTGAGTATATAATCTTAGAATCGTAAGAAAATGAAAAAATAACCGAAATCTACGCTTTCCTAATCGAAAAAAATCATTAACAAAAATTTAAATTCAAAGCAAATAAAAAATGTTAAAAATGCAACCCTACTTGTACAAGTATCTACTAAAAATAGTACCGAAAAAATGTTAATATGGACAAAGTTTCATGATATAAACATCAAAACCTACTCTCACAAAACCCTCAACACCTCAAAAGGAGTCATCAAATGTCCAGAATTAAACAACTGCATCTTAGAATAAATACAAACAAAGTTATAGATACCAAAGGAATTGCAATAAAAAACGAACACATACATATTAACCTTCAATACTTCCACTCCCCCAGCTGAAATCCAAATTGGATATATTAACATTAAACGAGAAACATATATCCCTAGACAACTTCGCTGTCTAAACTGCCAAAAATCCGGCCACTACAAAGAATACTGCACCAGGAAAACAGTATGCCCAAAATGTAGCAGTAATGAACACCAGGAAACAGAATACCAACGAAACATAAAAGGGGAAAACTGTGGCGAGAACCATCCAGCATACTGACCTCTCTGCCTGAACTAGATCAAAGAAAAAAGAATAAATGAATTAAAATATAAAAGACATAAGCTTTACCGAAGCCAGAAAATCATTGAATCAACCTCCATGACAGAAAAAATTGGATTGTACACAAATGCAACGAAAAACCAACAAAAAAAGATCAGAAAACATAGAATTAAAGGGAATCAACACCGTGAAAAAGACACTTGAAGAACTAGTTGAGACATTGAGGGCCACCTTATAGCAGCTACCATCAACTCAAGCTGTATTTGAAAATCACTCCCAAACAGCTGAGAGTAAAATCTCACCATCAAAAACCGAACACAACTTTCAAATAAAACAGGCACAGAAACTAACAACATCCCAAAATGAAATGAACAAATACCTAGTACTCCTCAAAGGGGAAAAAATCAAATCTCTGACCAAACAAACAGAAAATAAATGAAAAATCCAGAAGAGACAGATCCCGCTCCATGTCAAAAACAAGAACTACAAACCAGAATAAATTTAAAACCTTGGAAACAATAGAAATAATAGACAGCCGAACCTCCAATTTCCCATACCCAAATAGTAAAAAAAAACACCCCTATTCTCAATAATACAAAATGAAATTAAATACATAAAATTAAACTATGACAAAAAATAATCCAAGTCCAAGTAACCTACATCTAAAATTTAAAGTGTTTAAGACCCAAAATTGGCGGAGAAGTTTAGTAGAATCTTCAAAGGTCAACTGTGACCCCTTGACAGACAAATTTCTGACCGAACACAAATTAAATTTTTTTTTCCAAATCTCAATACCCCTTATGTCAAATCTCGAGTCTGTAGATATTGTGGAAATTGACAGAGTAGTTTTGTAGGGAAATGTACACACACAGATACAATTTCACTTTATATATATATAGATTATTAACAACAACAACAACCTATGCATACATAAAAAAAAAACAGCCTTTATTTACTCTGCTACGAACTCGTTTTCAGCAATTGACCTCTCTATAAGTGATCCTAACATATTTATGGATTACAACGTGGACACATGTGACAACTTCCAAATAACATTAGAACGCTTGGTGCTGAAATAACTAGTGGTGGGACGATTAATCGGAATTGTTAATCGTAAGAATCGTGTATTTTGGGGGGATTCGGAAGCGCATCATAAAAAATACCTTAGATTTACGATTCTTTCATTACGATTCTCTTATTTTTTTTTAAGTTGAACTGTTTGTTTGAAGTGAGATTAATACTCTCAAAAATTTATGATAAAAACGTCATAGAACGTTTCATAACATATTTAATATGATGTACAAGAATTTTACTAACTACTTTAAAGGTAATTTTTATTTATCTTGATGAGTTTCGAAATTTGAATTGTTTTCTTTCTTTAATTCTTGGAATTAAATTTGTTTTTTTTTATTTTAGCTTAACTTGCTTTTATATTTCACTATTTCGTTTTTTAGTAATAAATGGTTTTCTACATTAAAAACCGACCTTGTGTCTACCTCTGCCCTCGTGGGAACGCAAGTAAATAGGAAGTAATATGGCGACTGAAAAACGTTATCCGACCATCATAAAAGCATTACAATACATTTAAACCCTGAAGAATTTCTGCTATGCGCACTTGTTGTTCTAAGTTAACTAGCCACTACTTCTGTTTTAAACTTTAAAAAAAGGGCGCTTTAAAATAGTAAAAAACACTAAAACTTTTTCGTTTTGGAAGGGAGGTTTCAGGCAATCCAATTATCCTAAAGAACCAACTATGTAAACACTGCAATATTTTCCAATGATTATTTTTTTTAATACTTTATAATCAATTTTTATTTAAAATTAAGAAATTATTTTCTAAAATATTTTGTTTATATATGTTTGCATTTTGTTTTTAAGTAAAATTAAGAAATTATAAAATGTTGTTTATATCCATCTTCATTCAAAAGGGTTACTTTCGGTAACTTTACCGGTTGTTAACCTAAATATTTTCCGAATGTCAGAACGAGGCTCGTCTGCGGGACCTACTTATCTAAGCTGCACCGATTTTTGTTATGATTTTATGTTTTTTTTTTGGGGGGGGGGATATTTTTTTGCCAGAGTTTATGTAATTAACAGGAAAATTGGTAAAAGTCAAAATGGAATCCGTGCTATTTTAAAAAAATATTTTCAAGTTTAATTAAAGTTTTACGATACCCTTTTCTTATTATTGTTTTTGTATTTTGTTATTTTTATTTATTGGTTATATTGAAGATTCGTCTTTTGTTTACAAAGCCATTTGATGGAAGTGATGTTGAACATATTTTAGCTACGGATGACCAAAACTGTATAGAATGAACCCCCTTTTTTTAAATTTTTTTTTTTTTACAAGTTTTATTTAAATAGTCTTTATTTGAACTTGATGGACTTTTTTTTCTTTTTTTTTTTTTTTTAGATTTATGAACTGTTTTTTCCCCATTAATATGTTTATGAAAGTTTACCTCACTTTTATAGTATATATAATATGAATTGAAATTAAAATCAGTTTTATTAAAAAACAAACAAACAAACAAACAAACAAAAACGAGGTGTTCTTTTCAATTACACTAGCGGGGGTACCCGGCGTTGCCCGGGTGTTTAGAGGTGTGTGTGCTTTTGGGTAAATCAAAACAAAAGAATAAGCGAAGACTTCTTGCCTGAGTGTTTGTGTCGGAGGGGGTGGGGTAAAAATAAGTTTTGGTAGGTAAGTAGGAAGATTGAACCCGAAGCCTTGAAATGAAGTTGGAAGATAGAGTGAAAAAAAAAAACGTCCAACGTTAACCACTCAGCCACGAAGAAATGGTAACGGAAATATGTTTGAATTTATTTATGTATTAAGAATTGGCAGGTGCCCGTGCTTAATAACTTGATGAGGTCAACATTCACTGCAGGATGGATTTTTATTTACTGCGGGGCAGTTTTTTTTTTTTTTTTTTTTTTCCCCCAAGATGTTGCGAGGGGGAGAAACCAGCTCCCCATAAAAAGAGGATTGTCCAAATTGAATAGCAATCTGATTGCTTTTGGACATTCAGTGATCGCGCCAGGAAGGATGACAAGCTTCGAATTAGTTCCGCTTTTTTTATATGAAAAAGCTGAATCCACACACGGCGATACAAAAATGTGGAATATTTAGCTTTACAAAGTCGGGCAAATTAAATAGACAGACGACGCCCGTTCTTAACTCGTAGATATTATCATTTAGACAGCATATAAAAAGTTTTAAGGAGTGAGTCGACCGATCGCTTCCTGGAAAAAAAATGCGGACATACGCAGAAAGCGAACACACACACAAACACACATTTTCACTTTTATATTTATAGATAGATTATAGATTCTAAACTTTATTTGAACTTTTCAACAAACTCTTACATACATAAAAAAAATAGGCATTATAGACATTTTATAATTTTTTTAAAAATATATTTAGCGAAAAATTTTTTTTTTTTTTTTTTACATTTCTTATGTATTTAATCAAACATCATAAAAAACCGTATCCAATACAGGATACGAGGGGTGTGCAATAAGTAATGCCCCTGACCCACTTCCCATAGTAGTAGAGCAACGAAACTTGGCACAGTTTTTAGTCTTTCTCTAAATAGGAACCACCCAGAGTTATGCATTTCTCCCATCGGTTGATGCAGCTCTGGAGACCGTTTTTGTAGAACACCCCAGGTTGGTTCTCCAACACGACGTGACTTCAGAAATCAAGGCTGCATCATCTGGGTGACGCTTTCCTTTCAAAAACAACTTCATGGCTGGGAAGAGGTTACAGTCAGAGGGTGCAATGTCAGGAGAGTAGGGAGGCTGGGGAGGGGATTCATAACCACACACCCGTGCTTCTGATCTGGCAACATGCAAGTTGTAGACCAGAGTGTTGTCCTGCAGGAGGAGGGTACCTTTGCTGATCTTGCCCCTCCTCTTGATTTTGATAGCTTCTCTTAATTTCCTCAAAAGTGAAGCATAATAGGCTCCTGTAATTGTGGTACCCTTTGCCAAGAAATCTGTCATCACTACTCCGTCCTGGTCCCAGAATACTGTGAGCATGACCTTGCCAGCGGAGGGCTGCACCCTTGCCTTCTTTGGACGTGGTGAGTCAAAGTGCTTCCACTGCATTGACTGGGCTTTGGTCTCTGGATCATAGTGATGGACCCAGGTTTCATCCTGTGTAATCAGTCTTTTGAAAAACTTTGACTCATCTTCTTGACACACCTTCAAATTCATCCTGGAGCACTTGACGCGTTCTCGCTTCTGGAATGGTGTGAGCAACCTTGGAATTCATCTGACAGACACCTTATGCATATGCAAATGGTCATAAATGATAGTTTCTACAGACCCTGTACTAATCTTGACATCTTGGGCTATTTGGCGAATAGTGATGCGCCGATCTTCCAACATGGCAGCCTCAACTTGACGGACAGATGCCTCATCAATGGCAGAAGGGGGACGACCAGGTCTGGGAGCTGTTTCCAGACTTCCGGCCATATTTGAATTCACGATGCCAGCGTTTTACAAGGTCATATTATGAGGCATTATCACCAGAAGTTTCTTTCATTTCATCAAAAGTCTCCTGTGGTGTGCATCCTTTCAAATACAAAAACCGGATCACTGCTCGACATTCAACAGGCTCCATTTCACAACTGACTCAGTTCAACCACCTGTAAAACAGGAACCACAATTAGTTCAAAGCTGTAATTTGCCACATAACCCATAGAGATATAAATCATTGCACAGCTAAATTTCAGCTAGATCAGACAATTGGAAGTGGGCCAGGGGCATTACTTATTGCACGCCCCTCGTATTCTTCAAATAATTGTCTTTGTTTATTTGAACTTTTTAACAAATTTTTGCATAAAAAATAGACTTTATTGATCTTTTATAACATAAGATTTTAAAATTTCTTCAAATAAAGTTTTTGTTTTGTCACGTTAGAAAAAAATCTCATTACAAAAATCGCATTTCGAAAAATAAATTTGGTATTTCGTTTAGTGTAAATTGTTTTATTATTTTATTGTTGAATAAAATTTCAAAGTGATAAATGGAGAAAAAATATCTCGAAAAGAAAAAACACCTCGTCTTTTTTATTTTATTTTTTTTTAATTAAACTAACGTTAATTTTAAAATGTCGATGTTTGGAAAAAAGTCCATAATATATATATTTCATTATAAAAGTTCTATTTTTGTTTGATAAAAAGAATAAAACAGTTAATAAATATTAAAAAAAATAGTCCATTAAGTTCAAATAAAGAATGTTTTAATAAAACTTCTAAAAACAAAAAAGATTCATTCTATACAGTGTTGGGCATCCGTAGCTAAAAATATGTCGGACATCACTTCCTCCAAATGGCTTTGTAAACAAAGAAAGACGAATCTTCAAGATTATCATTTATTTATTAATTTTTTTTTTGCCGGATTTAACAAACAAACAAACAAAATGAAAGCAAAGCAAAAAAAAAAAATATATATATATTCGTACTTATGAACTTATGTTACCGTTATTTTTTTTTTTTAATGGTTTAAGTGCCTCGCCCAATGTTTGAAGAGATGCTAATTGTTTCTTAAAGGAAAATTAGTGAAAGTCAAAATTACCACTTTTGGCGATAAACAAAAATAAACAAAAAGCTTTAGCGAGTATGTACCTCTCATGGAATGTCGTAGATCGAAACACAGTGAAATGTTATTTTGTGCTAGGGCACTTATTGATCCGCGTTATTTTTAAATAATATTTTCAAGTTTAATTAATGTTTTACAATACCTGTTTTTATTAAATTGTAAGGTGAAGGTACAAAATTGGTACACAGCGCCCTCCTATTCACATGTTAAGAATGGCTTTCATTATTTCAGCACGGCTCAATAAGTGCATGAGCACCTTTTTATTTTCTTAAATAAAAACCTACTCGAGGAGACTACTATTGTTTTTGTTTTAATAATTATTCTTTATTCCAAAATAAAAAAATAAAAATTTCAATTGTTCAAAACATGTTTTTTTCCCCCCCAAAGCTTATTGGGATTTTTTTTAATTACCGTATTTTTCATGAATATGTTCTAAAAATGTTTCAAAATTATCTAATATTTTTTCACTTTTCATGTTATAAGCCTCTCCATACATGGCCTCGTTGATTTTTTTCTACTGATCCCAACATGTATTTCAGTCTTCTTTTAATACGAGAGCAATAGGCTTCAATATTATTGGTGCAAAAACCAGTAAGCGGATCCACAAAATTTTGTGAATGTTTTATAGTCCCGTGAACATAATTAAACCTAAAAATAATATTTAAAAATAGCGCGGATTCCATTTTGACTTTCACCAATTTTCCTGTTAATAATTATATAAACTACGGCAAAAAAAAAATATCAATCAATTATTTAAACGATTGGAAACTTTTATCAGAAATTCATTTATACAAAAAAAAAACAACATATGACTGCTATTTTCTTTGATCTTGAAAAGGCTTATGATACCACATGGAGGCATGGTATCATGAAAGATCTCAAAGAAGCTGAAGTCAACAACTTCATCAACAATAGACTATTTAATGTCCGTGTAGAAACATTCCTCTCTGACATCAAGGAACATGAAACGGGAGTCCCACAGGGAAGTATTTTATCGGTAACATTATTTAACTTAAAAATTAACAATATCATTGAATGAATAAACCAAGGCCTGGATTGTTCACTATATGTCGATGATTTCCTAATTGCATACAGCTCAAGACATATTCACATAATTGAGCGTCCACTTCAACAATGCATTGATAAAATTAAAAAAAAAGAGAATGGATTCACATTTTCTACTAACAAAATGCATGCGCTTTTGTCAGCTTAGAAAACTGCACCCAGATCCTCTTTTAAAACTGGATGATACTCAGATTCCTGTTATAGATGAACATAAACTATTCGGTCTAATATTAGACAAGACTTACATCCATCCCTCACATCAACCACCTTAAAAAATAAATGTAACAAAACTCTCCAGCTAATGCGAGTCATTGCCTACAGATTAGGGAGTGGACAGACAAACCTTATTGAAATTATATAGGTCAATAGTGCGATTAAAACTAGATTATGGTAGCTTCATTTATGGTGCCACCAGAAAGTCATGCATAAAGATAATAGACTTGTACTGGGAGCCTTCTGAACTTCCGCCATAGATAGTCTCTATGTAGACGTTAAAGAACCTCAATTACCAATTTGACACAACAAACTAGCCTTGCAATACTTGACCAAAATTCTCTCTTGGCCAGACAATCCAGCCTACGACTGTATTGCAAACTCAATAGATTACTCTTCAGGAAAAAATCACAACCAACAAATCCAGCCCATAACTGCATCTTCAATCCAAATTACCAAAACCTATTTGACCAAAAGGTAAAAGCTATAAAACCTTTTGGGCTCTGTATGAAACCACTAGTGGAAGACGCGGGTATCACAATCACCAACATTCATGATGTCGACCAACTAAGCTTCCATCCTTGCTACTAAAACAGCCTGAAATTATCTTTGAACTAAACAAGCTCCCAAAAAATCAAACTCATCCACTAACCTAACAAGAAAAACTTTTTAACATTCAGTAAAAATACCCAAGCCATTAGCATTTCTATACAGATGGTTCCAAAGGTAGCAACAGAACTGGATATGGAGTCATGTTCAATAATATTACTTTACAGAAGCGATTACCAGACTATGCTTCAATTTTTAGTGCCGAAGCCACAGCTATAGAGCTAGCTTTTTACTGATCTCATCTACTACGTTTATAATTTTTTCAGACTCCCCATCGGTATTCAAATCCTTAAAGAACTAGAACTTAAATAACCCGCTACTCATCAACCTATTGGAAAGTATATATACGCGTTCACAAAACAAAAATATCAAATTCTGCTGGATCACCAGTCATTTCGGAATTCAGGACAATGAAAAAGCCAGTATAGTTGGCAAAATCACACTAAAACTCAAAATAAGCAATATAAAAATTCCACACTCTGACTACAAACAACTAATTAATAATCTCATTACGAATAAATGGCAAGAATCCTGGAATAACTGTCCCAATAACAAACTTTTCAAAATCAAACTCACAATAGAGAATGGTTACCAGATTTCAGAAAATAGCATAGAGAGGAAGTAGTTTTGTACTGCATGCTTAAAAAATAAACCCTTCAGAATGGTAAAACACTTTCTTTTGGATTGTGGCGATCTCACGCATATCTGGTAAAAATTATTACAATGTCAATAATATGAAAGAACTATTTAAAAAAATAAATTCTAACAAAATGCTAACATTTCTGAAAAAAGTAAATTTATAGAAAAGAATATAATTTTAACTACATCTAATTTTACAAAAGAAAAAAACAAACAAAAAAAAACACACATCACTTAATGATCCAAAAAGGCTGACTTGATTTACGGCAAAAAAAAAAAAATCTAAATTACGGAACTCTGCATTAAATAATCAACAGAAACTGTTGATATGTTGTAAAACCAAACCAAACCATTAAATTCTTTATTTTCTCAATCAACTCTGGTGTTTTAACTTTCTTACTCCTCCCACACCTCTCATCAGCCCTCACAGACTCCGTCTTCCTTGAATCTCTTATGCCACTCAAAAACTGGTGCTCGATTCATGCAAGATGGTCTAAAACAGTCTGAAGCATTTCATACGTTTCTGCAGCATTTTTTTCCAAGTTTAAAACAGAATTTTATTACATATTGCTCTTTTAAAGTGTCCTAAAGTCCAGATTGCACTTTTTGAAATTCACCAGTTGTAACAGTAAGGCTTTAGTAGGGTGTATTCCTATTCCCTAATTATAGAAATCTTTTCATCCCACCCCTCATTTTGTTTGAGGATATAACCCCAAAAGGTTATATCAAGTCTAACGCCATTAACCAAAGTTAGCCCCAGTATATGAGTTCGTTTTAGGCCTTTCCAATTACAAAATGCACAAAAAGTTCAATAGTTATTCTGGTCACCCAGAATCACTCTCGCAACATGTCAGTTTTGCCTTGATCATCTACATGGGAACAGTTTGACGAAGGATTCTGATTATTCTGTTCCAACAAGAAAAGGCCACCAATTCAGGGAGATAGGTGCCGCCACATACCATATTGTGATTATTTTTTTGTTTTTTTTTGTTGATCTGTAAGTTACAGCTCTCTTCTGACGTCAAAGTAGGCATTCCTCTTCTGATAGACAGTTTCTGAAAAATCAGTCAAGTTGACCGTCTGGTCAATGCAAACTCCTACACAGAAGTAATAAGTAAAACCCGCAGTCGTTGGTTTTCTTTTTTATAAAAATTTTATTAAGAGAAACTATATAACTATAAAGTTCCTATATAGTACCACTGTACAAAGATAACGGTATAGGCGGTTGAAATTAAATCACTTCAGAGTCCACAGTCGTCAGTACATGTTGCATCTTCTGCGATCAATAACGCTTGTACTAATATAATACCACTGTACAAGTGTCTGGGTAGTTGGAATTAAATCACTTGAGATGCCACAGTTCTTTTTTTTCTTCCTATGTTGTCACCAGCAGTTGGCAGGTATGTAGATGGGGCAGAAACCTTTGTCGCAGTAATGTCAAGTAAAATTATCAGCAGTAAGGGTTTTTGCCAGCATTATTCAACTTGTGAGCAAGAAAGATTGATAACAGTATTTCAAAGTCGGCATACTTCCCAGTGGTTAGGGGCTTTTTGTTCAGCTCACTCTCAGCTCAACCCTTGTCAATTCTCCTTGATTCTACTGCTCAATTGGCTCAAAATCGCTCGTGTATAAGTTTATATATATACATAGGGAATGGTTGAGGAATGAAGCTTCCTCTGTCCAAACTAGCTAATAAGGGGTCGTTACGACATATCACCTCCTATGTTTAAAATTGAATAGGAATTAGTCACATCTTCTCTGTGAAAATTGAATAGGATTAGTCACATCTCTTGAAAGCATTATTTCATAAGGTTAAATCTGAAAATAGTGTTTTGAAAAGATATATGGCAAGTAAGCTCCACAGAATCGTCCATATTTCATCGCTGTAGGGACTCGTCAGTATAAGACTTGTTTCTTATATATATTTTCATAACTTACCGGAAAAGTAAATATTGAAAATCGATATATAAAATAGAACTTAAAACATTTTATACATGAAATAATATATACAAGGTTTGTTCCAAAAGTAAAACCTCATATTTTTAAACTCCAAAAAGTGAAGAGCTACGAAAACGAGAGTATACCATTAAAACCGGCGACCTTTCACACTCCAGAATTTATTTTTGTACATAATCACTACAATTCTCAATGCAATTTTGCCAGGAATTCAATGAGGCATCTCTGCCTTTGACATGCGTCCATGACAGTTTGATTTCTTACTCACACACACCAATATCTGTAACAGGGAGATGAAACTGTCAGTTTATGAATGTATAAGTTCAGTCCTCATAACAATGCAATTTGCAATCCCCTCTGATCCATATGGGCGGAAATAATAGGTAACCTTATTTTTTACATGCTCTTTGGTCTATAGTCATTCAATACTAATTGGGTATAATTTCCTGAACTTCAATTTAAGACCCTCTAAGCTTAAACCTTAAATTTTAGACACATTTTCTAATCGCATATTAATAGATATCTCTATTATTATATAAAATTCGCTTTGTATGTGAGATCCTTCCAAGATGGCTGAGCCTGGTTTTTGCTAATTTATGTCTGGCAGTGTTCTTAGATATGTTTTCTTCAGAAATTCATTTGATAAGTATAAAAAATCAGAAAATCTTAAAAATCGCTTTTCTCTCATAGATAAAAAATAATTTTTACAGGGGATTATTTTACGTTACACTGGCCAAGAGAAATAATAAAATTTCTGTAAATTATTTCTTCTTAAAAACAACAGATTTATTATCATTTGGAGATAGAGATTGGTGGTAGAGCATTCAACTACGGATCGAATGAAAAGCCCATTAAAAACCCAGGTGTACCTCACTATTTTATTTTAATCTTTTCTTATTAATGAGTCCAATTTACGACAAAAGGAGAGGTACCATTTAAAATCGCTGCAAATCATTTCTTCATTTACATATTTTTAAACTAAGCATTAATTAGAAGTGACTTTTTCACTCCTTACATTCATTGTCAAGCCTAAATATCAGCTGACGTGATATTGTAAACAAACACAGATGAAAATTTGATGAACGACATTATCATTATTATTTTTCTTATTTTTGAATTTTCTTATTTTTTATTTTTTTGCGAATTAGTCCACCAGGCAAATTATTCCTCACAATATATAATAATCAATAGAGGATGGACTCCATAATAATACATATGCAATCTGCATAAATTAAAATATGTTTAAGCATATTGTACGACCGGGCAATGCTGGGTGTCCAGCTAGTACATAAATAAGTTCACATTGGTCATTATTATATAGTGAAGGATTATAGATACCTAGACATTAAACTTATTATATTGAACAGAGTTTTTATCTTTACAGTTGGCTTTTCTCACTGTCATTGCATTGACTAAAATAATACTTTAGATTCTGGATCCGGAAACTTGGCGGCTTGATTGCAAAATAGTTACTGCTTTATATAGACCCTTCTTGTTTCTTGCAAAGCATTTTCCGACAGGCATTCATCCCCCACCTACACATGCGTGCACGTGTGTGTGTGTATCCGCTGAGCAGATCGGAGTCCTATCCTGCCAGGTAGCTATTTTTGATTCGTCTGTCAGTGGAACATACCATGGCTTCTGCTTGTTGGTTGCTGAGCCGTGTCGACGTGGATCTGTTCACCTTTAATCAGGAAATGGCACGACAAGTAAACATCGGCTTCCATGTCAAATTGGAAAACTGGATTTATTCTGATCAGAATTTAGATCGGACAAAGCCGTCATGGTGCTTGCTTGACAGGATTATACTTATTCACAAGCACGCACATCACATATGTATGTATATGAAGTTTCCATTCAGTCTGAAAATACAATGGATACCTCCTGTAATGGTAACTGCACATGTAATTGTGAGGCAAGGATTGTGCAATTCCCACCTACTTCTCTTCTGAATCGGCACTGCTTGAGACAGTGGCAAGGAGAAGTATATATATTTTTATAACTTACTAGCTAGCTCTACCTACGTATTGGGTACTGTTGAAATAAATACTTAAAGTTTATGCATAAAATAATACTTTCGTATATTAATTTGTGATTAAATGAAGTAGTCATATATATATATATATATATATATATATATATATATATTCATTCCACTAAAAAAATCCAGAACTAGTCCATAATCATATTTTTTATTATTATTTATAAATTATTTTACTTATTTGTGTACATATTTTCCATAAATGCCTTACACGTGTTTCGTTGTGGTGATGAAAAATATGATCCAGTTATGCCTTCATAAAACTCATCAGAGACAACAAAATTACCACAAATAGATGAAATAAAATATAAGTGAAGGAAAACGGAAATCTACAAAACTTAAAAACACTTTAAAAAATGGTACATCCGAACGATGAGTGAAGATTTTACGAAGTCATGTTGAATTTATTCGAGCAAAGCCGAAATATATCATTTTTATTGAACTAATTTGTTATAATTTTGACTATATATTATGAGGAATAAATACTTCAAGAATATTTTATGAACTCAGGAAATATGTAATCGTTTCCACATAACGTTAAATAAATGTAATAATTATAAATTAGGTAGTGTCTGTTATCAGCATCTTAAAAATCTAAAAAAATGAATAGCTTTGTTAAATAAGATATAATTTCCGACCGTATTGTTTCCTGTTATAACTATTGCATAAATGTTAATATACACACTAGACGATCAACTAAATGATACGAGTTTCATTTGCTTAGTTACCAGAGCACCGACGTCAACAGCTTTGAATCTTCTATGATTAGCAATTGTGATCAATTGTAGAGACGACGGAACATGTGTCTGTTGATAACTAATAAACAGTGGTCAATACATAAATAGAGCTTAATTATAGTAGTATAAAAATATTTTCATTACAAGTAATTTGTTTAATTTATGACAGAAATCATTAGACTAATTAGAATTAGCCTGATGATTGTTTTTGGTGGGGAGGACAGGAAACATGAAGGTTTTCTGTAGCTTACTTGTCATAAGCATATTTTATACTTGTATATGTACATATACATATATATATATATATATATATATATATATATATATATATATACACACACACTCAGACATAGTCAATAACACGAGTTAAATTTAGATATCTATAATCCTTCGCCATATAATAAAGATATATAATAATAATATATAATAAACGTGTAATTATTTATACATGTATATATGTCTATTAATGCAGAGTGTCCAGTCTTGGGCTCATTTTGCCATCGAATATCTCTAGAATTAAGGATATAAAAATGTGTCTGCTATATTTAGAAAGCTTTTACTCAAGTTTTTCATGGAATATTCAATGTGAGCACCATGAATCACATGGCACATCAAGCCGATAATCCAATTCTTGCCAAACGTGCCCTAGCATTGTGTTGTCAATGGTTGCAACAGCTTCTGTTATTTGGGCCTTTAGCTCATCCACATCTCTTGGAATGGGAGGCACATAGACCAGGCCTTTCACACATCCCCACAAAAGTTTGCAGGGTGTGAGATTTGGGAGGCACATTGTATAAGTTTCCATAATTCAGTTTTTGCAAATTCAAGCACACAAAACGCTTTTCTGGTTGAGTGTACGCTACCGGGATCTGAAAATAAATGAAACAAACAGCTTTACATAAAAAAAAATGGATTTGTTATGTCGTGTGTATGAATATGTTCTATAACGACGTACATGTTGAATAGTGAGGTTCATATTATGTCTGTATATTCATGTACGTGTAAATGCGTGCATGTCTATACATCGTATCATTTAGTTGATCGTCTAGTGTGTATATTAACATTTATGCAATAGTTATAACAGGAAACAATTGATGTGGACGTATCGAAACTGTTGTAGAAAAACAGTTCTTTTTAGCAGATGTAAATAACACAACAAATACCTAAATTATTTACGAACGTTTCTTTTCATGATCCGGCCGGCATCTTCAGAGATTAAAAGTTATAACATCTTAGCTACCTGAGATGACGCCGCCCCTCCCGTGCCATGGAGAGACCAACTCCCCTTTTTGAGTCGTCTGTTCTCTCTGATGTCCAGCTAAAGACTGAATAGAATCTCCCGAAATCTACATTTCATCACGTGTCTCAAACCAACAACTGATGTAACCCCAATCTAGTAACTTGTTCATACAAATCAAAAATCATGTTTACATCTATTTTTACATCCCTTTTGCGATATTATGTCAATAATTTTTTTCCAATTTAATTGCTTATTTTTCTAATCATAATTGATCCAGCGACCCGCTGTTGCTCGAATCCATAATAATAATGTTTTGACTCTTGGCTCTGCTTGCCACCGTTAAGATACTACGCTATGATCACAGTCCAAAGGGTCACGAGGTTACACATTTAGCTTTAATATGGCACCACTTTCATCTTAACTACCATTCAGAGTTTAAAAGATAGAGCACCCTGTATAAGGTTAGATTTGCGTGGTTATTTCCTTCTGCTTACCTATTCGCCTGTCTGACAAGTAAAGTTTTAATAGTATGATTATACTTGTTGTTTATTTACTTATATATAGTTTTTATTTATATATTAGTGAAATAGTTTTTGTCTACATACATTTGGGGCATCCTCGAAACTGATGTTGTCGAAATACTAGTTTCGTGTGAAAGATGTATTCACTTTCTGAGATATTCCCAAAGACCGTCCCGTGAAATCTGAATATTGTCATAAATTGTGGTTGCGGCATTTATAGGCATCTGACATGCTTCCTATCTCCCAAAACGTTTTCACCAAACGTTGAATTATTCTATCAGGTACATTGTTTCTGTCAGCACATTTCTTGCATTTTCGTCGAATCAGAAGAATTGATTTTACAGCAAAGTATACCTGCATAATTTGTCCACTGCTGCGCATTATAGTGTTCAGTTTTTGGAGTAAAAACAAATCCTCTAGGCCTGCTACCTACACCACCTGAAAACTATGAACACTAATTGTAAAACACATGAAAAAAAAATAGGACGCAATTTCCTTTTCTATTTTTTGATCATCCTGTATTTAATCAAGTTATCATATTCAATAATACTTGCTCGGGTCATCGCTGACTAAATTGGTTTCTCACCAGGCTTAATCTGAGCTTGACTGTTAACGGCGACTAGCCTGCACCTCCTCCATCAACCTTCCTTGATTCAATAAACAGGTAACATATGTATGCACAGAGAGTGGAGAGCTTAGTTTTTACCCAGCAAGGACTTGAAAATAATGTCTGAAATGTGCTGAATTTTAAACGGATTATTTTAATGTGCAGATGAAGTAGAGAAAGCATTTTTATAAGAATATGGAACTGGTGCATGTAAAGCGTATTTATATGGCTTATGTATATGTGCGTATGCATTCTGGAACACAAAAGGCCTCTCGTTTTAATGGGACCTTCATAGCTCTTCAATTTTTCGAGCTGAAAAAAAAGCGATAATAATAATAAGATCCTTACACATACACACACACACACACATATATATATATATATATATATATATATATATATATATATATATATATTACGTGCTTCCAAAACTATTAAAAATCTACTACATAACACGTAAACAATAAATTGACAGAATAGTTTGATATAGACCATTCCTCACACACTGACTATATATATATATATATATATACATACATACATACATACATATATATATACACATACATACATACATACATATATATATACACATACATACATACATACATATATATATACACATACATACATATATATATATATACTAAAGTCTGGACGAGTGTCTTTGCCTTGGAGTGGACCTGCCTTTTGGCCATACAGTTGATGTCATTTTGAAGGCTTTTCTCTTGACGTCAATAAGATGTATTTTGACGTCATTGTCATCGAACCAGTCTTTGAAGCAGTTGTTTTGCCCACTCTTCTCTATGGGGCCGAAAGCTGAACCTATAGAAGACCCTGGATCAGTATCACTAGTGTTGTCTCTGCAAGATCCTGAGGATTAGATGGAAGGATCGACGAACAAACGTAAGCATTCTGAAGTAGGCCAACATACCTACCATCATCCAACACCAGTTGTGAGGGACGGGCCATGTTATGCACATGTCTGACAACCGCCTTCCAAAGCAAATGCTCTACGGTCAGCTAAAAGGGGGAAAGCGGTCCCAAGGAGAAAAAGATAAAGACAATATAAAAACCTACCTGACACAGTGTCACTTCAGCTTCACCAGCTGGGAGGATGCTGCTCTTCAGAGGAGTATGTGGAACAAGATGGTCCATGAAGGCATGGTTCACTCAGAAAAGGACCTCCACAGAGCCGCAGAAAACAGAAAGAAGCAGAGAAAGGAGAGATCTACTACCAACACAGCTGCTTCTGCCTCTTCCACTACCCAGTCGACCATCCACACATGCACTGCAATAAAGTCTGTGGGACAAGGATCGGCCTCCACATCTGAGGACCCACAAGTGATCAGACCTGATCTCACTGACGAGAAAACAATCATACTCGTCACGAGTGATTGTCAATGATATATATATATATATAGAGAGAGAGAGAGAGAGAAAAAAAAAAGATAAATATAGATGCGTATTACACACCTCAAAATTATGGGGTGACTATTCAATTGTAAGGTTGGCAATCCTTTCTAAACTCCTAGTGAGAGCAACTGATACTGAATATAATTATTTCTAAAAAAAACAACACACACACACACACACATATATATATATATATATATATATATATATATATATATATATATATATATATAATGCTAGCACGCTGCCTGGTAATCTAATACGCTTAAATATAATATTTTAATTTATGCAGATTTCATATATATTACTATAGAGCCAATTTTCTATTATTATATTGCAACCAAATATATTCTAGTGATTTAAAAAGTTTAAAAGTATATGGCTTGGATGCCATTAGCTAGAATGGAACATTTAGTTCTCCAGCAGTATTCACTACCATCTTAATTAAGGACGCATGGATATAAAAACTTTAACAAATTAAGAGAGTTAAACGTATAAATGTACATTTGCATACTTGTAGAGAACACATTTTAAGCCGTCTGTCAAGTTTTAATTTTGATCACTTAACATATATTTTTACCGGTTAAAGATGAAATCAAATTTATTCCACAAGTCTGAATCTGTAATTCACCAAGTTTCAAGTGTGTAGACTAAAAATTGACAGTAGTTTGCTAGAAATCATTCTGCACACACACAATGTCACTTACATAGATGAATAGATATATGGGCAAAAATTAATATTTATTTTAAAATATTTTAGTCATAAACCCCTTTGAGAAATTGGGTGAGCCCTATTTAGGGAATTAAGTAAAAGCAGTTAGCTTTAGCAAAAGCACATGATTCCGACTTCCTTTGTTGAACACTGTCAGTTGTGAACGCATGGTAAAATGGCAATTTCTTTCTATTTCTGAGTTAGTTGATGGAGGCCTGGAGGAAAGACGCTAACTTAGGATGTCAAGGGTGGTTTGTCTAGAAGTGTAAGCCATGTTTAGTTTCAGAACAGTTTCCGATAGTTCGTTGTTCTACACAAGTCCTTAGAGGTGACTGGTTTGTAGTAGACAGAACAGTTTCTGATGGTTCGTTGTTCTACACAAGTCCTGCGAGACGGTTTTCGAGTTGGAATCCACAGAGCAAAAGACATACGCGAAATTGCTACAGAAAGGTTTAATATTTATGGGGCAATTCTGGTTTCTGATTGGTTGGTAGTAGAACGTGAATTAATTCGATTCGTCAGTTCCTGACAGCATCGTTTATAAATAGGATCGCCCGACTAATACTCATTTATTCATCAAAAATATTGTAACATCCCCCCTATTTTTTATAATGGGGAGGTCCCTTGTGTTTATTCTGCTCAAAAAAATATATATCTTTATATTGAATTATACATAATAAAAATTTAATCATTTGGATCTTAAAATTTTAGCCTGTAAAAAGACGCCATTTTTAATTATGTTCAAATGTCAAACAGATATATATGTTTACAGAGAAGAGAAATAAAAAAATGGAACGTTTTTTACCTTAAAAAGAGTGGGTATGTGAAAAAGAAACCATTTTTTTAAGTTTGATTATGTAGTTTTGTTCAAAAACGCATACATATATACATATAAATAAATATACATATGAAGAAACATACACGCGATATGTACCCGTTTAAAAAACGTTTTTTTTTTGTTCTTTTAAATAATGCAAAAAAGAAATAGGACATTTTTTGATAAATAAGAAAGAAAACTAATGTGCACAAAAAAGTCAATTGTAATTTATGCGCGCCTTAAAATAAGCATGCAAAAAGTATTTGTCGAAAAGAAAATTCACACAGAAAATGTTTGCCAAAAATTTGTCAAAAAGAAAATTTACAAAGAAAAGGTTTTAAAAAAAGTGACTTTTTTAACGTTTTTTTTTTTTTTTTTTTTTTCAGTAAAAGTATTAGTTACGCATTAGTAGGTTAAGGTGTTAATAGAAACAAAATGGATGTAGTTTAACGTCTTGCCCAGAACTTTTTTTTTGATATATAGAAATTTATATACATACAGGCCTGTGAAAAAATTATTCAGTCGAATCCCCAACAAGTTTTGAAAAAAATCTCGTTAATTTTATTCTTGTTGCGGGTTTTGTGAATACATCGGCCATATTTTGTTCTGATGATATGTATTTCAAAATAATGGATTCCTTCTTCACCTCGTTTTTTATGAAATGGGATTTTATATCTATATGCTTAAATATTTGGTTGATTATCGTGTTCTGTGCTAAAACTATACTAGCTTGATTATAATAATTAATTACTACGGGGCTTTTAGTTAATTATGGCTATAAAATAGTCTTTAGGATATTTTTAAGGTAGAGTGCTTCCTGGGTCGTGTGTGTGATCGTGATAAATTCGGCTTCGCCCGTAGAGAGAGATACAATCTGTTGCGTTTTAGATTTCCATGAAATAATAGGCCAATTTTCTGAGAGCCTGAAACAATATCCATATGTACTTTTCCGATCTCCCTCGTTTCCCCAGTCTGGATCCGAAAATCCTTCTAATTTTAGGGATTTTTGGATTTTCTAAATACTAACTTCTGTTTAGTTCCTTTTAAATAACGAAAAACTGTTTAAATCCTTCATTGTCGGTTTTGATAATTTTTGTGATAGTTTTGTTACTGCATAGCATATGTCGGGTCTGGTCGCAGTCATTAAATATACAAGACTCCCTATGATTTCTCTGTATAATTTATCATCTATTATTTCAGATTCTGTGTGTATATTTTTATTAATATAATTTTCGACTGGTGTAGCATGTTTCTTGCACTCTCCCATTCCAAATTTTAATAGTATTTTGTCAATATATCTCGATTGATTCATCGTAATAAGTATTTTCCTTTTGAGTAAATTCTATCCCAAAAAACCAGGATATTTTTTCAATATCGGTCATTTTGAATCTTTTATTTAATTTGTTCTTAACATCGATCAACATTGTCACAATTTGATGCGATTAAAATATCATCGACCCACAAAACCAAAATCAGTAGTTTATTGTCTTTGTGTTGGGTATATAAACAGGGGTTTGCAGCGCATTGTCTAAATTGTTGTTTAATCATATAATTACGAAATACTGTATTCCAACACTGAGCACTCTGCTTTAGACTTGTTAAGTCGCCACACGCTATTTTTATTTTTCATTATAAATCCCTCTGGAGGGGTAATATAAATTTCACAGTCTATTGGGGCATTCAAATAAGCATTTTTTACGTCCATTTGATGGATGTTTAGGTCATATTACGATACGATTTCCAGTAAAATTCTGATTGTCATTGGGTTTGTGGTCGGTGAAAACATAGAAAAGTATTCTATACCGTAAATCTGAGAGTACCCTTTCGCAACAAATCTAGCTTTGTACTGTTGATTTGATAATCTTTTATACTGTCGACCACAAAAAATAAGATCACCTTCTATTTCTTTTGGGATATATTTCGACATCATGGATACTCTTGTCTCCGTCATTTTTATTGTCTTCATTTCTTTTAATAATTTCAGGAAATATAATTTAATCCTCTTCATATGACGGGTTTCGTCTTTAAAATTAAACGTGTCTGTGAATTTTACACATCACATTCTTTTTATTTTATTTTTCTCTGGAAAATACTAAATTGGCTGGACTGTTTTTATCGTATCCAAGAAATATACATCTGTCGGCTTTAATATTCAATTTATTTATCTATATATGCGAAGCAAGTTGAACCAAATATATGCATTCTGCTTAAATTTTTTTTTTTACCACAGAAAGATTCATATGGAGTTTTAGATAGTGTTTTGTTAAAGCACCTATTGCATATATAGGCTGCTGCCATAAGGGCGTACGTACAGAGGTTTTTGGGGAGTTTTGATTCAATGAGTAGGCATCTTGCCATTTCAAAAAGTGTCCGCCACGCTCGTTCCGCAGTCTCGTTTTGGTGTGGCGATCTAGGAGCTGATGTTTCATGCCTGATATGATGGTTAATTAGTAAAAGTTCAAAGTCTTTATTGGTGAATTCCGTACCGTTGTCAGAGCGAATACACTTGATTTCACCGTAGGGGGCCATGTCGGCTAGATATTTCTTAGCTGCTAGCAGGGTATCAGATTTGTTCTTTAAAAAGTAAACCATTATTAAACCTGAATGGTCATCTACGAAATTCAACACATATCTATAATGTTCTCTGGCCATCGGTTCCACGGGACCGTTCAAGTCACAATGCACCATTGATAGGATTTTTTTGGCCTTCTTGTCTGGTATCTTGTTTTGATAGTTTGTCATTTTCCCTTGCATACAGACGTCGTAGTTGAAGTTTTTTGATGTTCGTATTTTCATTTCATCAACTACAGTCGGCAACTTTTTATATCAGGAGTATTGCAATGTCCAAGAATTTTATGCCATGTCTGTAGATCATGGCAGGCGATTTTCGATGGGACTACGCTATTTAGCATAGACGGCTATAGAGTGGATCTCAGACGAGCACTTGCCATGAAAATAACGATAGAGCAGAGACAGGCAAGCAGCGTCTCTTCTGTGAGGAAAGAGGTTGCATAAAAGATAAAAGGGCAATACCTACCGGGTTTTGAAATCTGTCAAGGCAGGAAAGTGTGTTCCGACCAGCTAAGACAGAATACGCTTAAACCACCAGAAAATGCATTGAAGCACAGAAATTAGGAAACCGTGATTTTTGGAATATCTACAACAGTGTAGTAAATAATGGGCAGTTAACGATTCCCCCATAATCAAACAATCACGAGGTTGCTTGCATGGCAACTGAAGAAGCTAACCTGCTTGCCAGTCGGTTTGTCTCAAACTCCACATTGGACCCGGCACACCACTCCCTCTCTGACTTTCCTTTGCGGACAGACGCCACACTAGATGATTTGACAATCACGCCTTCTCAGGTACATGGTATCATAAAAAAAACCTAGACACCTCAAAAGCATGTGGACCAGATTTCATCCCGGCAGTACTATTAAAAAATGTTCCACTGAGGTTACTCCAGTTCTCTCCAAACTTTACAACAAATGCCTTAACGAATCTTGCTTTCCTGACTGCTGGAAAACTGCTTCTGTGGTACCAGTCTTCAAGAATTCTGGCGAAAGAACTGACCCATTAAATTATCACCCCATTAGTCTTCTCTCGGTGTTCACCACAATGTTTGAGTCTTTAATTAATCAAGCTCTAGTCCATCACCTTACAGCTGCTAAACTCCTGACAGACAATCAATATGGATTTAGGCAAGCCCATTCCACAGCAGGTATCCTAACTGTAAACTTTAAACATATATACCGTTCACTGGACAAAGCAGGGGAAGGTAGAGCGGTATCCCTTGATATATCTAAGGCTTTTTACAGGGTATGGCACGATTTTCTTCTAAGGAAAATTAGATCATATGGTATCACTGGAAGAATACATAATGTACTTACATCCTTCTTAAGTAATAGAAAAATCCAAGTTGTCCTCGACGGTCGTACATCTAAACAATATGACATAAATGCGGGAGTACCTCAGGGGTACATCCTTGGACCTCTACTGTTCCTGATATTCATAAATTACCACCCTGATAAAATTGTTTCTGATGACATCACTCTCTATCTCTATAGCAGGCATGAGGGGAAAATAAATCTAAGAAAATGGCAGAAACACTAGAGAATGACCTCAAATCTGTAGTGGAATGGGGACAAAAATGGATGGTCACATTCAATGCTGCCAAGACTAAGCTTGTTTCCGTCAAGAAACCTTCTCTACCACCAATAGCAATGGCCAAGAACACATTACCTGAAAGTACTTCCTTTAATCTCCCTGGTCTAACCTTTACAGGGAGCATGAACTGAAATAGATACATTGAAAGCATTGCCAAGGCTGCTGCAAAGAAGGTTGAGAGCTACCATGATAGAAAAAAACTTATGCCCGAAAGTATCCTGTACCTCTATATGGCCACCATTCGCCTATGTATGGAGTACTGCTGTCAGATTTGGGCAAGTACATCTGCTACTTGTCTCTCGCTCTTGGACAGGGTTCAAAAGAGTCGCCAACCTTATAGGTCCTGAACTGTCATTTAGACTTCAGACTCAATCTCATCAATGAAATGTTGCATCCTTCTGCCTATTCTATAAGTACTTTAATGGTGAAAGCTCTGACGAACTACAAGCACTTGTACACCCTCGACGTGAATCCCACCCCTTCACTGTAGAGATCCATAGGTGTAAGAAAGCTTTCTACTCCAATAGTTTCTTCCCCAGAACTGCTAGACTTTGGAACTCCCTTCCGGGATTCTGCTTTCCCAACTGTACTGACATGCAGAAGTTCAAGTGTAATGTGAACAGACATCTTGCTACTCATCTCCCTTCATAATACCCTGCAACTTATGTCTCCAATAGTAGTCCCCTACTTCAAAGTGGGTTGTGGTTTGTTTTGGGTTAAAATTAAAAAAAAAAAAAACTGTGACAACAGTATTCCGTGCTAGGACGTACTTGGCTCCTATACAGATAAAGGATTGCATTATCAGTGAAATATTTACTGGAGCAGTAGAATGATCTAACCATTTTTTTCCAGCGATCTTGGAAACAGATTTGATGTATGAGTTCCATACTACACTACACATCTAAAACAAAATTAGTCCATACTACAGTTGTCTGCAAAGAGTGTTCCTCCTTTGGGGAGCTGATTTCTCAATCCCACTTTCCAACCCTGGTGTTACTGTTCTTGCAGTGGGAAAGAACTAAACACCCATAGCAGATATAAGTAATAATAATCAGTCCTAAGAGGAAGTTTTTTTTTAATATAGGCGATAGTAAGAAATCAATTTTGATTTATTTAAGACTTATATCTAGTTGTGGTTGGTGGAATAAGAGCAAGTTACCCCATAGATTAAATAAAATGTTCCGTTCGGAAATTCTGTACAACTTTACAAAATCATTGACACACTTGAGAATGTATAGTTTAAATAATCCAAATAATCAATATTATGGCAAAAATTCCGAAATGAAAAAAATAACTTCATTCACCGACGTTGCTGTAAAGTTTTAGCTAAGAGCAATACCCTAACCCATCTTCTATTGTTTATTGTGTATTTTCTACATCAGATGTGATTTGCATGTTGGTAACGAAGTGATTTTCTTCACGACATTGTATTTATTTACGTTCATATTAGTGTTGGAACGATTAATCAGAATCAGCAATCAGAAAAATTGACAAATTTGGGCGTATCAGAATTGGTATCGGAATCGAAAAAAATGGTGTCTATTTTCTGATGTCAAAACGATTCTTTGTCTTTTTTATTTGATTTTGTTTAAATCAAAATCTTCCATTTAGGGAATCTGGATAGAGAATCGGAAAAGTCGGAAGATTTGAGGGTATCAGAATCGGAAAAATTGATGCTTATTTTATGATGCCAAAACGATTCGTTTGTCTTGTTTTTATTTGATCTTGGGTAAATAAAAATCTTCCATTGCTGGTAAAATGATAAAATGATAAATATTAATTGATTTTAAATTATCAGTAAAGCTAAAATCGATAGATCATCCTCCACAAGTGTATTTTGACGTTTAGGAAAATATCTGCATATTTAACATGTATTTTTATGAAAATCGGGGAAAATAAAAACTCTATAGCTTAATATTTAGAGATTTATTAAGAATCGGAATCGGTAATTGTATCGGAATTGGGAATTTAGTACAGAATCGGTAATTGTATTGGAATCGTCCCATCACTAGTCCATATTTTACTAGCAGATTAATAAGATTGGACATGTACACACATAACTTCCTTCTATATAATAGATCACTTGTGTACCGATTCAACATTTTCTTTTCAAATTAGTATATAATGCCAGAAATCGTCCATGACAAAATCTGTCATAGTTGACCGCAAGAGAACAATTTTTTTTTTTTTTAAATGTGTATTCTTGTGGAATGCTAATCAAGAAAATGCCAACTCCATGGGTGTTTTTGTAGTTTTTGAATCTTAGCTAGACAGAAAAACACAAGCAACTTTAATTGAAAATAGTGTCCCTAATAATGCTAGGAGGGAAACTGTAACAAAATACAAGAAACTGGAATCTTAGGAAGATCTCTATCATTTCATTAATTATAGGAGAAATTGTACCAATGAGAATGAATTTGAAAAACTACTAGGCAAATATACCCGGTGAACCAAATACAAGAGATATTCAAATAATTGCACTTCAAGAGACGGTCAGAATATTAAGGATATTCCTGTTTGGAATATCTGAGTTAGTAGGTGAATATTTAGCATCCGGTAGAATGCCCCATTTCCAGCTTGAAAAAAACTGATAAGAAAATGGAGAAAAGAACAGGCAGAACTCTGTATGTGTTAGGTGATCATATTTGCTTAAATCTTTTAGCCTGTCTTTTCCTTAGTTACTACTGGTGCTACCAGATCAGGCTGTTTGAAGATACTAACTTCCTGCCCTAAAATGCACTAAACATTGACGTTAATGTGTTTTCTTTTTCTTTTCCCTTTGCAAAACTCAATCATATTTTACAAAGCCAAAAACAGAAACCATTTTCTTCTCCATAAAATAATCAAATTAAATATAATGAATAAATATTTGAAGATATAAAGAACTTGAAGCATAAAATTTTTGAATCAAAAAGACTGGACACGGCATTAAATAACTCGAAAATTATCATAATTACATCGAATTAAATAAACAAACCTGTTAGCATACTTTAGGATGAGTATACATCTATTACTCCTACCAGTCTATATGTCCTCATCATCATAGTCTGGACACCTTTATCTCAATAACAGGGAGTCAAAACTAACGTTGCTGCGTGTTGTGATTGTATGTTGTGGTTGCATGTTGTTGTTATGTGGTGTTGTGCGTTATTATTGTGTATTGTGTATGTGTGTTGTTGTTGTGTTGTTATTGTGTTGTGGTTGTGTGTTGTGGTTATTTTTGTGGTTGTGTGTTATTGCTGTGGTTGCGTGTTATTATTGTGTGTTGTGGTTGCATGTTGTTGTGGTTGTGGGTTATTTTATGGTTGTTGTTTGTTATTGTGTGTTGTGGTTGTTATTGTGTGTTGTGTCGTGGTTGTTATTGTGTGTTTGTGTTGTGGTTGTTTGTTGTTATTGTTGTGGTTACGTGTGGAGGAGCATCATCATTTATTTTGTATGTTGGTATTCATTTTTCCAATATCGTTCTAATTGGAATTTTCTAGAATAACATTGGGTACTTGCGGAAGCGATCACATAGGAAAGTGCCAACATCCCTACATGAAAGTATTTCTGTAGATAGAAGTGGATTTGAACTTGACACAACCAGGTTGTTAGTCTGTGTCGATAACCACTTACCCACCGTCACCTTTTGTGGTTTTTGAGCATCATTTATTGATTTTGTATTTTGTGTTGGCATTCATTTCTCAGATATCTCTTTAGTAAGAATCCTTCCTAGAAAGACATTGGGTACTTACAGTAAGGATAGCATGAAGGTTGCCAACATCCCAAAGTAAAAAGTTTTTCTGTAAAACGAATCGAATTTGAATTTGACACACGCAGTTTATCAGTCTGTGTCATTAACCGGTTAGCCATCCTCGCCTCACTAACGCTGTTGTCAAGATGTATACTGTAAATTCATTAAGAATGACCGAATTGGCTGGATTCCAGCCTTTACTCATATGAAGCATTGCACTACAGATATTGATTCATTACTTCTTTTTTAATTTTTCTATTTTAAGCAGACCGAAGGAAAATATATCAACTACTAGAATGAATGTGATCTCATATTAAATTTAGTTTTCATGTCAAGACAAATGTTGTCTATTGTATGAGCGTTGTGCTGAAATGTGCACAAAGTTTCACACTAGTTTTACCGAGCACCGCGATAAACCCATCATGTGACGGATATTCTAGCTTGCCTTTGATATGTCAGAAAATTGTCATCTAAGATTTCTGTTATTCAGTTAATCTGCAAGTTATTCAGAGATATTCGCGACCGGTCTTATCGCAGTATCGAATGTTCACATCTTGGCATAGGATCACTGCTTCAGAATCAGTATATTTCATCTTTCCTAACTTCGTATTCTAGCCTTACTTTAAAAACATCCGGCCACAAAGATCATCTTTTCTCTCTCTCTCTCTCTCTCTCTCTCTCTCTCTCTCTCTCTCTCTCTCTCTCTCTCAACAAAGTTGAGCTCTTCTCTTCTTGAGAAGATTAAATATAAACAGACATCCTCTCCTCTCTAGCCTGTGGTGAAAGTTCACCAAATTCCAACATCTCTTGATAATTTCAGAAACATTTGTGATGTATATCTTAGTGACATTCCGTTGACATATCACAACTTGTAGTTGGGTAATAGGAAGTATGTATGAGTAATATGTGCGTGTGTGTATATCTGTATATACTACGGCAATGCATATTTAATTTATCTGTATATACTACGACAATGCATATTTAAATTAGGTATCCTTTTGTATATGTATATAAATATAGTTGTAAAAGACGCCCTGTTCCTCGTACAATCTGTTTCCATAATGAGATGTTTTCTTTCGATTTTTCTTTCTATACCGATTTATACGTTTTTTCTTTCTTTTCTTAGACTTTCCAGTTTGATAATTTTTTTGTTATATCTTAAGATATAATATTTCCTTTCAAAAATTACTACATTGTAATTTTCAAGATGGAAAATTTTATTAAAAAAAGATAATTAGGTTATTTAGAGAATTTTTGAAAAAGTGGATTATTATGCAATTAGAGCAGGTTCTTGTTTTTTGTATTTGTTCATTTATTATATATAGTTTGTAAGAGTAATGTTGAAACTTTGTATGACAACTTATGAAGGCCTAAAGGTCACCTGAAAATAAAGGTTAAAGAGATTTTCTGTTGGAAGATGAATGCCAACAATAAATGGATGGTTAAAATCTGATTATCCAAGAAGATAGCTCAAGAAGTATTTGGTATCATTATACTTGAATACGACCATATTGTAGTTTATTGGGAAGGTGTTTTGTCATAGCATTTAACAAATAGGATGTTCATGGAAGTTTCGTTTAGCTTATATATATGTATCAGAGAGGCGGTAGCACTCTCTATATAGGGATGGCCCGTACACGCCTATATACGCCTACAAAACAATACTATCCAAATCTCAACTAAAATCAACTTATAAGTTTCAAAAAGCACATATTCTTACAGAGAAGTGTCTTACGAATCCAGCGAGTGTCAGAACGTCGGTTAAAATGTCAAAAGAGAGCAAAAAAAAAAAAAGGGTACAAAAATGGCCAATTGTTCTTCTTTCTTCTTCTTTCTTCTTTCTTTTGAGACGATGTATCTCCGTGTACGAACGGTCTCTGGCAACAGTTCAAGCATCAATCGACTGCTCTTTACACGGAGAAGTGCAGTGACCCATCGCTTTTTAACTAACTCCATAATTAAATAAGATTACGTGTAATAACAAGTTTTAAACACTATATACCCAATGTAGACAGACCACTTCGAACACGGAACTTCTCTCAAAAGGGACAGCTCCAAATAATACACCGGGTGCTCACAGACGTTCCAGTTTGCCAGTGGCCTATATTTCTTGGACGCTGAATATTTGAGGTGAACGTTAAGGTTTTTTCTTTAAACAGTAACCCACCAGCGTTAATGAAACCACGAAATCTTTATCTCAGTTGATCAAAATTGTTATAAGAGTAGCCTATCAGCAAGTACGACGTCAAAAAACAATGTTATAAAAACAAATAATTCTTCAGATTTTGGACTGTAAAATATGTACAAAATGTCAATGCTGTGACCAGGATTCGAACCTAAGTTAGCACGGCCACAACGTGGAATCCTAACCTCTAGACGATCACGGCTAACACTGACGTCTGTCGCTCTTGGCAGAAAGACACATGACTACTGTCAAACTATTGAAAAATAAGGAGAAAACTTGAAATTCTCACGCATGCGCAAAAATACACTATAGCAACCATTGTTAAATGCAGCTGAATCTCTTCGCTCGCTAAGAAAAGTAGATCAGACCAGTTCTTCTAAGAACTCACCAAACACCAAAGGAAATAAGTTAAATTAACCGCAAAAGAAACTGCAAGAAAGTCAAGAAAAATTTAATAGTGAAGGTATGAACATTTTAGAACTTTATAATACTCTAACTGTTTTATCAGAGAGGCGGTAGCACTCTCTATGTAATATAGAACCGATGGAGGACCAAGAGGCAACTCCTAAGGCCCAAAACCCAAAGACCTAAAACCCAGCAGGAAGCGACCTGCTACTAATGGAGGCGGCAATGAGCCGCCTCCTAAAAAGACAATACTATCATGAATGTAAGTTTAAAAATAAGACTGTAAGTAAAAATACTAATTAACAAGAATAAAAAAGCATTGGAAATGCAAAAGTATATAGGGATGGTATGCCAAAAAGTATACAAACAAGATAGCTATGAATGGCTAGGCACATGGAAATAGAATTGCATCCAAAGTATAGCCCTATAGCTTTTTACAACCGTAATGATGGCACGGAATGAAGATTGGAGAAAAGCTATAGGGCTATACTTTGGATGCAATTCTATTTCCATGTGCCTAGCCATTCATAGCTATCTTGTTTGTATACTTTTTGGCATACCATCCCTATATCCTTTTGCATTTCCAATGCTTTTTTATTCTTGTACATAATAGAGAGAGAAAGGTTGTTTTTTTTTGTATTTTATTTTACTTCAGTAAGTTTTAAGAGATCAAGGGGTTCTCTCCTGGAGCTAACACTTGATTCTGTTATGATTTAAATTATAGCCGAGGGCTCTTTTAAGAATAGATGATGTTCCCTTTATGGCTGCTATTTGTATGGTGTTACAGCTTGGTCTTCCAGGGATTGCTTCTAAGTATTTTCGAAGATTCTTTTTTTATTAAACCAGTTGCTCCTAGCACAACCGGTATAATGTTTATTTCTTCCAGAGACCATGTTTTTAGATAATTTTTTAGTCCCTGATATTTTGTTATCTTTTCCCATTCAGCTCTGTTAAGGCCGAAATCATTTGGGCCTGTGACATTGACAATGAGATCAGTTCTTTTAGGCTTGTTCCATATAACAATATCCGGTTTGATGGCCTTGTCTTTTATGTATCTGCCTGCCTGTATGTCTTTGTCAGAGAACACGGTCAAATTTCTATTTGATGTTATCGGTGGTGGTTCATGTTCCCAGATGTTCGTCAATGTGTCAAGTTGCATCTCGCCACAGATCTTCCAATGGAGGTACTTACATACTTTGTTGTGGAGGGCAGTGTAAAGGCTATGGGCATGCAGACATTAGGTGGCTTGGGCTGCGTAATGTAAAAAAGTGGCTGGTTAAATGAATATCGATTTATAAATAGCTGTTTCCTCAAGTCATAATGCAACAGAAAGTAAATGCACAAGAAAGTCTAGCTATACAAAGTGCTTTGAATAGTCTGTCATTGACCCATAGAATTTCTGGTCAATCCCATGCAAATGTTCACTTGCTAATAAGATCAATCGAGGACTGACAAATTCTTCCCATATTTTACCTGCAAGAATTCTTCCCATCCTCTAAATATATGATAAATGTGAAAATCATGTGAAGATAGGGGACAAGTCAGCCAGAAAAGAGAAATATGTCCGATGTGTAAATTTACAAATGTGAGTGGAATTTAGATGTAGTTTTAGCTTTCAGAAGTAGAAGAGTGCATTCTCTTGTTGGATAGTCAAGATTCAAGGATGATAACTCTAAAATCTTATAATACTTGCTTTCTTGTCCATTTAAAGGCTTTAGAAGCAGTTTGCACTTCCTGTTGAGAACAATTTAAGCTGATGAATCGTCATGAAAGCAGTCACAGAATAAAATATCTGTGCAGAGGGAGGCAACTCTTTTTTACTAAGAGATTCGTTATTTTTTTTCACCTTATAATTTAGGACGCTCGATGCTGCGATATTTTTTAAAATCAAAACATTAAAAAAGAAAGCTGCAACAAATTTGTTTAATGAAACAAAGGTGGTGACATTATTAATACAAAATGTGACAATTAAGAAAGAATCATTATATGAAAACATTTAAACAAAGAAGCTGCGGCAATTTTTTTAATTAAAAAGTAAATGTTATAGTAAGGTTTAAAAAAAAAAAAGTCTTTAACCTTTAAAAATACAAAAAATGAAACTTTTTAATGAAACTTTTACAGCTGTGTTCACAATTTCTCTACAACTATCATCGCATCTTCATTTTTTTATAATGTTAAAAACTAGATGTTGGAGTTATTAATATTATCAGCTTTATTACAGTAAAAAAAAAAAAGTCGCCGCAGCTTTAAAAGGTTCATCCTTGTTTTATTAAAGATTTTAATTCTTTGTAATTTTCAGGTTTAAGACGGATTTAAAAAAAAAATCTTACCATAACATTTACGTTTTAATTAAAAAAAAAAAGAGTTGCCGTAGCTTCTTTTTTAAATGTATTCATCTAATGAAAACATCGTTGGTGTTCTCTTAATAGTCGCGTACAGACTAAATTTTTTATTTTTAATATTATCAACTTTGTTACATTAAACAAAATTCATCACAGCTTTCTTTTTTTTAATGTTTTGATTTAATAAAAAATATCGTTGCATCGAGCGTCCTAAATTATGATATAAAAAAATGAACGATTATCTTAGTAAAAGAGTTGTCTCCCTCTGCCCAGGGAACTATTGTAAAGCAGAGCCTCTACAGGAATACTGGTTTTACTTGCTTAACAACCATGGTATTTGTGATAATATTACAAACAATAGATAACCTCGACCCAAAAGGACAAATCCTTCACGGTTAGGCATACTACTGTACTGAAGCGGTACTTACACTAGGCAGATTGAAACGGCTTCCTCAAAAGGAGGAAGTTCCATGGGAGTATGAAATCCACAAGCGGTCCCCAGTCGCATGCATATCCCTATTAGGGGAGATGACGATGTTAGGTTTTTGCAACTTTTGCAGTGAGGTGTCGACATCCTCCTATATGGACTCCCAACTGGTCACCCATCTGGTATTGACCAGGTTCAATATTGCTTTACTTTGGTGAGCTAATGAGAACCAGTGTGTCAGCATGATTATGCCGTTATGTTGGGCATGGAATTTCTTCAGTTAATCTACTTTTCCTGGAAATACTAAGACATGAGTAAGCGTGTCTAATTAAAAAAACGTTTTTTATTCAATTTTTATCCCAAACAAGGCACAGTGTCACTTTGATCTAGGGGACTACTATCGGGGACATAAGTTGCAGGGATACTATGTAGGGAGTTGAGCAGCAAGATATCTGTTCACATTACACTTGAACAGTCGTCAGTACCGTTGGGAAAACAGAAACCTGGAAGGGAGTTCCAGAATCTAGCAATTCTTGGGAAGAAATATAAGAGTAGAAAGTAGGTTTCTTGTAATTAATGAAGGAAACAAGCTTAGTCTTTGCAGCATTGAATGTGACCATCCATTTTTTCCCCATTCTACTACAGATTTGAGGTCATGCTCTAGTGTTTCTGCCATTTCCTTAGATATGTGTTCATTTGTTTTCCCCTCGTGCTTGTTATAGAGTGAGGTGTCATCAGCTAATATACCAATCTCGGAGACAATTTTATCAGGGAAGTCGTATATGAACATATGGTGTGGTTAGAAGCAAGAAAGAGAAGTCTTACCGTGGGTGCTCAGCGAGTGAGTTTAGGCGAAGAAAAGGAAGAACAAACATGGCGGCCAGCATTTTTATTTCGTCTGTTCTCGCATAATCTCGTGTGTGCGTGAAGATGGAACCTATAAAACGATGTTCATTTCTGGGTGCTGGAAGATGATTCCCGATCAGCCAGGAGAGAAGGCAACGAGAGTAGAGACAAGAGACAGAGGACTGTAGCGATAATCTTTCTTGAACATTTCCGTTTGTGTATTTGAGGTGAACCCCCCCCCCATTTTACACCAAGCTATTTCGGCGATGGCCAACGCAGGCTTAAGCAACATGATTAAGCCTTTTAATGGCGACGGTGATGTGGTGGTGTGGCTTAAAAAAGTGGACCTTGTAGCAAGGATTCAGAAGCTGGATGATGTGGCCGCAGTAATACCACTGTTTTCCGTTTGTGTATTTGAGGTGACCCCCCCCCCATTTTACACCAATAAAAGGACCAACGATAGACCCCTGAGTTACCCTCACATTTTATATCGTATTGTTTAGATGTACGACTGTCGAGGACAACCTGGATTTTTCTCCTATTTAAGAAGGATTGAATTATGATACCGTATGATCTGATTTTCCTGAAGACCATCGTGCCATACCCTGTCAAAAACCTTAGATATATTTAGGGTTACTGCTCTACCCTCCCCCTGCTTCTTTTAGTGTATAGTATATATATTCAGAGATTATAATTAGGATATCTGCTGTAGAACAGGCTTGCCTAAATCCACATTGTTGGGTGGTCAGATGTTTAGCAGCTGTAAAATGATGGACTAGAGCTTGGTTAAATATGGACTCAAATATGTTGGCAAAGAGTTGGAGGAGGCGATAATTTAATGGGTCAGTTCTTTTGCCGAAATTCTTGTAAACTAGTATCACAGAAGCAGTTTTCCAGCAGTTAGGAAAGCAAGGCATTTGTTATAAAGTTTGGAAAGGACTGGATCAACCTCAGCTAAGCATTTTTTTAATAGTACTGCAGGGATGAGATCGGATTCTAATGCTTTTGAAGTGTCAAGGTTTTTTATGATAGCATGCACCTGAGAATGGGTAATTCCTATATCATCCAGTGTGGTTTCTGCCCATAAAGGATAGTAAAGGAGGGAGTGTTTTGCTAGGTCCAATTTGGAGTTTGAAGCAAACCGACTGGCAAGCATGTTAGCATTCTCAGTTGTCGTGCAAACAACCTGATGAGTGTTGGATAGTGGGGGGGGGGTTGTTGATTGCCCATTATTTACTACACTGTTGTAGATTTTCCAAAAATCACGGGTTTCTAATTTCTGTTTTTTGGTGGTTTCAGTAAATTCTCTCTTAGCTGTCGCTATTTCTTTCTTCGAGTTATTTCTGGCTTCTATATAGTTTTGTCTGTTTGTACAGGACTTATGTCAGTTAAATCCGTGGTATGTATTCTGCCTTTTTGCAATGGCAGCTAATATAAATACAAATAGAAGTAAACCATTGGCGAGAGTGGGGTTTGCTAAAGAATATATATACTGGAACATGTGCTTCAATATCCGTTTTAAACCATTCAATGGTCTCATTTGCATACTGTTCAGCGGGAGGAGGAAATATATTTCCCCATAGGCATCTCTGATAAGATCTCTGATGGCTTCCCAGTAAGCCTTCTCATAATACCTTGTTTTGAGCAATAGCGATTTCTATCATTATTGCAGCAGTAGTCAAGTAGTTGAGTAGGCTATGAGCATTTGTTACACAATCATCACGAACTGTGGTCAGAAATAGATTTGAAGTGAGGCATGTTGATCTTGCCGAGGTTCCAACAAAGATTCTCAAGTTCATGAACTAGTTAGTAGTAAGCTTCAGGAATGGCATTTGTTATGGCTTTTATAATCAATACTTTTTAAGAAAACTATTTCTACAAAAAAATACAAATTGTTGTACAAAATTAAATCTTTCATCCTTATCCACCGCAAAGAATAATGGATAATGACTCTTTCTTTCACAGGAATAATAAATGCTCCGGGTAATGCCGGTTCGGGTCAACTGGTAAACAATAATTGAATATATGTTTCAAAACCAAAAGTTGTTATAATTGTAGGAAGTTTTTCTATGCAAAAAACAAAACAAACAAAACTAAAACTGAAAGTAATTTAATTCCTATTGCTTTCAAAGATTTATTCCCTTAGAATCTTTTACCTTTAAAAATAATTGAAAATAATTAAACGCGATTCTATTTCGGTGAATAAACTAATTAAACTAATTAAATGCAAATGAAAACAACAGGCAAATAAAACTGATACTTCAACCTTACATTCAAAGAATGTGTTGAAACAAGGCAAACACAATAATATCAATGTAGGCGAATTGAAAAGCTGAAATCGTTAAATTAATTTATTTAATTAAGGTGAATTATTTCTAAAGTATATATGGTTCACAAAGCTATTGAGAAGTTTTGGTATCTTGTGTATAATATGGGAACATAGGTTGAAGAAATAATTATGAGTGGTTGGAAGGGAACTTCTGCCATTACTAACCAACATGGAAGAGTTTATCAAGCAATTAAATATAGTGTGGTACATAGAAATAACATTGAGATTGTCGGACTGACTTCTTCATCTTGGTTGTTATTGTCACAACGTTTCGGCCGTTTTGCCCTCCGGCCTTCATCAGGTGTTTTGTATCGAACTGGGCAACCGTTTGTTAGGAGTCTCGAACCCAACCCTTTATTATTATTACGGGGGTACCGTGTTCGGACTCCAGCTAGGCTTTGGGACATATTTGCTGATTCTCTGTTTTGAATGTTACTTTTTCACTGCCTTCGTTCAGGATTGAACTCTGTAAACTTTGATACAACGTCTAGGACCACTCGGCCATATGTCACTAGGACAATTCTTAGTTGGTTTTTGTTAATGTTAAACCTATGTTGTTATTCAAGGTTTTCTCTCTCTATCAGAGGTATCCAAATTGCATTCAGCTCTATGCTTGGTTTGCTCAGTAGGTTGTTATGTCCGAGCATGTGAGCTGTTTCTGTAAGTTTTCTCACTTTCCAGTGGGTCTCTCTGTTTATTATTTTTACTTCATCCCATAGGGGGCGATGGTCCCCCCTCTCCATCCATGGTTGGCTATACCCGATTTTTCCGTCTCCCCTTTAGTTACCACTTTTCGGTGTTCTTCCACCCTTACTTTAAGGGGGCAGCATGTTTCATCCTTGTAAACCTTTCTGCAACTGCATGGGATGGAGTATATGCAGTTTTTGGTCATGTTCTCCTCCATGCGGGTCTTCACTCGTACCAGGTGTCGTCTGAGTGTTGACTCGCTCTTGAATACCGTCCTGATGTTGTAGGGGGCACATATTCTCTGAATCTTTTCGGAGATGCCTCGTATGTATGGTAGGCAGACCGTTGGAGGCTTTTGGGTTTCATTCTCCTCTCTTATACTATTAACACGTCTGGTGGATAGTATGCTATCGGGGTAGTTGTTATGACGGAGGGTATTCTTCAACCTGACCATTTCTTGGTGGCATGTAATGGTGTCGCTACTTATTGTCTCTGCTCGATCTTGTAAACAGCGTGCGATTCCATGTTTAATACTGTATGGGTGATGGGAGTTGAAGTTTAGGTATTGTCCAGAGAAGGTAGGCTTGCGATATACGGATGTCTTAAACCCATGCTCTGTGCGTGATATGAGTATATCAAGGAAAGCCAGTTGGTTATCTTTTTCTTTCTCCATTGTGAACTGTATCGATGGTCTTATTGAGTTCACATGGTTTAGGAGAGCCTAGATGTCTTCCTGATGGGGCCAGAGTATGAAGGTGTCATCAACGTATCTTAGCCACATGGTTGGCTGAACCTAAGGCCATGTCTTCGAAGTATTCCATGTATATGTTCGCCATCACTGGTGATAATGGCGAGCCCATAGCTAGTCCCTCTTGTCGATATAGGTCAGTACCCATTCTGAAGTAGGTTGTTTCTATGCAGAATGTCAGCATTTCCATTAATTTGGCAATGGTACACATGTGCGCTCTTTTATGGTGAGGTCCGCAGCTAGTTTGTCTTGAATTACTGCTAGTGCCTCACTAGTTGGGACTTTAGTGAACAGGCTAACCACATCTAGGCTTACCATTTGGTTTGTACTGATGGGTGCTCCCTTGATCAGTTCCGTGAAGTGGGCAGAATTCTTTACATGTGTTGCTGACTTGCCTGCTAATGGGTTTATTATATCCACAAGATACCTGCTCAGTAGGTGACATGCTGAGCCTCGGCAGCTCACTATGGTTCTGAGTGGAGTACCGTCTTTGTGTATCTTGAGGAGACCGTACATATGTGGTAGCTTACTGTAATGCTGGAACAGCTGTCTATATCTCATTGGAGCGATGTATTCCTTGTTTTTGGTAAGGATTTGTAACGGCTTTCTTTCGGTTTTCAAAGTTGGGTCCTTCTTTATTTTACCGTAGCTACCATCTGCGATTATGCCTGCCATTTTTTCAGAGTACTCCGACATGTCCATCACCACAGTAGCATTGCCTTTGTCTGCTGGCAGAATTATTATACTGCTGTCACTCTGTAGGGTTCTTATAGGCAGCCTATCTTCCCGAGAGATGTTTGATTTAGGAGGCTTGGCTTTCTCGAGTACTTGTCTCACTTTCCATCTTATTTCATCACCTTGCGTTGATGGGATTCAGTATTAAACATTTCTTTTATTTTCATTGTATTTCTAAGCATTAAATACACAAGAAGTATAGTCGAGTTAAAGCGGGAGTTGAAAGATTATGGACATTTTAACAATAGCAAACAAAAAAAAAATGGGTGAAAAAAGTTGTGGTGTTTTATCATAGAACGGAAGACAGACCAAACACAGCCAATAATAAACGTAAGAGCAAATAATAAACGTAAGAGCAGGTAGCAGCAGTAAACGCAAGAACTGTTAGTAACGAAATGTTGAAGAAGAAAAAAACTCAGCCCTTTTAAAAAGGAAAAGGAACGTGTGCAAAATCACGTGCCATAGAAACTTTTACTTTAACGGAAATATAACAATCTCCAACCAGGAGCAACTCATCTGCATATCAGGTGGTAACATTGCAGGCATATAAAGAGATAAGGCAGCCATTTTTGTCTCTTTCTTTTTCATTCATTTCGTTCCATGACCGACCTGTTGAATTATGCACGCGTGATAGTTAGGTAAGTCACACGTTTCCCTACACAGCCAATAATAAACGTAAGAGCAAATAATAAACGTAAGAGCAGGTAGTAGCAGTAAACGCAAGAACTGTTAGTAACGAAATGTTGAAGAAAAAAAAAAGTCAGCCCTTTTGAAAAGGAACACAAAATCACGTGCCATAGAAACTTTTACTTTAACGAAAATATAACAAAAGTATAGATATACAACAAAAAATGTTACCAAAGGCAGGACGAGTTGCTTATTTAGCTGAATAATTTTGGGGTATTTTTTAACTTATTTAAAAGCAGTTTTATTTTAATGCATACCTAGTGTAAACTCTGTTTAGTGAGAACGAGAAAATAAAAAGACTAACATTAGACGATTAGTGAATGTTGATAATAACTGAAAAATCCAAAATTTAACAGAATCAGTCGAAAATAAGTGTGAGACAATGGGAAGGATGAGAATGTAGTTATGGAGAAGTATATTTAGATGCTGATACTATTGAGATTGCTCAGGAATTTTGGGTCCTTGGTATTACCATTGGAGCACAATCAGGATTTGGAATGAATGTGATTAAAAGAGTTAGGAGTGAATACACAAAATTCAAATTGATGATTGAAAATTAGTGAAGTTTATTTATACAAAATATAGTTTGATTGTAGAAAAGGTTGTGAATTTTATTAATGATTTTTTTGCATGACATTTGTTTTTTTTTGTTTGTTTCTTGGTGAGAGGTCACTTTGTAATACTATAACCTTTTCATAATCCAAAAACATTAAGGGAGAGAAAAGTGGATAGGCTTTTTACACACATATGCATAAGCGAAAGCGCTCCAAAATTGAATAGTTGTCCAGGAGGATCACGGAAAATTGTTACGGCAGCGTGAAAGTAATCTTCCAGTAGTCCCTGATAGACTTGCTCATCGAATTGTATTTTCAGTGTGCGGGAAACTGACGGCTTTTTGTGTGTGTGTGTGGCTGGTTACCTGTCGCCACAACATTTTAATAAAGGGCAAACACTATGAAAACTCGATGGGATGACAAAGTGCGAGACTCTCTTCTAGCACAGATGATCGAATACATTTGTTTGAAAGTAGCCCAGGACTATCCAGTGAAAGGTGATTGGTGTATCTGTGGAGAAGTTACAGTGTGGTTGTGGAAAGCAATAATTCTGCCGTGGAAGATGAAAGCTGGCTCCAAACAGTGCATGAGGACACGCATATAAATTAAATCGAGCCTGATGCTGTGCAGCAAGGTGTCAACCTTTCATTGCAGTGGAAAGCCAAAACCATCCATTTACGAACAGACTCTGCATATGTATATCGGTAGATAACTGAGCAGCCTCTGAAATGTTAATTAGGTGCCACCTCTCAACGCTTCAAGATTTGGCCTTGGAATATGCACTGAAGATTGATGTGGGGCTCGTTAAGTTTCATGATAACAGATCTGACAAACTTGCTCGGGTATCACAGCGATGGTTAAATGAAATCCGTAAAAAAACAACCTAGAGAACCTATGTGTGCCGTAGCTGCAGAACAAAATATTTCTCTTGTAGAGGCAATCCATTGGTCTAGTGGACATTCTAGTGTGAAGAGGATGTTATACTTTGTAATGTTAGTCAACCCATTAATAACTGAAGCTGATGGTGATCGGGGATTGCACAGAATGCCAATCCATAGATCCAGCCCCAGTGCACTAGAAGTTAGGTAGGCTTGACGTCCCTGAAAATTGGCGCAGGGTTGCTATGGATATAACCCATTTTGGCACTCAGTTGTACCTGATATTACATACTGTGGCCCTAACCGTTTTGCTCTCTGGAAGCAATTGCACCAACAAGATTCTTCTAGCGTCATTGAAGATTGTGTTCTGTGATAGGGAGCCACCAATTGAATTTCTCATGGATAATGGTGCAGCATTTTGTGGAAAGATATTTGCTGAGTTTACAAAGATGTGGGGCATGCACATTTGATTTCGGTGTGCCATTGTACCCTCAGGGAAATGGAATAATTGAGAGGTCCCATTGCACAATAAAGTGAATTGCGGCAAGAACAAGATGCATGATCTTGAAGATAGTGTACTAGCACAACATTACGTCTAAAGATGACAAGATAGCCACGACTGAAGCATGGAATATACTGTACATTTGTAGGATCCATGTGAAGGGTATTGATGAAGTGGTGGTGTCTTAAAAAGCAGTTGCTAATCCATACAGTGACGAAAATCAATAGCCAACACTTTGTCTCAGTTGATGGAAAACCATGCTAAATAAAGGATGTGCGTCCAGCATGCCGATATGATTGCTTAATCCGTGATGTAATTACCTGATCAGATGACGAAGCCCCACTGCTGTACAAACAATCATATGAAGAAAACTCCGCCGCAGATAATGCACTCAAGGAACCAGAGTAGGAAGAGTTCAATGATGCGACATACAAAAGTACCACTGAGGAAGTTCTTGTACCATTAAGGCATAGTACCAGAAAAAAGAAGCTTGCCCAACATTGTCATTGGTGATCTCGAGATCAGGGAGGAGTGTGATGAGCATATGCAGAAGCGCTCAAAAATTGTATGCCAATGTCCGTAAGGCCTACTTACGGTGAAAAGAAGTTCGTCCAAAGGCTATAAAAAAAGTCGATGACAGTCATTCGGCAAGTAACTACCACGGTTGCTCTGATAACGTGTCACGTTGAGTCATTGTGGTCGGGATCATGTCGAATTGTCGGAGGTATTTAGGTTTGAATCAATATGTTGTTCGAGATGAGATCATATCATGTCGAATCAACAAACGTGTTAAAGTTTGAACCAATGCCGTTGCTTGGAAGTGTGGCGAATCAATGCAGCTGTTCGTGTTTGAACTGACGGAGTTGTTCAGAATCGTGTCGGGTCGTATTGACAGAATTGTTCAGATCTATGCTGCCGAATGTGATATTTTTTCTCTCTCTCTCTCTCTTCCCGCATGAAGCAACAGTACATACTTTTGTGCACTCGTGTGTTATTGCGAGTGAACGATCAAGTAACACAAGCAATTAAACAAGTATTTAAAAAAAAAAATTATTTTTGGAATCCTTGAGACGTGGCTTCATAATTTGTGCATTCATTCTTTTTGTGGACTCTTATCCTCATCTTCATGTTTCACTACGTATCGGCCAACACATCCCCTGGCCTTCTTCAGGTGATTAACCGTGATGGGATAGGAATAATGAATCTTGTAACTGTATCCCAAGTAATTACTGCTTTCCATAGTTGTTGTCCTACCACATGTTGGTCAACTAATCTTCTGGCGTACTTGGGTAAGATTGAAACTGAATCAGGAATTTTTTTGCAATGTCATTTTTTCTATTGATTGACGTATGTAGCTGATCCTCTGCAGTTCTGATAGGTCCACCCTTACAAGCGTTATTTTCTCCCTTTGAGAAGGGAGTTTATTGCTAATCACTTGAAGCGCCTCTAGCGAGGAATGCCGGATGGGCTACTCAGGCATTTTTTCCAGTCACAGTGCTCTTCCTCTAAGGCACTGGCTTTTCAATCCCAGTTTCTGACTCTTGTGCCACATCTTCATAGCGTTAGAGGAAGATAAATGGCACTAGTCTCATTTATGATGTTGTTAACTAGGAATGGCCAAATTTTAAACAGGGGAACATTGCTACAGTGCCCTTAACTTATTAACTGACTTTCTTTTCTCAGGTGCTAATCAATGATTCTTTTGTTTTTCAGAGGAGAAAGTAAACCAAAGTGCACTGTCTATAGATGTCAAATCTACTGAATTCCTTCCAGCAAAGACGTTAAAAGATGTTCTCAATCCAAAAGTTAGAAAAACAGTTTTACACCCAAGCAATGCTTTCCAAATGGAATTGCTCACAGGTAAAGTATGGATACTCTTATTTAGAGATTTTGTATTAAAATCTTTTAAGCAAAAAATATAATGTCGTCAATAAATCAATGTTTTTTTTATGGTCGTTTTGCATATTACTTGAGTTCATCGGACTATCATTCTCAAGTTTCAGTCGATGTAATCTCTAATTTTCTTCAGGTGTATCTTGTTAAACTCGGGAATCTTTCTGTCGAACTCTAGAATCTGTATTGAATTTCGAATGGAACTCTACGTTTAATCCACAAGATGTGAAAGGTGAATATATATATATATATATATATATATATATATATGAGAGAGAAAGATGACAAAAAAATGGACACCCATAGAAACAGTTTATTTAAGTAAACATATAATTTATAAAACAAAATCAAAAATCAATAGCCACAAATTTAATAGCTAATACTTGTTTGGCATTCCCTTTGCTGTTTTTAACGCTAGGACGTTTCTAGGCATGGCATTGATCACTTGACAAATACAATCTTGAAGTTTTTCCTGCCCTGTCTGATGTAATAATGCTACAAGTTCAGACTTAGAAGATGATTTCCTTTTCTTTTGGTGAAGGTTCCGGTCTAATATGCTTCAAAGATTTTCAATTGGGTTCATATCCGGAGATATCAATCCAATTTATCCAAGTTTATTATTGCAAGTTTATTATTGCAAGTTTATTATTGCAAGTTTATTATTGCAAGTTTATTATTGCAAGTTTATTATTGCAAGTTTATTATTTCAAGTTTATTATTTCAATTTTGGCTCAACCAATGTTGTGTCGTGCTAGCAAAGTGACAAGGAGCTCGGTTTTTCATAAATAGGGAGTTAATTTGATTCATTTTACCACTTGAGAAAATTGGTAAGAATCTTTCATGTAATATTGAAACATGTCTTTAGCAAAATGAATGTTTCCTTCGCACTCCACCAGTTTTGTTCACTATTTGTCTTCTCTTGTGAATTGTACAATTTTTATTGTTGACAGTAAAAAGTGATACTGAAAGATTCCCTGTTATTTTGTATCGTCTAAGACCACATTCGTGTTGACCTACTGTTGTGTAGCAGGGTACATATTGGAGACACCCACATAACGGGGACTCAGAACAGAAGATGATAATGACAATATTGAGGGTGTGAGATTTATACAACAGTTCTTGTTAGCACCTGTAGAGGGGAAATACGAATTCATTATTGAAGGAGGGGAATGTGTAATGCAGTTCTTTTACATCAGAGGGGGAGAATCATTACTGATGATGGAGGAGGGGACAGACAATACTTAGTATTAAAAAAAGTTCGTTTAGATGATGATGGCGGGCATTACTTGAAAGGGGATATACATTTACCTTTTCCTTTTTGGTGGAATGATGACAGGCGAAGACAACAGTTTACAAATATGGATGATACTTTATTCATACCAGCTGGATGATTGTCAGGGATTCAAGCCTTTACATAATCTCCTCTTCCCCCACTTCGCTTTTTAGGGGCATCAACTTCCAGTCTGACCGACTCTCTCTCTCTCTCTCTGAGTCTCTATGGCTGTGGCTGTGACTGTGACTGTCTATCCTAACTTCAAACCCGGTTTCAATATATTGAGAATCTCCTTTCTCGATGACGTCAGAGGCACACCTTCGCCACGTGAAGTTTATACATGTGGATTTTACCTGTATATGTCCAAATACACTTTTGACAAACAAAGGATTCCCAATTGTAATTGTTCAATATCTATTTTAATCATTATTTCTAAACCCGTATTGTTTATTCTTTTAGCTGACATATTTAATGTCCAGTTATTTCTAAAAACAATCGACTGCATTCATAAATCAAATATCTCTGACATAAATAATATTTAGTTATTTGCACGAACAATGACAATCGTTCTGCATTCCTAGGATTTCAATATGTATTCTTTTTTAAACATTTTTACTGGGTTCGATTCTACCCTTTTCCAAATATATTTTGAAACTTATCTAGTTTGCCTTCTTACTTACTGGGATCTGCCCTTTTTCATAACATTATGATTTTTCCTCACAGAAATTCTGATAAGTCTGATGCTCCTTTGGTTCATCGCATGCTTCAATGTTGTTAGATGCAGTACTTATTTATTTCAGCACTATTCTTATCTGTAAATATAAATCTAATTAATCTCAGGAAAAATATTTATCTTAGTGTCTATTCTTTTCCGTCATGTATTTATGTGTGTGTGCGTGTACATATATATATATATATATATATATATATACATAGAGAGAGAAAGATATGTATATATATATATATATATATTCACTTCTCATATTACATAACAGAAAGTTAGTGTGTCTGAATCCGTTCCCTATGGAATTGAAAACGATTTTATGACATTTCACACGTGCCTGGCAGTGTTCTCAGATAGGATTTGTATTGGAATGCCTTTGATAAGTATCGATAATCGAAATAATTCGATGAAAGATTGAACATGCGATTTGGACCAAAGTTAACACCTTGCACAGCCTAACATCATAAATGCATTTGAGAAATTTTGTTAGTAGATAAGCCGAAAGACTCAACGTATAAAATCAACAAATAGTTTTTTTTTTGTATGTGACAGGGGCGTGTTCGAAATTAATGTTTCTGTTTAGAGCAAAATTGGAGTATACTTTTTGCATTTAAAACTTTAATTCAAGCCATTATATATAAAAATAATTTTATAAAGTCAACAGTATGTTCTTTACAGTGCAATGTACACTGTATTGTGAAATAGATCATAGTGAGAGATTCCTCCAGGTGCACACAAGCGCAAGCAATCGATCGATTTCGATGAGAATAGAAATATGGAAATGTGAAACATTCGTTGATCATGCTTCAATCCCGGACAACGTCGGGTCACCATGCTACTATATGTATATTATTAAAAAAAACTTGCAAGTTCGCAAATTAAATAAGCTTAAAGCAAGTATAAATATTAATATTTATATGACAATCCTAACCAGATGAAAAAGCTCAATCAGAATAGAGCATTGATATAAGGATTTCAGTATAAACTCTGAAAATTATAAATTACAACGATTTATTTTTCACACAAAAAGTCATATTTGTATGAAAGGTGATAATAATGTATTATCATTAACGTTCATACGAATATGACTTCTTCACTAGTTACACTTGTCTGGAAGTTGAAGGTTCAATCCTCAGTGTGGGCGACACTTAAAATATTATTTCGACTTACTTAGGACTTGTGTCGTTCAGTCATGACTGACGGAACGAGAGCATGCTACTCATAAGGAGTAAATAAAGGATTCGGTTCAAAAATAAGATGGATGTCATTGAGACGACATTATTTTAACCAAATTAGTTTTCGTTTTATGACAATTTAGTTCACTAATTATATTAATTATATAATTAAATAGCTTACTAATTTGATGAAAAAAAGTTGAAAACTTCAAGCTAACACGATCCATTTAAATAAACATAAAATAATAAAAAATAAAATAGCAACAAAAGTTTTTAAAATTTCGGGGCTTCTGAAAGTTTTTTAACCATACAAACTTTTGGCAAATTAAACAAAACTTAGGATTAGGGTAAAATAAAAAGCAGGTTGAAATTCTGTAGAAATACCGAAATTTCAATAGCAATAACAAAAATAATTATTCCGTGAGTCGTATTCAAAATGATGAAATAAAAGAAATTTATGGATATAGTTGTTTAAATTTTTCAGCATACATATATATATATATATATATATATATATATATATATATATATATATATATATATATATATGCATTTTTTTTTAATTTCAATAATACTTATACTAATAACATTCTTTTTAATCGTATATTTTTGGTTAGGATATTTCAATAAAAAAACTGATAATTCTTTTAGTTTTCATTTCTGTTCAAATAAATTTCTAAATCTCCTTTAATAAAAAAAAAAAAAATAAAAGAATAAAAATATAACGCCATTAAAAATGTTTGGTAAATTTTTTAGTCTTAGAACCAGACATATTTTCATCTCTCATAAACAACTCATTTCGCGATTATAAAGGAAGAAAGCATTTATCTAGACTTGTTTATAGATAAGGAATTCCTGTAGAATTTGGCTTCAAAGAACTAATAGAAAACAAAAGAAAAAACAGCTTCAAATACTAAGCATGATATTTTTTTATGAAATCAGATCTACAAAAGAAAACTGGGTGATGAAAAGAATATCTCACTTTTTGCAGGGAGTAAAATCCTCTTTCTTTCGCCTGCATAGCAATCAAAAATAAATTTAGAATAGAAATGTTTTTCAATGCAAGTTTTTTTATTAGTTTTTCTTTATTTTAATCTGCAAATTTTTAGAATAAAATCTCATCACCATTGTGGCGACTGAATCGCAAAGTAATTCTAAAAAATGCTAAAAGCAACTGACTTTAATTGTAACATGTTATGTTTGTCCGTTTGTTGGAATTCACTCTGCTTTTCATTTCCAAAAACAAGTAAGTTTTCACAGGATCTTTTTAACTTTTAAATATTTTCAATCAAATCAAAATCGTTTAAAACTCAATGTTACATGAAATGACAAAATAATTACCTTTTTCTGCGCCAAGAAAAATTGTGTTGGAGTTATCATTTTCCTTTGTGAACAAGTCTACATACAACGTGTTGGGTCCGTTAGAGAGAAATAGACGAATATGTTGCAAAAAGAAAATAGAAAAGGATTGTAATCAACATAATTCGTCTAGTTCTTTTTAGTCGCCAGCGCTGATAAGCTTTTAACGGACATTTTAGGTCTGGTAAAATGAAAAATCAACATTGCTTTCAAAGTAGTTTGTGGCATTTGAGTTACAATTGTACTAAATGGCGCAATAAAAGTAATAGCCTCATTGGTATCGAAGGACATAGTGAGCAAACATATTTGGATTTCAATTAAAACTTGTAAGTCAGATCGAAGAAGAAGCTGCACTTGTTTTATAGATCACAGTTGTTAGCTCTGTATTACGTTCTCGAAGGGATAGCCTTTTTATTTTTTGTAACTTGTAGATTTGTTTATTCAATTCTCACCCCAAACAAGGAAAAGTGCCAGTTTGAAGTAGGAGGCTTCTATCTGGGACATAAGTTGCAGGGGTGTTATGAAGGGAGATGAGTAGCAAGATGTCTGTTCACATTAAATTTGAACTTCTGCATGTCAGTACAGTTGGAAAAGAAGAATCCCGGAAGGGAGTTCCAAAGTCCAGCAGTTCTGGGGAAGAAACTATTAGAGTAAAAGGCTTTTTTTCTACTTAGAGATCTATACAGTGAAGGGGTGGGATTTAGCTGCCTGTCGGGTTTGTTGTGGGTAGTCACGTTGAGGGGGTAAAGGTGCTTGTAGTTCGTCAGAGCATTCACCATTAAAGTACTTGTAGAACAGGCAGAAGAATGTAACATTTCGTCGATGAGACAGAGGCTGAAGCCTAGATGACAGTTCAGGACTTATTAGGTTGGCGACTCTCTTTTGATGCACCAACCCAAATGTGACAACAGTACTCCATACATAGACGAATGGTGGCCTTATAGAGGTACAGGATACTTTCAGGCGTAAGTAGTTTTCTAGCGCGGTAGAAGCGTTGGCAATGCCAATGTATCTATTCCAGTTCATGTTCCCTATAAACGTTTGGCCGAGGAGTTTAAAGAAAGTACTTTCAGGCAATGTGTTCTTGGCCATTGCTATTGGTGGTAGAGAAGGTTTCTTGCAGTTATTGAAGGAAGTAAGCTTAGTCTTCGCAGCATTGAATGTGGCCATCCATTTTTGTCCCCATTCCACTACAGATTTGATGTCATCCTCTAGGGTTTCTGCCATTTTCTTAGATATGTGTTCATTTGTTTTTCCTTCCTGCCTGTTATAGAGATTGGTGTCATCAGCAAACATACCCATCTCGGAGGCAATTTTATCTGGGAGGTAATTTATGAATATCAAGAGTAATAAAGTCGAAGGATAGACCCTTAAGGTACTCCCACATTTATATCATATTGTTTAGATGTACGACCATCGAGGACAACCTGAATTTTTCTCTTCAGAAGTATTTAATTGCATTACATATTCTTCCTGTGATACCATATGATCTAATTTTCTTTAGAAGACCATCGTGCCATACTCTGTCAAAAACCTATATCGAGGGCTACTGCTCTACCCTCCCCTGTTTTTCCAGTAAACGGTATATATGTTTAAAGATTACAGTTAGGATACCTGCTGTGGAACGGGCTTGCCTAAATCCATATTGATTGTTTGTCAGGAGTTTAGCAGCTGTAAGGTGATGGACTAGAGCTTGATTAATTAAAAACTCGAACATTGTGGCGAAAACCGAGAGAAGACTAATGGGGCGATAATTTAATGGGTCAGTTCTTTCGCCAGAATTCTTGAAAACTGATACCACAGAAGCAGTTTTCCAGCAGTCAGGAAAGCAAGATTCGTTAAGGCATTAGTTGTAAAGTTTGGAGAGAACTGGAGCAACCTCAGTGGAGCATTTTCCTAATAGTACAGCTGGGAGGAGATCGGATCCACACGCTTTTGAGGTGTCTAGATTGTTTATGATACCATGCACCTGAGAAGGAATGATTTTCAAATCATCTAGTGTGGCAACAAAGGAAAGTCAGGGAGGGAGTGGTTTGCCGGGTCCAATGTGGAGTTTGAGACAAACCGACTGGCAAGCAGGTTAGCCTTCTCGGTTCCGTGCAAACAACATCATGATTGTTTAATAGTGGAGGAATCGTTGACTTCCCATTATTTACTACACTGTTGTAGATATTCCAAAAATCACAAAATCAATTTCTGTGGTTCGATGTGTTTTCTGGTGGTTTCTGAGTATTCTGTCTTAGCTGTCGCTATTTCTCTCTTACAATTACTTATAGCTTGTACTTCTGTCTGTTTGAAGTGGACTTATGTCGGTTGAATCTGCAGTATGCATGCTGCCTTTGAGCAATGGCAGCTGCACAAGTAGAAGTAAACCATTGGGGAGAGTGGGGTTTGCTATAGAATTTTCGTGAAGGAACATGTGTGTCAGTTGCAATTTTGAACCATTCAGTGGTTTAATTTGTGTATTGTTCAGTTGCAAGAGAAAAGATATTTCCCGATAGGACATTTTTGATGAGATCCATGATGGGTTCCCAGTCAGCCTTTTTGTAATACCTCGTTGTTTTGAGGAGTGGGACTTTAGTTTTGGGTCGAGGATTTAGGCTGATTTCTACCATTATTACAGCATGATCAGCATTCCCGATTGGGCTGTGGGCATTCGTTATACAACCATTGGGAATTGTGGTCAGAAATAGATCTAGAAATGAGGCACGTTGATCTTGCTGGTCTGGGAAACGATATAAAGAAGCTATGTGTTGTGCTACGAGCTACAGTCCACTTCATGTGGTGGAAATTGAAATCACCAAATACACCTACTTGTGCGCTAGTATCGAGGGAGAATGCTATATCTATGCAGCCAGAGACTGTTTATTAGAGTACAGTCCTGAATTGAGGGAGAGCGGTAGAGAAAATACAAGTAGCTAATATCATGTTGCATGTTTAGTCTGAAGCACAGAAAGGCCTGGTCGTCTGTTTCTAGTTTTGTTTCTCTAGTCGGGGGGGGGGGGAGTTACGAATATAGACTCCAAACCCGTGTATATGTTTGTGAATACATGAACTCTGATAAGGTTTCAATCGTGCTAAGTGTGCGACAATCAGTTCGACAGTTGCTTTATCGCTGCCGAGTTGACATAACGTTTTATGCAGTCCGACGATGGTTATCTCCCTCAATAGTTTTTTTCTTTTTGTTTACATGGTAGTCATCACTTATCAAGGCCCGGAAGCCACTCGGGGATAAGTGTTATTGCGTGTACAGTAATCAATGGGACAATATCGCAGCACTCGTTAGCAATGGAGATTTGATAAAGTGTCTTACTTAAGGGGGCGGTTCATCAGGAGTTTGTTTATGTTGGACTTGAAGACATCCAAACTGCAGCCAGGTAGAAAACAGGCAAACGGAAGAGAGTTCCACAGGCGTGCACCTTCAAGAAAGAAGCTTTGTTCATGGAATCTACGTTTTGATTTAGGCACAGATGAAGAATGGGGAAAATTATTGACAGTGGTTTCAGCTAGACTGGTGTTTTTCGTGAAAGATTGGCGAGGGGGGGGCAGGGATTGGAGCTCAGACGAGCACTTGCCTTGGAAATAACGATAAAACAAAGACAGCCTCGCAACGTCTCTTCTGTGGGAGAAAGGTTGTAGGGAAGAGAAAAGGGCATCCCCCACTAGGCTACGAAGTCTATTTTGTACTCTGTCAAAGCAGGATAGGCTGTTTTTAGCAGCTCCAGCCCATATGTGACAGCAGTACTCCATCCTTTTCTCTGAGAAAGAGTTAGTTTATTGCTAATCGCCTGTAGATGATGTGTTAAATATACTATCGCACTTTATAGTTCTTCTTCAGGTATCATGTCTGTTATTGCAGACATCGATTATCATGGCTTTTCCGTCCCCTCTTTATTCGGTCTTCTGATGAGATTTATAGTCGTATTTTCACTCACCTTGTGGGGACTGTCAGTGCGCTTTGTCTGCTGTCTTCCTCTGCTCCTTTTTTTCCGGCGATTTTTTTCCTAACCTCAAGTTTTTTTTCAAAGCCGTCCGCCTGCATTAAATGGTCATAGAACTTTAACTGTCTGGCATGGCAGTATTGAGTAGTTATCCATTGTACTCTGCCTTACGCGTGACTTCTTCATTTGTCTTCATTTCTGTCCATTAGATTCGTAAAATTCTCCTTAAAAACTATATATTCGCTGCTTACAAACGACTTTCAGCCTCGTTTGTTACTGTGCAAAATTCGCAACTGCAAATGAGAACTGACCATATGTACCTCTTCTAGATTCTGAACATCATGGTGAAACAAAATATTCTAAATTCAATTAATAATTGAAAAAAGAGGTATGAATTATTCTTTTATCTTTCCTAGTTTAATGGAAAATAAAAGCATTTAAATTATTTATTATTTTCAGTTTTTAATGAAAATTATTAAAAGATCGAAAATGTTGGAATATATTTATATCCAATAATTTTATAAATAAAGATTAAAACATTGCTTTAAAACTTTCATTGTATTATGACAATTTGGTTCAACGTTTTGAATTTTTGAAATGAGGATTCGTTATCCCATTATTTGCATTAATTTAAATATAGTATTTATTTAAGACGATATGGGAGCCATTAATTTTAAATATGGATAATATATACAGTGATATATATATATATATATATATGGTAATGATACATAGTCATATTAACAAATAGAAATAAAATGTGTTTAAGGCTCTCAAAATTCGTACTAGAACTGTCTGCAAGTGGTTAGAGTACTTGGAAAAATCAATTGTAAAAGTGATATTTTCTTGGTTCCAATTCTCATAGTGGGCGAACGAAAAATACAATCGCAAATTACTCATGACCTCTATCCAGTCTTTGCTGATGAAACAAGAGCAAATTCTTCTCCTGTGAGTAAATAACTGTTGAAATCTCATCCAAGTTCGACAGAAAAATTCCCAAGTTCGACAAGATAGCCCTGAAGAAGATTGGAGGTTAAATCAACCGAAAAATTATGAAAATGACACTCACGATGAGAACAGTAGTCCTATGAATCCAAATAATGCGAATTTTGTTGAAATAGAAATTTAATGACATACCGTTTCTGAATTTTTAGATGAGGATTGATAATTTATGTTATATACAGCACTGCCAGGGGAAGCCAATAAACCTGGACGATTATTATTAATGCTATGTGAACCAATAACGTAATGGGATAGTTTAGAAGAGAGACGTACCTTTTAATATAAATGCGGGAGTGCCCCAGGGATCTATCCTTGGTCCTCTGCTGTTCCTGATATTCATAAATGACCTCCCCGACAAAATTGCCTCTGAGATGGGTATATATGCTGATGACAGCACACTCTATAGCAGGCACGACAGGAAAACAAATGAACATATATCTAAAGTAATGGCAGAAACACTAGAGGATGACCTCAAATCAGTAGTGGAATGGGGGCAAAAATGGATGGTAACGTTCAATGCCACCAAGACAAAACTGGTTTCATTCAATAATTACAAGAAACCTTCTCTACCACCTATAGCAATGGCCAACAACTCTTTAGCTGAGAGTACGTCTTTCAAGCTCCTTGGCCTAACGTTCACAGGAAACATGAGCTGGAACAATTACATCGAGGGCATTGCCAGGGCCGCTGCGAGGAAGGTGGGCTCTCTCTACCGTGCTAGAAAACTTCTAACACCCGAAAGTATCCTGTACCTCTATAAGCCCACTATTCGCCCATGTATGGAGTATTGCTGTCACATTTGGGCCGGTGCATCGGCTACTAGTCTCTCGCTCCTTGACAGAGTTCAAAAGAGAGTCGCAAATCTGATAGGCCCTAAACTGGCATCAAAACTTCAGCCTCTGTCCCATCGTCGAAACGTTGCATCCCTCTGCCTGTTCTACAAGTATTATAATGGTGAATGCTCTGAAGAACTGCAAGCACTTGTGCCCCCACGACGTGAACACCCTCGACAGACCCGACAAGCTACAAAATCCCACCCCCACACTGTAGAGATCCCTAGATGTAAAAGATCTTTCTACTCCAGTAGTTTCTTCCCCAGAACTGCTAGACTTTGGAATTCCATTCCAGGTCACTGCTTCCCCAACTGTACTGACATGCATAAGTTCAAGTGCAACGTGAACCAACATCTCGCTGCCCTAATCCCTACATAGTACCCCAGTAGATGTTTCCCCTGATAGTAGCCCCCTACATTAAAGTGGCAATGTGCCTTGTTTGGGGTGAAAATGTAATAAAAAAAAAAAAAAAAAAGTTTAGAGTTGAGAATCAGAGTGAGAGACTTGGATAGGTTAACACAGAAGATATTTTCTCTGCGTTTGGAAGTTGAGAGAAACGCAATTTTAATATCATGTAGAACTTACAATGTGTTTCATCTTCTATGTGAGGTAACGACCCGTGAAATAAAATATAATTTCTGTTTTGGGGTTTTCTTCTGGAGAAACCTTCAATTACAGACCAACCTGAAGGAAGGAAGTATGTGTCCCAGTACGTGTTATGTATTGCCATGTAGTAAACGAATGGTCTTTTAGATGTGCAATCATTCTCCCGCAGCTGGTCACTTAATAAGAGAACATTTCAATAATATTAACTGGATGTATATACACTGATGAGCAAAAAAAAAAAAAAAAAATGGGCCAAGAGTGAAAGAAGGAAGAAATTGATTTTTCAATATTTTTCCGTGAATTTTTGTTAATTTTAACTTAAAATTTATATTTTGCAGATCATTATTATTATTAGAGCATATAATAATAAGTGGAAAAATGAATCCCAAAAATGGTAAGACCGCATCTTGGCGACGATATAAAAAACCGAATTGCAGGATTAAGGCAGTCCAAAATGACTTACAAGCAGATTTGAGATATTTTAAGAAAAGAAAATGTGAAAACCTCTCTTTCTGCAGCGAAGCAAATTGGTCAAAGATTCTGGATCTGATAGCCCTAGAGCATTCACTTTGAAGGACAACCACAGGCTAAAATTAACTGTTTTGAAGGATTGAAAGAAAACTTATGTTGACCATAGCAAAGAATTCACAACAGGGGCTAGAAATTCTCTTTCTAGATATACAACATCTAGACGAATGAAAGAAATGGGATTTTCTTCTAAAAGGTATGCAAAGAAGCCATTTTTATCTAAGAAGAACATCAATGATAGATTATTCTCGTGTTATGGCAAGCAAGATACAGACTGGTTCAGGAATGTTTTCTGGTCAGAGGAATCAAGATTTTGTCCTGTTAGTGATGTTCCCAAACGGTGCATTTGAAGAACTGGAGAAAGGTTTTCGCCACATTGCATAAAAACGACAGTTAAACACGGGAATTGAGGGATAATGGTATGGGGAACTTATTAGATTTAAGAAGTCAATCAATGCAAAGAAATACATTCGAATATTAGAAACAGGAATGTTACCAAGTATCCAGGAGCTGGGAATACTCCAGAACATTCTTTTTTAACATGATAATGCCCTCTGCACACGCTGCTAAAGTCACAAAACATGTTTTCTAATAATTCAAGTGATGTGATGTTTTGGCCAGGTCAAAGCCCTGATTTAAACCCAATCGAGAATATTTGGTCCATAATATCTCGTGCATTGGATGGAAGAACTTTTTCGAACAATGACAAACTGTGGGAAGCTGTGCAAAGCGAATGAAATAGCATCTCCTCTTTACAGTGTTTCACTTTGGTTGAGTGCATGTCTAAAAGGATTGATCATTTAAAGAAATCAAAAGGAATGCGATTCCATGCTAAGCATTTATTAAAATAAATGTCTTGTTCTGTGTTATTAATCTCATTTAAGTTTCCTTGTTCAATTTTTCGTTGTTCAATACAGATTTTAGTGTAATAAAATGTATAAAATTTTTTTGGCTCATTTTTTTTTTTTTTTTTTTGCTCACGTGTGTACACATTATACCAACTAGAGGATAAGAGACATCTATAAATATGTATGCACATACATTATACACGTAAATATATACACTCGTTATATGGAGTGTATTCAATATTTAGATTATTCGGACTTGTTATAGTGTCTTGTACTAGAAACTGTGGTTTAATGGAACTTGCATATCAATGAGGCTAGACATTGGAATGAAGGGGATATAAGGCCGGCAGTCGAGATGGCAGAATTCAAATTCGGGAGGGAATGGGTCGAAACAGAATGTTTGAATGCTCACAAGAATTCATTTTTTTTTTTTTTTTTTTTAGAAGCTATTTCGGCCGGAAAAATAAAGTCGCTGCGATCGAGACGAAATTAGAAAGCCTCGAGGAAGGGAAAGATTAAGCGAGTCATATCAAAATTTGAAAGTTTCAAGCAAGGAAAAGATTAAATGAGTCACATTAAAATTTGAAAGCGAAATATTAAACGAGTCACTTTGAAATTTGAAAGCCTCGAGGAAGGGAAAGAATTAAATGAGTTGCGTCAAACTGTAAAAATTGAAAGTATCGAAAGAATGAGAATATTAAATGGCACGTGTTGAATTTTTAAAAGTTGAGTGTTGGAAAATGGATTAAAATTATTCGCGTCGAACTCTAAAAATTTCAAGTATTGAGAAAGAGAAAACAAACGAGTTGTTATATAAGTGAAGATACAACGACGTTGAAGTGAGTCGGACCTTTTTAGTCTTTTTTTCTTTTGGGGTTAGATTCAGTTGGATTTCCTAGAAAAATCTGTCGCTTTAAAATGAATTTTTAAAAATGCGATTCGTTTTTTTTTTCTCTCTGAAAAAGTCCTCGCTTTTAAATCAAGAATTGAAAATGTGATTCAGTTGTATTGTATAAAGGAGTTGTCACTTTAAGTGAGGGCTAGCTGTGTAGTTAGCGTTTCAGAGTGGACTGGCTTTGTCTAGCCGAGTATCGTGGGTTGGCTCTGTCTAGCCGAGCAGAGTGGGCTAGGTAGAAAGAATAGCAAGGATCTGAGTTGACTAGTAGAGAGACTAACAGGGTTTTAAGTTTATGGGGTGATCTTTAATGATGAGGGGATGTGGTTGGATGTAATTTGCATATTAATGAGATTAAATATTGGAATGAGGGAATATAAGGCTGGCAGTCAAGATGGCGGGAATCAGGTTCAGGAGAACTGGACTGAACTGGTCGAAACACAATGTTCGAATGTTAGCAAGATTCCATTTCCTTTTTTTTTAATTATTAGAGAAAGGAACTTTGTATTTAAGGGAGACTAAAAGGAAAATTTACGATGACGGAGTGGCGAGAGAAAAATAGACGTACATTTTAACATTTAAAATTTACACCTATTTTAACATCTTGTTTTGTTATTCCTTGTTTTTGTTATTCCGTCGGATAGCTCTGCTAGTTTATTTATAAATTCTTATGCATATCCCTATTATGTTCAATACACGAGAATTTACTCTAGATATCGTTGATACTTGTCTAATTCTCTGATATGGGACAGTTATTTAATCATCGATGGGCTCTTCCAAATACTATATTAATCGAGAGCCAAGTACTCTCGGGTACCGATATCTAACTGACAAGTAAGCTTAGCTTACGTCACCACTTTTCTCTTCATCTGGTTTCTTTTTCAATATATCTTGAAAACCTTTACCACGTTCGGAGTCTTCTTTCGTGTTCGCAATCTAGGTCTGCATCATTCTCTTATAAGAACTGAACTTTTGTAGGTATAGATATGCCAATCAATTTCTGTAACCTAGTATAATATTAAACCAGCAGATGAATATTTACAGACTTAAACGTGGTGCTAAGATAGACATGCATACAGATTAGATTGAAAAACAAATAAAAGTGACGAACAGACGTTGGCAGAAGGAAAGAAAGGAGAAAACAGAGCTAAAAGGATCGCGTGAAAATGACGGCAATAATATATTGAAATAATATTTGCACTATTATTAGACTGCAATAGCGTACAGAATTATACGTTTCTTAATCATCCGTGACCCGTTGGGTCAGTATTTGTTGTATATTAGTAAATATTTGATTTTTTTTGTTTACAGGTGTTCCATTAATTCATGACCCTTCAAAAGCAGGTCTCATTGTAACGGGCACAGACACAGAATATAAGAAATACAAGCAGGAAGAGTATCCACCAGTCCCGGATGAATGGTACCCAACTCTTTCTGAAGAGCAAGGGACTTTTGAATCGGAAAACTCCCCAGTAAAAAAAGAAGCCCCAAAAATAAGAAAACTTGATAAAGGATTTGTCAGGTGGACAGCCTTACCAGAAATGGTTATGGTGAGTAGATTCAATTTGTTGAGTTGCTATTTATTTTCCCTTCACCATGGTTTGTTCTATGGAAGGAAGGTTTTTATTGTAAGAAATTTTCTTGGGATTCATTTTACCCTGGAAAAAGCTAAGTGGTACCAAAATTAAGTAATGTACTTATAAACAACTCTCTGCCCCCATCTTTTTTTATTTTATTATATTTTATTCAATTTTCACCCCAAACAAGGCACAGTGCCAATTTGAAGCAGGGGGTTACTATCAGGGACTTGATTAGCAGGGCCATTATGAAGGGAGATGCGTAGAAAGATGTTTGTTCACATTACACTTGAACTTCTGCATATCAGTACAGTTGGGAAAGCAGAATCCCGGAAGGGAGTTCCAAAGACCTGCAGTTCTGGGGAAGAAACTATTGGAGTAAAAGGCTTTTTTGCATCTAGGGATCTCTACTGTAAAGGGATGAGACTTAATAGCTTGTCGGGTTTGTCGGGGTAGTGACGTCGGGGAGGTACAAGTGTTTGTAGTTCGTCAGAGAATTCACCATTAAAGTATTTGTAGAACAGGCATCTTGCAACACACGCTTTTACTTAAATGAAAGCTGCAGAAAAAACCTGGAATGATTGACATGTCACAAAACAATAACGACATAAAACAATAAAGATATAAAACAATAAAACAATAAAGATATAAAACAATAAAACAATAAAGATATAAAACAACAAAACAATAAAGATATAAAACAATAAAGATATAAAACAATAAAACAATAAAGATATAAAACAATAAAACAATAAAGATATAAAACAATAAAACAATAAAGATATAAAACAACAAAACAATAAAGATATAAAACAACAAAACAATAAAGATATAAAACAAAACAATAAAGATATAAAACAATAAAGATATAAAACAATAAAGATATAAAACAATAAAGATATAAAACAATAAAGATATAAAACAATAAAACAAAGATATAAAACAACAAAACAATAAAGATATAAAACAACAAAACAATAAAGATATAAAACAACAAAACAATAAAGATATAAAACAACAAAACAATAAAGATATAAAACAATAAAACAATAAAGATACAAAACAATAAAGATATAAAACAACAAAACAATAAAGATATAAAACAACAAAACAATAAAGATATAAAACAATAAAGATATAAAACAATAAAAAAATAAAGATATAAAACAATAAAACAATAAAGATATAAAACAATAAAACAATAAAGATATAAAACAATAAAACAATAAAGATATAAAACAAAACAATAAAGATATAAAACAAAACAATAAAGATATAAAACAATAAAGATACAAAACAATAAAACAAAGATATAAAACAATAAAGATATAAAACAACAAAACAATAAAGATATAAAACAACAAAACAATAAAGATATAAAACAACAAAACAATAAAGATATAAAACAACAAAACACTAAAGATATAAAACAACAAAACAATAAAGATACAAAACAATAAAACAATAAAGATACAAAACAATAAAGATATAAAACAACAAAACAATAAAGATATAAAACAACAAAACAATAAAGATATAAAACAACAAAACAATAAAGATATAAAACAACAAAACAATAAAGATATAAAACAATAAAACAATAAAGATATAAAACAACAAAACAATAAAGATATAAAACAATAAAGATATAAAACAATAAAACAATAAAGATATAAAACAATAAAACAATAAAGATATAAAACAATAAAACAATAAAGATATAAAACAATAAAGATATAAAACAACAAAACAATAAAGATATAAAACAACAAAACAATAAAGATACAAAACAATAAAACAATAAAGATATAAAACAATAAAACAATAAAGATATAAAACAATAAAGATACAAAACAACAGAACAATAAAGACATAAAATAACAAAACAATAAAGACATAAAACAACAAACAATAAAGACATAAAACAACAAACAATAAAGACATAAAACAACAAAAAAATAAAAACATAAAACAAAACAATAAAGCTATAAAACAATAAAACAATAAAGATATAAAACAAGAAAACAATAAAGACATAGAACAACAAGACAATAAAGACATAGAACAATATAAGACTTAAATATCTACAACGCTTTCCCACAAAATGCTATAGAATATTTTTATTTTTCTCAAGAAGTAACTCAAGGTTAAAGAGATTCCTCGTTGGAAGTTAGTATGCATAATGATAACATTGGAAAGAGTGTGTAGATGAGGTAGAGGATTACCTAATAGGATTTCCTTTTACAAGACGACAACTCGACAAGTATTTGTTTACATTAGACTTGAAGATGAATATGTTGTAGTCGATTGGAAAGCAAACATGTCATATTTTGTTCAAAAGATTGGATGCTTTAGCAATGAAACCTGGTTTCAGAAATCTCATTTTGGTTTTTATTCAAAGAGAGAGAACGAAAAGTTCTTTTCTGTGATTGTAGAGAGATGGCTTCTTGCTGTGAATACTTATCTGTTGATATAAATTTGGGTATGCATATCTACTTATATATTTCTAGGAACGTTCATAAACTAATCAACCGATCATTGTGAATTTTGTAATAGAGCTATACATAAGGTTTTGCAACGTGAACTAACTTTAATTAAGGTGTGTGCAAAAGAGGAATGCAAGGGTGGGCTCTATTATGCAAATTAAGATATCTTCGATCTGTGTGAAATGTTCACGAAAGGTATTAAAATATCAATTAATAAATATTCCCCAAATTAGTTTTCCATTTGCATTCAAATATGTCAAATTTTCTTTAGTCATTTGAAAAAAATTAATTCCTTCAATTTCAATTTCTTAAGACCTCTTATATTATAGATATTTTTTTATAACCAGAATCATCTAATTCAATCAAAATTTGAATAAAGATTCTAGACATAAGTTTTAGTAGGATTTACATTTTTACTTGAGACCCTTAAGCTTAAACTTTACATTTGCGACACGTTTTATAATAAAAATTGTGTAATGGATTTTGATCGAAATTAGAATAAAGATTCTAGACAAAAGGTTAAATGATATTTTGATTTTAATCTTTGTAAAGGGGAACAAAAACTGACGTAAAACTTTAGTTTAAGGAATTTATTTTACTCATTCGGGGATGGATATTCTAGTTATTTCTTGGACATTTGATGATGCTGTAGACATCATGGTTTTGACTTGTTAAAAAAGTTTAACTCAACGAGTGGGTATCAGGTCCTTCAGTCAGGTGTTCTGTCAAAGTTTCTCTGAGCATGTGAGCGTGATAGATCTGCCAAGCCTTAAAGTTGTTATTGAAAATAATGCGTGCTGTTTCTGATCACGTGCCAAGCCTTGGACCTCCTCCAAAATCAAAGTTCTTACATTGTAATGTTTTCAACTTTTACCTTCATATGTTTCGATAGTTTATTCCTAGTAGTTCTTCATCACAGTTACCTTACACGTCTCAGCAAATGTGAAAAATCGAGTCAGTTTTCTTAATTCTTTCGGTTATTTCATATATATTTAATTATTTCCACAACCAAACAGACAAGATTCAAGCAGATATATATATATATATATATATATATATATATATATATATATATACTTCATTTACTCACATAAACTTAATGTACAAAAGTATAAATTTATGCGTAAACTTTAAGTATTTACTTCAAAAATGCTCAATACATAGGTAGAGCTAGTTAGTAAGTTATAAAATATATATGGCGATTAAGCTACACTGAATATTCCGCATTTCATCCACTCTAGGATTCTTCAGGCTTATGTGCATAAGCCTGAAGAGTCCTAGAGTGGATGAAACGCAGAATATTCAGTGTAGCTTAATCGCCATATATATTTTATAACTTATATATAAACGAACAAACTAAGTTGTGTGTTTATCAACGTTTCGTCTTTATTGTAATCAAGTTTTACAATTAAGACAAAAGGTTGATGAACACATAACTTAATGTGTTCATTTTTTATCTCTATCTTGTCAGAATATTATTCCCATAATCCTCACTATATTCACCTGTCATCCTTTTTCTCAAAAATGGAATTGCTTGATCGGCGAAGATTCAAGCAGGCTTTTATATATATATATATATATATATATGTGTGTGTGTGCACGCGATCCAGTGCATCTCTTGGTCTGCCATCCACCACCACTGTGGATCCGATCACCCAAGGGCTTGGCAGTTGTACGGAAGTGTAGCTGTCAGTCAAAACTCTGTGCTGGCCTCCAGCCGGACGCCATTGGAAACTGAACTTCAGACTAACAGTGCAGGGATCTATGGGAAGCTCAACCCAGACAGAAAAAACAGAAACTGTGACGCTTTGTTAAGGCAGTTTGAGAAAGTTGATAACACTCATTCTGGCTAGTCACTGTGACCAATGAGCTGCCGACTCGTCTTGGGCAATCCTTGCCAGTCTGGCGTACCCCATTGGAGGAGAGAGGTGAAATGGCAACTGATAAAACCCACTTCATCCTTAAACTATCTTGTCAGCAAATTCCATGAAACGAAAACAGAAAAAGAACTCATACTGGCAGGGCGTCGCCCAGGATAATAAGGCCCACAATACACCCAGCTTCAAGGTTGCATCGTGGAACATACGAACAATGCTTGACAGGTCTGATTCGGCAAGACCAGAAAGAAGTGCGATTATATCGTGCAAATTAGAAAAATATGACATCGATATTGCTGCCCTGAGTGAAGTCAGGTTCAAAGAGAGCGTTTCCATTAGAGACTCCGGCTACACCATTTACTGGAGTGGCAAGGCCTCTAGTGAGAAAAGCGAGTCCGGTGTCGGACTAGCCATCAAAAACGAGCTAGTGACAAAACCGATAAAAGTGCCCCATACGATAAATGACAGGCTAATGACACTCAGGCTACTTTTATCAGAAGACCGTTGGTGTACCCTGATAGATACATATCCTCCGAATATGACAAACTCTCAGGAAATTATTGATATATTCTACCATCAGTTAGGCAGTACACTTGCATCCGTACCAAAACCGCATAAGATCATAATCATGGGAGAATTTAACGCCAGGGTAGGACAGGATTATATCACTTGGCCCAGAGCACTTGGGAAGTATGGATGCGGGAAAGTCAACTCAAATGGGGAGCTCTTCCTTTCACTTTGCACTGAGCATCAGCTTTGCATCACCAACACCTTCTTTAAACACAAGCCTATTCATAGGAACTCTTGGATGCACCCTAGAAGTAAACATTCATCATCCTCGTCAACATGACCTCCCAGATATCCTGGACACGAGAGCAATGCGGGGAGCAAACTGCAACACTGGCCATATTATGATCCGGACACAAGCGAGATTCAAACTGAGACGCAAAATAAAGATAAAGAACCACCCTCTAAGAAGCTGGATATCAACGGCTTGAAACGTCAAAATGTAAGAGAAGAGCTGGTGAATGCTTTCAATGAGAGACTTGCTGAACCAACCGGAGATGTAAACTCAGATTGGCTGTCCTTCAAAGAAACTGTTTATGAAACATCCAAAGAGTGCCTTGGGCTGGTCGCGAAACGCCATGAGGACTGGTTCGATGAGAACTGCAAAGAAATACAGCAACTCATCAACCAGAGAAACGCTGCAAGAAGTTCAATGTTGTTCAGGAACACTAGATTCATCAAAGCAAAATACGCTAAGGCAAACAGCAAGCTCCAGAGCAGATGTAGGGAACTTAAGAACAGTTGGTGGATGACTAAGTCTACTGAACTACAGATTCTGGCTGACACCAATGACATGAAGGGTTTCTATGGGAGTATGAGAGCAGTCTGGGGCCCAAATGTGAGCCATCCCAATCAACTACTTGCAAGCGACAATTCCACTCTCCTTACTGACAAATGCAAACTTCTAAAACGATGGACTGAGCATTTCAAAACATTGCTAAACGAGACGCCAGAAATTTACGAACGAGCAATAATCAACCAGGAGCAGTTCCCGATATAGCACTGGATGGACAGATGCCCTGACTCAGATGAAATCTGCAAAGCAGTGCTGATGTTACAGAATGGCAAATCAGCTGGGTTTGCCGGTATATATCCTGAGATCATGAAGCGAGGAGGACAAAAACTACTTAGCACTCTCTGTACAATCATACAGAGTGCCTGGACCACTGCAACTGTCTCTCAAGATTGGAAAGACGCACAGCTAGTGACCATATTCAAAAAGGGAGATCGCAGGCTGTGCGCTAACTACAGGGGTATATCACTGCTCTCAGTCCCTGGGAAAGTGTTCGCTCGTGTTCTCCTGAAACCTTGCTACCCGAAACACAATGTGGATTCCATACAAACAGAAGTACAGCAGATATGATCTTCTCACTCAAACAGATCCAGGAAAAGTGTGTGGAGCAAAATATGGGGCTGTACATGATCTTTGTGGATTTTACGAAGGCTTTCGACACGGTTGATCGAAGCACTCTTTGGGAAGTCTTGCTGAAGCTTGGCTTTTCTGCACACTTCACCAGCCTTGTCAGAGCCCTTCATTCAGGCATGAAATCCACAGTAAAGCTGGAGGGCGAGTTCTCCGATCTGTTCGACGTGCAGAATGGTGTCAGACAAAGCTACGTACACGCTCCAACCCTCTTCTCACTCTACCTATCAGTTGTGCTTCGGCATGCCTTTAGAAATTTTGATAAGGGTGTTTTTATACGATCTAGGCCGGGAGCAGACCTTTTCAATGTCAATGCATACAAATCCGCAAATAGAACAACAAAGATACTCGTACGGGAGCTTATGTTTGCTGATGACACCGCATTTGTAGCGCATAGTCACGAGGATGCTCAGAACATAATAACTCGCTTTGCAGGATCAGCCAAGTCCTTCGGATTGAAGATTAACATAAAAAAACCCGAAATGATGTACGAACAATCCCCTGGATCATCAGCAACAAGCCAGCCAATTAAGATTCAAGACCAGGAGCTTTACAATGTCAGCAAATTCAAATACCTAGGGACCACGGTCATGAACAACAACAAAATGGACGAGGAGATTTCTACAAGAATGGTTAACGCCTCCATATCCTATGGAAAACTCAAACAGAAGGTCTGGCAAAATGAAGATCTCACTTTCAGAACTAAATGCTTGATGTACCGTGCCATCGTCCTCTCGTCACTCTTATATGGTGCAGAAACTTGGCCAGTGTACAAATTGATAGCCCGCAAGCTCAACACCCATATGATGAGACACTTCCGGCAGATTTTAAATGTCAAGTGGTATGATTTTGCCAGCAACAGGGAGATCCTATCACAAGCCAACCTCCCAAGCATGTATGACCTGCTCATCCGGAAAAACCTGAGATGGGCCAGGCACGTAAACAGAATGGAGAACTCCGGACTACCAAAACAGATACTGTTTTCACAACTGGAGGATGGGGTACGAGGCATAGGCAGACCTAAGTTCAGGTTTCGTGATACTGTCAAACGAAATTTAAAGGGCAGGTTGATCCATACTGGAAGCTGGCAGACCCTCAGTCGCGACCGTGACAAGTGAAGAATGATGGTTCACAGGAAGTCGTCTTCGGACACGAAGGACAGCACATGATGATGATATATACTAGCAAAAGTACCCATCGTTGATTGGGTTCAAAAACAGCCTACAGAAAATGGACTCTGATTTATTAAAGTATGATAGGTTATGAAAAGGAAGGGTTGTAAAGAGATAGCTTCGAATTTGGGGGTATCAAAACCAAAGCAAAATATGATGAAAGTAAAAATAAAATAGATAAACCCTATAATTTATTATACCATACTTGTTTACACTGAAACACTTATCACAATATTCTGTGGATCTATATTAAAAAACCTTGTTAAACTTTGTGATATATTTCCATTCTATGGAGGTCAGGTGCGAAGCAACACCCCATAATTTTATTATACCATATTTTTTCAAACTGAAACATAATTATCAAAGTATACTTACACAGATAGATATGAAAAGTATTTATTAATGTTTGTGCCTATTTCCATTCTATGGAGGCCAGGCGCGAACGCAGACCCCATAATTTTATTATACCATCCCTATTTAAGTTAAAACATACTTATCAAAGTATTATTATGTACATCTATATCAAAAACACTTGTAAACGTTTTTTTTTTTTTTTAATTTTTAAAATTTTTATTTCCATACTTTGTGGACCAGGCGCAAACGAAGACCCCACAATTTTAATGAACCACCGTTCTGCAGGCTCAAACATACCCATTTCTGTGTCTCGATACATCTTCTATCATTATATGTAATCAGTTTTTTTTTAAATAATCAACCATATAGGAGCCTATTCGTGACCACACACACACACACACACATTCAGCTTTATATTATGCATATACACCAAGTTAAAGGTATTTCGGGGATAAAACTCATGAATTAAAGCGAGGTTGTTAAGAGTGCTCAATAAAAAAAGCAAAATATAATATTTTTATTTATATAGACAAATATTACATAGTCACTACACTGAACATGTTTTGGAGAATTGATTTGCAAGAAACCGAAAGTCACTCGCCAGGCGACGTAATAAAGTTTATTTGCAACCAAAGGCATCTGGTTGAAAAATGGAAGAAGTGAAACATATTTTTTTATTTATAAAAATAAAATATTAAAACGTTAAATTTAAGTAGAAAAGGTGACATTAAGTGACATTTTAGACTCAAAATGGAAGGCAATTAGGGGAAAGAGAATGTCAAGACTTAAATGGGAAGAGTAGAAAGGGATAAAGAGGGAAAGAAAAGGACAACGAAAAGTAAAAATATCCTGCATAAGATTTTTAATAAAAACACTCTCCAACTAAGCTATACTTGTAGCGATAACAATTCTGTAATCTGTCTGAATTTGGCGCTGTATTCTTGTATTCTTGTATTTTTGTATTCTTGTATTTTTGTATTTTTGTATTCTTGTATTCTTGTATTCTTATATTTTTGTATTCTTATATTTTTGTATTCTTGTATTTTTGTATTTTTGTATTCTTGTATTTTTGTATTTTTGTATTTTTGTATTCTTGCATTTTTGTATTCTTGTATTTTTGTATTCTTGTATTTTTGTATTTTTGTATTCTTGTATTTTTGTATTCTTGTATTTTTGTATTCTTGCATTTTTGTATTCTTGTATTTTTGTATTCTTGTATTTTTGTATTCTTATATTTTTGTATTCTTGTATTTTTGTATTCTTGCATTTTTGTATTCTTGTATTCTTGTATTCTTGTATTTTTGTATTCTTGTATTCTTGTATTCTTATATTTTTGTATTCTTATATTTTTGTATTCTTGTATTTTTTGTATTCTTGTATTTTTGTATTCTTGTATTTTTGTATTTTTGTATTCTTGTATTTTTGTATTCTTGTATTTTTGTATTCTTGTATTCTTATATTTTTGTATTTTTGTATTCTTATATTCTTATATGTTTGTATTCTTATATTTTTGTATTCTTGTATTCTTATATTTTTGTATTCTTGTATTCTTGTATTTTTGTATTCTTGTACTTTTGTATTCTTGTATTCTTGTACTTTTGTATTCTTGTATTTTTGTATTTTTGTATTCTTGCATTTTTGTATTCTTGCATTTTTGTATTCTTGCATTTTTGTATTTTTGTATTCTTGCATTTTTCTATTCTTGCATTTTTGTATTTTTGTATTCTTGCATTTTTGTATTCTTGCATTTTTGTATTCTTGCATTTTTGTATTCTTGCATTCTTGTATTCTTGCATTCTTGTCTGCAAATGTACCTACTACCTTTGATATTTTGCTTGTATGAAAGATCTGCGCAATATTCAATTTGAAACAACCTAATGGCACTTACTGAAATATAAATAATGAATGTGCATTTATGACCGCAAAAGTTTAGAGATTTTCTACAATTAAAATAAGAATTTTAGTAGCTTCAATTTAATCTTTCTTATAGTGGCATCAATGCGATGTAAAATTGTTTTGTTTGGGGAACTAGATTTTACCCATCTTGAAATGGATATTATATAATCCCTTTTCACCCCAAACAAGGCACAGTGCTACTTCGATGTAGGGGGCTACTATCGGGACCATAAATTGCAGGGATACTATGTAGGGAGTTGAGCAGATTACACTTAAACTTCTGCATGTCAGTACAGTTAGGAAAGCAAGACCAGGAAGGGAGTTCCAAAGTCTAGCAGTTCTGAGGAAGAAACTATTAGAGATACAATTACAAATTTTTAGGCTTGTCAGGTAACCTACTTAGATTTGATGCGACCCCCTGATCTAAACATAAAAAGTACTTTCTATTTTTTCCATGAGAGTCAGCAGGGGCCAAATTAGTGCATGAAGCTGGAACCAAGATTATATTTTTTTTTATTATTACAGCAAGTTTTTTTTTTTTTTTTTTAATTAACGCTGAAATTAAGTGGAACCTTTAATCCCTTGTTTCTTTCCTTTGATAATTCCTTGTTTTTTTTTATTATAATATGTGTATATTATTATATTATATTAATTAGCAGACAGATAAAGAGAGTAAAACATCTTTAAAAGAAAGAAGATCATAGACTTTCTTATAAATCTTTTATTTGTTTATACATTGCTTTTGGGAAAAATTACATTAATGAATAACACAAATAAAAAGGGACAAGAGAGGAGATTAAGAGGATGACGTTCATAAATAAATGAGATAAATAAAGAAAAGTAATAAGATGAAAAATAAAAGAATGACACTTTTATTTTGCTATTCATAACTCCCGGGCAATGTCTGATATCCCTTAAAAAGGCATAAGAGAGAAAACCTCAATATCTTCGATGTTAAATTGTTCAGTCTATTAATCTTCACGCACCTCTCGCATGTCAGAAGGAATCATAAATCTCAATTTCCAGTAATTTTATTTGTTTTCCTTCTGTAATCTTTAGTTGAGTTGATTCGTTCTGTAATTTGCTGTAATCTGTCCATTTTAGTCGGCAAATGTGACATCGACACTTGTTATATATATATATATATATATATATATATATATATGCTTGAAAGATCTGCATACTATTCAAATTGAAACTGTACCTAATAGCACATATATTTAAATATAAGCAAAGGAAGTATTGAAAGCAAAATCTTTGTATAATGCAATTGAATAGTGAAAGTGGCAAGATAAATAATTAATGACACAGAAAAGGTTGAAGTTACACCGATTACATCTAACATTAAAGATTCACACTTAAATCTTGTTTCTTCACTTTAAGGAGACATCACTCTGCCTCTGGCTATATCTTTGTCATTTAAGCTTCTATTGGACTTCAATACACATTTACAACCGTAACAAATGTAAAAGTTAGTCTGTATAAGTGATCACAAACTTCCAGTTAAAAGTTTATAAACTTTCGCATATGATCGCAAGTTTGAAAATATATATTACAGTAAATACCAGTTTACCGAAATATTTGCGGGGTTTTATTATTACCGAGAGAAACTGATTGACTATCTACTGCTTAGGTCTCCATTTTATTAAGAACGTTATATTTCAGAGGTTTTATGATTCACAAGTCATTTTGCATTTTTGGCTCTATTACGATTGGTCAAGCAATAAGAGCACTTGTTTTATTCAAGATGGAGGATATTCATTTGAGTTATAATTTGTGGTACCCATTCTTAATTGTTATTTTGCAAAGTAACATTAACCCATCGTAAATTTAATTTTGTATAGATGACCACAAACTTCCGGTTAAAATTTAAAAACTTGCACATATGTATTGTTCTGTGATGTACTAAAAAATCATATCGCATTTTTTGTACTATTATGATTGGCTGTAAGATGATAGCGCTTTTCCCACAAAAGTAGACATTAATTCTGAGTATATATTACTGGGTTTTATTTAAGTGTGTAAACTCTCACATATTATTTTATTATTAGCACAATAAAATCCCCTATACAATATTAATTACATCTAATCATACCTAATTATAGCAATATTTACTGGCAGAAAATGGTCTAAAACACCGAGCAAGCCTCATCAGTTGGTGATACAAGAAAGCTGTACAGTATTTCCTGATTAACCACGAAATAATTTTGAGGTAGCAGTCTTGAAACAAGGTTAGACTATCACAAATTTTGACTAGTGCCTCCAACGTTGAAGTGTTCACTTTGCCTCGTTAAGTAACCACTCCAGTCAAACTCCAACTGTTTCTTCCGCAGTTTATGATTGTGTCATCAGTACCTGCCATTAGTGATAAAATCGTGGACGCCATAAAAAACTGAAAAACAATAAGGCAGTCAGATAACACGGTTTTTCATCTGTAGTTTCACACGTTCTTCAGGCATACTGGTACCAAGCCTCCACCAAATTTAATCCATATTTGGGAAACTGAAGATTTCCATTTTGACAGGAATGATGCCATCCCGCTTGCGTTTTAAAAGAAAGATGATAATTGTTGTTGCAGTAATTATCACGGTATCAGCCTTATCGATATCAGTTCAAAAATTTTCACAACCATCCTGTTGAAGCGATTTCAGAAACAGACACACAGACAAGGTCAAACCAATGCAGATTTTGCTCAGGCCGGAAATGTACTGACCAGATATTCACTCTGAAGAACACGAGCATCGCCGGACCTACTAACAAAAGACTATCATCTCCTTCTGTAGAGTTGAATGTAATAATCAAACAGGAAAGCGCCCCCGTGTGTGTGTGTCGTGCGGTCATACAATTTACCTTCGGATGGGATCTGAGAGAAAGAGAATTGAAAGATGGCAGCCATGGATTTAAAAGGTGTAGTCTCGTGGAATCTCACGAGATCTCCCACTGCACATGTATGCAAATGGAATGGGGTCAGTTTTCTGATAAAATGTCTGTTGGCAGAGGCAGTGAGGGAGACGTGCTGGAAGTTGAGAAAGTTGTCAGTGACGAATTCTAGCCGGACTTTTTCGTATTGTATTGGTTTATTTTGTGTGGTTGTTTACCAGCCCATTAAACGTCAAGCTATTTCGGCATAATGGGGGGCAAATTCGACCTTAAATTAATACCGGAATTCGACGGCTTTGCAGTTGCATTTGACTCTTTTGACCTTCGAGCTTTTGGAAGGTTATGCATGCTAATGATATGCCCGCAAAATTGCCTGCCTTAATTAAAGCCTTCACTAAAGTCCGTGTGTATGGTCAAGAGTCTTTCTTCTTTGATACTCATTCTGGCGTCCAACAAAGATCTGTTCTCTCACCTACACTCTTCAATTATGCCATCGACTGGATCACATCAAATAACAACTTTCATGGGGCAACAGTAAGTCGTGGTCTACAAATATCACATCTCCACTACACTGGTGATATTACCATATTAGGTGAAAGCTTTGCCGAAATTTAAGGAGCCATTGATAATATAAAATCTTATGTTTCAAAGATTGGCCTGAAGATAAATGATAAGACAAAGTTATTCACGGAAGGTGTCCTGCAAAATGAAAACCAACCGGTTTTCCTTGACATGGAAACCATTATAAAGGGAGATCGATTAAATACCTCTAGGAGAAGACATCACCTAATAGCAACTCTGGTCTTGAAAAAAAAATTGACATTCTCCGTTATGACTGTGAGACTTGGTCTACACAAAGTGGAGATATTCAACTATCACTGCTCATGTCTGCTGCGAACATTTTATCTCCAACAGTGCAGTTGGCGCTTACTGCAAGATCCACTCCTCCCAAAAATCTTTCCTTGCTGGACGCGTTCATTGGTTCAACCATACCCTTCATTAACTCTCTTCATTTGTGAAGTCATTAATCCAGCATCACCAGCAGGTTGGAAAAATCGTCACGGTGACCAACTCAAAACCTTGCTCAGGGCAATGAAGCAGGATGCTAAACAGATTCTGGGCCTTCAACTTTATGGGGTCCGTCACTGGAACCAGGAATGGCTTGCACTCATAACAAAAGCAGCTTCAAACTGCTGTACCTTGTCAGCCAGTATTCAGGACTTGAAAAGAGCCGCCCAAACCGCCCCAGAGTGACATGAATATGATGAATCGTAATTACTGTACCTATAATGCCTACTGGGTATTGCATGTACTCTTATCGTTGAATTTGGTAAATGTAACATAATGAGTTGCGTTTTGAGTGGAAAAGTTTATAGATTAAAAGTGATTAGGAGGAAGTAATGTAAACCACATTATTTCCGGGAAAGGACTTCTTTCTTGCTCTTAGCTGGCGGGATTTCAATGAGAAAAAAAAATATATATATATATCGCTTGATCACGATAGATCGTCAAGTTATATTGATATTAAAATTTCCTTTTATTCGGTATAGTTGCTCAATAGTGGAACCAAATTAATTCTCACTTATTGCACTGATGATTGCAAAAGCATAAAATACCTGTCTGTAGGTATAAAAAAAGTATTATTTATAATTTTTATAGATATATAAATATATGAGCTATTGTTGTAAATTATTGTATTTGTTTGAGTATACATACTCCAGTTCATCAGGACGATTTGTTATGGAGTCCCTGATATGAATAGCGCGATTAATGCGGGATGTCTTTGGGTGTCATTGGGGTTAAAATCTTAAGACTCCTCAAATCCGGCGACGCTGTGTCGTGTCGTGAACGCGTTGACTGCAGGTGCATCCGATCGGAGATAGCGCACACACACACCCCATCCCCAATATAAAAATGGGAAACAGAGTTTGGTTGTGAGTTTAGTCGGGGCAGTTTATCAAAGCAGTTAGAAAGCAGTTAGCGAGATTGAAAGAACATAACGAGAAGGTAGGAGTTTAATTATATGCATGCGTTACACACACACACACACACTCACACGCACGCACGCACGCACACACACACACATATGTGCCCCTACGAATGTATAATACGCGCACGTATAAGAATATATCCGGGCATCCAATATATTTTTTGGTTTTATTGGTGTGGTTAAAATAGTCAAATGTAAAATTAGACGCTCCGCTGTAAAAAAAAACAAAAAAACTCGCTACTCCAAATCTCGACGCTCTGCCGTCAAAAACTTAACTATAAAACTCAACACTAGAATACAACGCACTGCAGAAAACATTTGCTACTCTGACATCCAAATCGGAAATCAACCCAATCTTTGAAAAATCAGGGTTTTTTTATAACCAACAGGAAACATCTCATTTGCATATTAAATGACAATATCACAAGCATATAAAGAGATAAGGCGGCCATTTTTTTCTTCATTCATTTTGTCCAAACGGAACTCTACATACAGCAAACAGGTTTGTACTAATTTCTGATGTGCTTAATTACAGAAGAGCAACTTGTTTTGCCTTTAATAACTGTTGTGGAGACGCCCACTAATTAACGGGTGAGTGAAATATATAAAGGTATCAATCACCAATACCGGGCGAGTCCGGCAACGACTGCCAAATAGGCAAGACGCCTATGCTGCCTCCAGTCAGACATGCAACACGCCGCCTGCCGGAATATCTCCAACTGAAGTATGTCTGAAGACATGTAAATATGTATATAACTTTTCTTCCTAATATATACCTACTAATATATATATATATATATATATATATATATATATATATATATATAGTAGGTCGCCCGGCGTTGCCCGCTCGTAAGATACGCTTAAATATGATATTTTATTCAATGCAGATTACGTATTTATTATTATAGAAACAATTCTCCATCGATAATTATATTGAACCTAATATATAGTAGTGAGGTCCACACACACACACACACATATATATATATATATATATATATATATATATAATTCACTTGTTATTCCTTCTTTAAAATATGGAATCGTCCAATCGTCGAGGACAAGATTCAGGACGGCCCAGAGTTATATATATATATATATATATATATGTATATATATATGTATATATATGTATATGTATAAAGTGCGTGTAGTTGCTTTGCTGAGCGAGATTATTTTAGAATTTTAATTATACAAAAACTTAAACATTTTAGAAGATAATGGAGAAATCCTTGGATATTTTACATTAAACTCGCATGAAAGAACTGCTAGCTAAAAGGCTGAAAATAATTTGACATTCATGACCCTCTTTGACCTAGGTCAAAATACATGAATAAAGTTAATGGATATTGAAAGTGACAGGGTGAATAATTAACGACACAGACAAGGTAGAAGAATTTTATCTTTCTCTCATCGATTAGATTTAGCATTAAAGGTTCGCAATTATTGTCCCTTTTAATGGCATCAGCATTATGCCTCGCGAATTCGGGGCGATAAAATGAATACTAGCATGAACTTGCGACTCGGCATTCGCGTTAGTCCTGCTCGTTCGGCAAGTTTAACATCTATTCTACGTGCCGGCACGCATCGTTAGACATTTACTTCCAAACTAGCCTGTCTCTTATGTTTTATCCTTCAGGTCCACTTTTATCACTTACTGCTAGGTTTTCATTGGCCTTCTTTTATGAACTGAACCCAACTGTTTTACATCTACTAACCAACGGACTCTAATCCATTTTTAACGTGACCATAATATCAAAGTGTTCTGTTCTGCACACATCTCCCTATGTTGCATACTCCGTCTCTCTCCGCCTCTCACCCCCCTCCATCTCTCCCTCTCTTCCTCCCTCTCTCATATATATATATATATATATATATATATATATATATATATACCTTGTGTTTGATTATACCATCGAATGTGTGTCTCAACAAACAGCTATCATGGTCAGCGTGGGGGGGCGTCTTTTTTGTGCAATGTGTGTGGGTGTGCAACACATACAATAAAACAGTTCATTCTGAGTAACGCAACGAACATACTTCTATCATTATCCAAGTTTTATCGAAATAAACCAACAACAATAAATTATGTATTTGATATAACTTTATTTGAGTTTTAGAGTTTGTTACGGTTACATCTAACTACAGTCGCGTTTCTTCCAGCTTTCAAACACGGGGACGATATCTTCCGTGCTAGTTTGTCTTACTCTCCGACCCGGCCTATCTCCACTCTAAACCTCTATGGGCATTTCTAACCCGTATCTTTGTCATCAACTCACATAACCCAAAACACATTAGCTGATCCATGTTTGTCACATTTTGTTTATTTAGCTAACATTCCTACGATAACAGGTCTAATTCCTTCTATAAAAAATATATAATATATTCTAGTAGAAGTACCTGTCGTTGACTGGGTTTTAAAGAGAGGCTTCAAAAATGGACTATGACTTATGAAATTATGAAAAGGCCAGAGGAATAGTTGGACGAAACGTCGTGAAACAATTAAGAAAAGATGAGAATAATAGTCCGCAATAAATAAAATTAATAAATAATACTCATCTCTATAATGAATTCCAATTAAAATAATATATATACTATTCAGTACGGACCCGACCATGGAAGATCAGATGATAAATAAACATGAATTTATAAGACCAAAAAATTCAACCTCGATCGCCCTTAGGCGCAGTTGATAGAGACGTTGAATCTTTACGGTTCCAAGTGTCTGAAGATAGCGGTTTCAATTCTACCGAAAGCCGGCCAGAGGCTTACTTCGCCAAAACGTGGTGAGACAACAGCAACTATGGAAGTACAACTACAGTGAATGCAGTTAAGATATTCGAAGTTGCTATCCGTCGCGGTTACCACCTGACGAAGGCCAGAGGAATAGTTAGCCGAACGTCGTGAAACAACTGAGAAAAGATGAGGATAATTGTCCGCAATAAATAAAATTAAATTCGATTTGGTTTTTATCTGACAAAAAATAACTGCTAAAGGCTGAAAATTGAAATAAAAAGTAACCCGTGCACCTTCTATGCATATAAAAACACTGAGTTGGTGTAAAAATAATGTAATTTATATATACATATATATATAATATATATATATATATATATATATATATATATATTACATTATTTTACACCAACTTTGATTGAAGTTAGAGAGCTATGTTTTGGTTTCGATTCTTGCTGATGCTACGTAAGTAATTTTTTTTTAAATTTTTACTTTTGAAACCGCCCTTCTGCCACAGTTAATTAGAGGCCCTTTTCGCACACAACTCAACGAATCTGATTTGACGGTTTCTCTGACCCTCTCTCTTCCATAGGTGCTAACAATAAGGCCCCTTGTATTTCCTAGCCATTAATCCTTGCCAATCATTATTGATTCATTCATATGCATTACGTTTTGGGATCAAAACAGAAAACACTTGCTCCAGTGGTCAATCAATTACACTACATGTTCTTATATTTATTCACTCAGCTTTTCAATCTCTGGAATCTTATATAGCCCAGCACAGATCTTCGAAAACATCTTAAGCTCATTGCTTGAAATGTCTTAGCTTATTTTTAACCCGTTTGCGCTGATCAAGAGGGAATTTGTTACCAAAATGCTAAACTATCGTTTCGTGGTTGTGTGTAACATTCTTCCCAATATCCCCGTCAGAATGCTCCCGAATGCAAAACTAGGGTCATCGCCATACATATATCTCAAAATGACTTAATAATGTGATCTACACTGGCAAAATCAAGCTCCTTGTGTGACAGTTTACTTTATAAATCCTGTTTGGTACGACATTCCACTTATTTTATTTTTATTCCCTCTTTTTCTTTTCTTTTCCTCTTGAACGATTCTCCACTTACCATTATAAACTTCCGCCTCTTGTATTATGTTGGGAGACTAATCCTTTGTGTCCCTCAAAATTGCTAAATGCAACCAGACCTTAGGCTTTTAACCAGACAGAAATAATACGGATTTCCATGCTTGAAGCTGTTCAATTACATTTTACATCAAGTTGATCCCTATTTATGGATTAGAATAATCCCTCACCCAAAATGATATTGACCCATTTAAAAAAAAAATTTTTTTATTACATTTTCACCCGAAACAAGGCACATTGCCACTTTGGTGTAGGAGGCTACAGGGTAACATCTACTGGGGTACTATGTGGGGATTTGGGTAACATAATGTCTGTTTACGTTACACTTGAACTTCCGCACGTCAGTACAGTTGGGAAAACAGGGACCTGGAATAAAATTCCAAAGTGTAGCGGTTCTGGGGAAGAAACTACTGGAGTAGAAAGATCTTTTACATCTAGGGATCTCTACTGTGTGAGGGTGAGATTTAGCTGTCTTTCGGGTTTGTCGAGGGTGTTTACGTCGTGGGGGCATAAGTGCTTGCAGTTCGTCAGAGCATTCTCCATTAAAATACTTGTAGAACAGGCAGAGGGATGCAACCATTACGTCGATGGGACAGAGGCTGAAGCTTAGATGCCAGTTCAGGGCCTATCAGATTGGCGACTCTCTTTTGAACCTTGTCCAGGAGCGAGAGACTAATAGCAGATGCACCAGCCCAAATATGACAGCAATACTCCATACATGGGCGAATGGTGGCCTTATAGAGGTACAGGATACTTTCGGGTGTTAGTAATTTTCTAGCACGGTAGAAAGAGCCTACCTTCTTTGCATATGTATAATATCGGGATGTTTGTAGGGCCATGTCGCGCATGGAAAGGGACCTGCACTTATCCCCGGTGGGCTTTCCTGAGGCACAATCCTAGTTGAAGAAAGGTCAGCTGATGGTCTACTTGTGTTGCATATGTGATACTCTGCATAACCTCCTGTTCAGTTCCCCCTTACCTAAACTGAAACTCTTTAAAATATGATGACAGTATAATCTAAAAATAAGCTTAAACTCATTACTTTGAGGCTTACATGAACCACTCTTGAAATGTGAACATGTCTTGTTTTTCTTATTAAATTCTAACCTGACTTTTTTTCTTTTAATTTAGTTTTTGCATTGCAAATTCAAAGAACAAACATATATAAGCATCATAATACCCGTCAAATAACCAATAAAATATTTTACATGCATTGCAGATAAATTAAAATTATACAGTTCCTAGTACTTAACCGAGAAACAAAACAAGATTTCGTCCAACGTGTGATCGTCTAGCAACGTTATATCGTCTAATCTAAAGTTAGTTGTGGGTGTATATACATTCAAATGAAAGTCATGACGGAACAATACATAAGTTTATATGCAGTTATTTTACAAAGAGACAAACATCTTTGTCTGGTTCAACATCAGACAAAGTGACACATACCTTCTTGAATAATTCTTTGACGTGCTGTACTGTAATTGAAGACACTTTCCTCCAAAGAAACTAATAACGAGAAAGTTATATCTTCTATGTAACTTTTATTCTATTCCAATGGTTGCAACTTCCTTCTGTTTCTCGGGTTTTTCTTTTGTAATTACATCTTCTCATATTCCCCAGCCAAACGCTTCCCGAGTGACAAAGCCAACCTCGTCTCAAAGACGGCTTCCAACTATGCATCTCTAACTGACAGACTAACCTACTGCCGACTAACCCTAACCCGTCCTGTGGATATATATATAAAAAATCATTTCTTTGTTAGTTCGATTATCTGACGTAAGATCCATGTTAGTCAGTATTTTCCTGGCCCCCACATAGTTTTAATAACTAAATTCTAAAATCTGTAATCAACACCACTGGTTATGAAGTAAAATTCCTTAATCTGTTATTACACATGTCTAGCTATAAATATGTCTCTCGTTATATTCTTTTTGCTATTGACACATTTTTCGATATACATTCCGTTTTGTTAATGAAATATTTTCTATTAAATAAACATTGGAAATCGCAATTACTTTCGCTGTAATTAGGTAGTGCGGCGTTTTCCTGTATACCGATATTCAACAAATGCGCATGGCTTGTGAATAACAAAGCCTTTCTAAAATACAACGTTCTCTATTAAAAAAACAAATACTTGTAGAACACAAAAGTATATCGGTTTGTATTAATAATAAAAACCAACAATAAGCCTGGTAGTAAGTATATTGAAAATATATGACATTCTTATGAGTGTACAAGTTTACAAACTTCTAACCGGAAGTTTGTAGTTATTTAAACAAAATTAAATTTTACATTTATTAATGTTTGCAAATGTGTACTTAAGTCAAGGTCAATAGACGCTGAAATCGCAGTTATATAGCCAGAGGCAGAGCGGCGTCTCCTTTAAGTGTGAATCTTTAATGTTAGATGTAATCGATGTAGCTTCCACCTTTTCAGTCTCATTAATTATTCATCTTGTCACTTTCAATATTAAATTGCATTATACAAAGATTTTGCTCTAAGCCTGAGAAGGTTGTAAAGGCTACTTCCTTTGCTTATATTCAAATATATGTGCTATTAGGTACTGATCTTTCAAGCAAACGTGGTTGCATATATATCTATCAGGTGTCGACGTCACAGTTGCAGACTAAAATGGACAGATTACAGCAAATTATAGAACGAAACAAATCAACTAAAAACGATTAAAGAAGGAAAACAAAATTACTGGAAATTGAGATTTATGATTCGCCCTGACATGCAACGGACGTGGTTGAGATTAATAGGCTGAAGAATTCAGCGTCGATGATTTTGAGAGTTTATCTCTTATGCTTATTGAAGACTAAACAGAATACCCAACATTGCCTGCGCATCATAGATGGAAAAATATATACGCGTTGTTCTCTTGTAACTTAGCACGGTCGTGCGTATGCAAAAAATAACGTCAGCGGTAGAGAAAAATAAAGACTTTAGAAAGGATATCACGTTAGAGACGGGAATAACGCTCGAGATCACGTGAGAAGCATGGATGACGTTCGAGAAAACGATCACGTGAGGGACGTCTCAGCAGTAACGAGAGAATGTAGAACAAAAGAAAAAAGCGAGTTGAAATTCTTTTCTATCGTTGGTCTCCTTTGCGACTGAGGCTACAACGTGTTGGTTTCATGACAACTCTTCGTCTCTCTTTTTACTTTTTTATTTACATCGTTTATTTATGTCATCTTTTTAATTTTCTCTCTTACGTTTTATTTGTTATTCATTCATGAAATTTTTCACGGAAGCCATTGATAATAAAATAAATGATTAAAAAAAAACGTAATATTTTTTCGAACATTTTGTTTCCTTTTTTATCGGTTCACTGTCTCTGTGAATAATTATAATAGTGAAAAATCTAATTAATTTAAAATTTTAATTTGTGTATTGATTTTAAAACAGCGTCCTGTGAGCATGAAAAATTTAATTTTGGTTCTAACTTTATGTTCATTCTAAGTAAATAAAATATTTTTATTAAAATCAGGTCAGAGTTGCACCGAATCTGATGTAACCTGATAAGCCTAACTATTTATAATTTTATATATTAAATGTAGCTCTCCAAACAAAAGTTAGCAGTATCAATCGAGGCAGAGAAATTTTGAATTGTAAAGGATTCAAATAAAAAAAAAAAATGCTAGCCGGTCAGGATCAGCAGGACCCAGTTCTCTTCTTCTGCCAAGATGAAAATCTGTAACTGAAGAATTGAAAAAGATTTAGTATATTTTGTAAAGAGATTTTAGTATCTGATTAGTTGGTTCTAATTATAAATATAATCGTTTAAATATGAGTGCGAATTAGGGCTGAGACAACAGCATATTATTTTCATTGTTTTTACCCTCGAGTGTGAATCCATTGATATCTTATATGCATTTATATAGAGTGATGTGGTTCTCTTTTGATTAACTGAGTCGGATATATACTTTAGAGTCAAAACAATGAAAAGAATATGCTGTTGTCATAGCCCTAGTGATAATTCCCCTGGAATTATGCCAAAAATATTGCTATGCTGTGTCCCAATGTTGAAAGTCATTCACAAAACGTCTAACTTAAAATATGAGAGAAGACAAAAATGAAAATATTAAAACATATGACGTCATTGTACATCATCATAATCATCTTTGCTACGAATTCTTCACGTCCATGATGCTATAATATTCATAAATGTTTCCATGTTTTATAACATCTTTTTTCAGAAATAGCTCCATACAAAGCATAAAGCTATTTAATGTATGGATTTAAAAAAATACTTCAAGGTTAAAAACTAGCCAATGATAAATGTTAGATCGATAGATCCCAACTCAGAAAACAGCAATTCTTTCCCCTTTGGTAGAAGCACCGCTCATAGAATGTGGAGGCTAAAGGATTAATAAAGAAAGTGAGACTTACTAAAACAAACCTAATGTCCACTTTCTATTCATAAAATTTATATGTTTTAAGAATTGGTTAAACATAAAATGCATTTTAACTAGTACTCATTTAGGGATTTGAATTCACAAAAATGTTATCAGTAAGACAGGATATAAAGTCATACAAGGATGAGGTGGCTGGCCTTTAGGAACAATACTTAGAGGAAATTGGCTAAGAACCAAGTGTAGTATCTGTTCTGATACTACACTTCACTTTTTCAATCCTCAATTAGTGGGGGAGAAATCCTTCTGGACTGAGACAATTTTCATTTTTGTTCCTATCCAAAGACCCACTTTTTGGGGAGCTGGAGTTTTCCCACATTAAAAACGAACCTTGTGCCTAACTCTGCCCTCGTCGGGAAGCAAATAATTAGGAACATCCAATTAGATCGGAACGAGTATGAATAAAAAAAAAAATAAGCATTCTGACTTGGAAAATCAAGTGAAATCAAACATGAACAAAATGACTTAAGAATGAATAGGAAATTAAAAATTGACTAGCCTTAATTTAAACCTTCGTCACTTCCGGTTTGTCGATGGACGCAACAGCAAAGACGTCACTTTTTTTTCCTCGTTCACAGTACAGGTTAGAGCCTGTCTGCCTACTACCACTATGTTTTGCTCAACACTCACCTCCAAACACACAGGCAACGCCAGTTGTCATATATATTTTCATAACTTATTAACTAGCGCTGCTCAGGTAGTGAGCACTGTTGTGGGATGTGCTCTAACAAACTCATAGCCTCCTCAGTGTAAATACCCACCAAACAGTAAAATCCCACCTCTACACTGTAAAGATCCTTAAATATCGGAAGGCCCTCTATGTTAAGTTTTTTTCCTCGATTACTAAACTTTGGAATTCCCATCCGGCTTCCATACTTCCTTGACTGTACTGACATCCCGAAGTTTAAGTGTAATCTGAAGCTGCTCGACTCTTTACATTGTGTCCCTGTAGATATGGTCCCTTGATTGGAATGAATAAGAACAAAAACAAAGAAAGTTAATACTGATAGTCGGTACAGAAAATATAACATTTTATGTGGATTCTTGAAAATATATTAAATATTTTTTATAATTACGTAAGGGCTAACACCAAATTTGATGTTACCTGACAAGCCTAACACTTTGTAGTTGTATTTCGTGTGGTTCTGACTATTAGCTGCACATAGACAAGATTTTTGACTTCATTTCATATAATAGAATGTGTGTGTCTAATTCTGATGCAACCGTCTTGGAACACCTATTTTAATTAGTAAATAATATATATGAAAAACAAAGAAAAAGCAAACATAGGAAGAAATAAAAATCAAAAGACCTCATTGAGTGAGTGGCGTAGCATCAGTTTTTGCCTCCTGGGTCAGTCGGAAAATTTGCCCCTCCCTGCTGACATATAATTACCTGCCCCCCCCACCTGCTGGCATATAATTACCTGTCGTACACCCCCCCCCCCTCCGCTGGCATATAATTACCTGTTTTGTCGTCTCCCCGCCCACTGCTGGCATATGACAACCTGTTAAAACGTTCAAAATTCCAAAACGCCCTCAAAATATTTACTTTCATTGAACTAATGTTTACACAATCCCCTTCAGATTAATGTTTACACAAGTACCCTTTTTTTAATTTGAATTAAATTTGACAATTTTTTTCAATAATTTGAATAATAATAATAAGTATGAAAACATCTGAATGGAATTATGTAAACGTTAATACGAAACAAAAGAAACTAAATATTGTTTTTCAAAACAAAAATGTATAATTCAAACCTATACTTCTATAAATTCGTTTTTCTTTTGTGTGTATTGATATTCATATTAAAAACCCTCTTTTCTATTTATTTAAAAAGAAAATACAATTTTCTTATATGGGTTGTGGAATTACATTCACTAGCAAAAGATCTAGCTAATTTTCATATTCTTTTAAACATTCATTTTAATTAATTCCCTATTAGCTTTTTCGGTTTTCTTATGGGATGATCATCTTTAGTTAACTATTACGTGTAATTATATTCATGCAGATATTCTACATGATTTATACTTGCATAATATTTGTGTAAAAAGTTTACGGTAAACACAAAATTGGTTCCATATATATTTGTGTATACGTATATATTTTTGTTTAATCTATAAAAGTGAATGCCTCTGTATGTGTACATTTTCCTACGAAATAACTCTGTCTAGTTTCAGTTTACAGACTCGAAATTTGATATACAGGGTACTGAGATTTGGGAAAATCTTTGTAATCCGTGTTCGGCCAGAAATTTGTCTAAGAGGTCAAAGTTCAACGATTTGACCTTTGAGAACTCTACCAAACTCCTCCGCCAATTTTGGGTCTAAACACTTGCAATTTTAGATATAGGTTCCTTGGACATGGATCTAACTTAATAAGTTGATTTGAGCCCAAAACAATACATGTTAAGGGGGCATAATAGGGGTAAAAGTTAAAAAGATTGACCGTTTTTTATGCTCAACATACACTTCCAAACACCCGGACAACGCCGGGCTGAAATACTAGTCATAAAAAAATATTAAATTAAATTAATTGGCTACACAAGCAATTATAATACTAAGTTTTAGTAAGAACATTTGGACACCTGAAAATGTTATGAAATGATAAAATCACTTTTTCAGATATTTACTTGACTTTGACAAACGTTATTGTTGTTAAAGTCCGAATTTTCGTAAAAATGCATGGCTGTAGCAAAGACAGAATAATACGATATAGTTTTCTTTTCTTTTTCTTCATAATGTTATTATTAAGATGTCGACCCTCTCGAAGAGAAAAAAAAACGTCTTGTATCTGCGATTTTTGAAATCCTTGTGTGTAATCGCTTGGTTAAAACGCAAAACTTAAGAAATAGAAAGTCACACATTTTAGAAATCATTTTTGTATAAATTTTAATGAGAAAATTTGAAAACATAATAAATAATAAAATCATTTTGATTTACTTTTTTATTGTTATTTCCGAATTTTCACAAAAAACATGGCTGTATCAAGGAGAGGATAGTCTGATATAGTTCTCTTTTCTTTTTCATTATAACGTATTATTAAAAGGTCGAGCCTCCCCAAAAGAAGAAAACGTCTTGTATCCGTGCTTTTTGAAATTCATGTATATAATTGCTCGATTTAAGCGAGAAATTTAAGCAATTTGTTGTTGTTAATAATGTTTCAATCCTTTATAAAAACAGTTAAAAATTTTTTTAAATGCATGTATTTATGAATTGAAAATAAGGCTATAAATCTATTTTTTGTGAGAACTGTTGCAAGCCATCAAGTCGGTTGAAAATTTACAAACATACTTTTTGCGCTTTTTCCGGCAAAGTTATGAATAACTCTATCAAAATTCATGTTGCATAGGTGTTATACTAGAAGGGATGACGTATGTTATATTTGTTGTTGCTTGTTCATATTGGAGGCATGGACAGGGTACATATAAAGAGGGTACATTTTTAATACAGTGACAGGGACATTTCAATACAGAGCCGGGAACATGCAATGCACATTGAGAAGAGGATTAGATATATAGATAGAAGAGAGATAGACATTTATACCGTTTGACAGTTCTGGGAGTGTTTCTATAAACATTATCTTTCTTTAACACATATATTTTTGTGATGAGGGTTTCCAGTCTTTTATCATAATGAAGGACCATTCATTATTTCTTGATACTGAGAGGGAGGCACATTCTTAAGATGATAGGCACATTCTTAGATTAGTTCATACACAAAGTTCTTTATAATACAAATTCACAATACCTTTGTTGTTGAATGACATAACACGAAGACGACAGTTACAAAAATATGATGTTCGTTTATTCCATTCGACCGGTCAATGGCTTCGCATCAAGGAATTCAAAGTTTCTACATTATTTCCTTCTAACTTTCGCTTCCAAGGCGGATGTCAGCTCTGTCTGCCAGACCCTGTCCCGGCACTGACTTCCCTCTGACTGACTCTAAAGCTCTAACTATATTGAGAACTCATTTCTTACTCATGACGTCATTACATGACCAAACAATCTGCATATCGGTCTCGTGGCCTGACATGCCTCACGTTGCCTAAAACATGCCCAAAACATGTGCATAGACCACACGTGCTTGCAAAGACAAATTCTCTAACTTCATGTCCGACTAACCTATTTTACAAATATGTTTATCATTTACGTTTCAAATTCCTTATTTTAATTTCATTTCATTTTCACAAACAGAATTGAATCATCAAATTCCTTTATCAATAACATTACTAACAACGCATTCCTTTTCAATAACATATATGTATTATTTAGTTTAAACTTATGATCAGAATTCTTAATTCAAAACCTAGCTTCCCAGGTTCGAATTCTCGGCTATCCTATCTCATTTTTACTTACTTACAAGAACAGGTGACTGTTCGCTAATACCTCTTCTGTCCTTATTTTCCAAAAATGTACGCATTTTTTAATTTTATTACTTTTTTCTATATCTACACAGCCACAAAACAAGGTCCCTCTCTATGGAGAGGATTACCAAGTCTATAAGTCTTGTTTGGCTAATTTTTGACCGAAAGTAGTTTTTTATGAGTTTCAGTTTCGAGAAAGAGCGCTCACAGCTGGCAACGCTAATAGCTCGGGTAAGTAAAATGCGCAGCAAGATCACAATATTAGGAATGGAATCCTTAAGGTGGTATCTCTGTATAAAGTTAAAAAATTCAAGAGGTCCATTGAATTTGTCTTTTCCTGAAGCTTTCACAAAATACTGTAATCTCTTCCTTTTGGCAAAGAATTTATCTTTTTCCATATCTTCGTCAACTTCACCAAGCTAACAATCATAATTATCGTCAAGCAGATTTGACGGTGTAAGAAAAGCATATTTACTTGCAAGATTGTGAACTTGTTGAAATCTCTAAGATATTTCATCAGTCAACCTGTCTATAACAGACAGTATTTCCCGTCTCAACCATTCGTTTCTTTTTGCGGATACGATGCTCCATGCTTATCCCCATTCCAAAGCAGAGTTTTTTTTATTTTGACTCGTCTATTGCAGTGTCCACCATCTTTTCTCTATTCTAAAAAAGGCAATCTCTCAACACCGTCAACCTGACAGAACTTAGTTGTAGACCCAGCCCATTTTCTTGAAGATACTTCTGGGCATCATTGATTTCTGGGAGAATAATTTTCCAAAAGCCCAAAAATAAAAGAAACGGAAACGACAATACCGAGTTGAGAATTAAAGATGCATCTGATCTTGTGGTTGCATTTTCTCCTTCTTCTGTGAGCTGTTCCAGGGCAATGACGCCTTCCAATAATTTTTTTACCACATCATTTACAGCATCTGCACGACTACTTCATCTAGTTTCCATAATCCATTTGATACTTAGATCGGTCTACTGCATCAAGACGTCATAGTGATGTGTAGATGCAGAAAAGAACGAGAATAATCGGTCCAGTATGCCAAAAAACGTAACAGTGAACTGCTACAGAAGTGGCATGTACACAAGCCAGAGTTAATGAATTATTAGTGCATGGGTTGATTTCGGAGATTCGTTTCTGCACACCCGATCGGTAGCATGCCATGTCAAATGCCTGGCCAATACAGTCACCAATCTGAATCCCATCTTTCTCCAGTCCTCTCAAAATCACTTTAGAAATGTCCTCTGTGCTTGTACCTTTTGTTTCGATGGAGCGGAAAAACTACTCCACTGTTATTTTATTTTCATCAATTTTTACATAGCGCAACACCTCCCTCATCTGGTCCTTGTGAGATACATAAGAAGTGCTATAAAAACTTATGCAAAAATATTTGCTTTCTTTTATCCGATCGATGATTTTCTTTCTCACCTGCTTTGACAAGATTCTCACAAATTCATAAGAAATAGCGATTTTCTTTCCCAGGTTAACTTTCACCAAATGTTCACGGGGCACAAGCCAATAAATTTACCAATTCTAAAAAATTCCCTTTGATTTCTTGATCTCTTTTATTATGGTGGATGTTTTCCCAGTTACCCCGTAGTACCAACTTCTGCTTGGTGAAAAACCTGATGTCTAGCAATCTAGCTAGAATTTCCCGCCACTTATTAGTTTCCTTCTCAATAAGTTGTTGCTCTACTTTGTCAACTGTTTCCTTCAGCACGTCGGATCTCTAGATCCTTCCAGTTGAGAAACGCTTGAGCAATATTAATTGGATGTAAAATTATTTTTCATTTTAGAGACATTGTAGCATTTTAGAACATTAACCAAAAATTATTATTTTCCTCATGGAAATAAATTCTGTAAACTTTTTTTTTTGGGGGGGGGGGTCTAAGCGATTACGCATAATTTTATAACCTTGCCAGTAAGATTTCGGCTTAGTGAACATTTTTACAATGTTAGAGTAGCCTTGAAATGATGATTATTCATCATTTTAGGTTAAATTAATATATGAAATTTAAATTTAAAAATAATTGTTTTTGCTTTTCTCCGGCAATATTTTAGAGTGCCCATATGCAATTGCATAAAGCAAAATGAAAGTCGAATAAAACAAAAAGAAAATATCATTTTTATCCAAAGGTGTTAGTCTAAAATTCTCACAGCATTGAAGGAATTTTTGTTTAGCCACGAGGACATATTGACGTGTAAACCGAGCCATGTTGTATCAGACTTATCACACGGGATATTTTTCCAGTTCATATATAAGAAGAATAATATATGCTTCATAACTTTTTCTTGAAGAGCTCTTCTGTATCTTCCCGTTTCTCCGTGACGAACCATGAAGTGATAAGCATCATCCAATTGAGACATCTGTTCTTATTTGTGAAACCGTAAAACAACTCTTTATATTTTTATAATATACATTTATTACAGTTGTCTCAAATGGTTTTCACAGGATCTGCAGTTAGTCTACATTTTCTATTCTTACAGCTCGCTCCCTAGCTGTCTGTCCACCTCTGTCTAGACGTCTGTACGCTCAGTTGGTCAATCCTCAACTCTCTGAATCTCTCCGAAACTAACTACATCATGTGTTCTCTTACGTCACCTAATTACGTGTCTCAGACTAACTTAATGTTCACAGCTAGCTATTTGTTTATTCAAAACCCCAAAATAATGTTTACATATATTTTCTATTTTCACATTCCTTTTGTGATTCACACGTCAATCATTTCTTTCACAATTTAATTGTTTATTCTTCTAATCATAATAACTGATCCAGTGACCATCCGTCGCTCAAATCAATTAATAAGAATACAATAACAATAATGTTTTGGCCATTGATCCCGCTTGCCACAGTTAACAGATACTACGCTATGATCACAGCCTAAAGGGTTATAACATTACACCCTAAATTGGAGGAGGAGTTTGGTAGAGTCTGCAAAGGTCCACTCTTCCAACTTTTACCTCTTGGCAGCCAAATTTCGCCCCAAAACTGATTAAAAAGCTTGTTTGAATACACTTTATGTAAAATTTCAAATGTTTAGATCCAAAATTGGCTGAATAATTTGCTAGAGACCGCAAAGGTCAAATCTTTTTAACTTTAACCCCTTGGTAGTAAAATTTTCGCCCCATTAAAAAGCTTGGTCGATGTCTGAATACACTTTATGTAAAATTTCAAGTGTTTTGACCAAAAATTCTCTGAGTAGTTTAGTAGAAACTGCAGAGTTCATTGTTTTGTTTTTTTTTTAACTTCGACTTCAATTTTGACCCCTTAACATTTATTGTTTTGGGCTCAAATAAATTTAAATACTTTGATCCATGTTCAAGTAATCTTTATCTAAAATTTCAAGTGTTTAGCCCCAAAATTGGCAGAGGATTTTGGTAAAGTTTTCAAAGGTCAAATCGTTGAACATTGACCCCTTGACAGCCAAATTTCTAGCCGAAAACCCATTAAAAATTTTTCCCAAATCTCACTATTCTTTATGTAAAATGTTGAGTCTCTAGACCGAAAATTGACAATTATTTGGTAGGGAAATGTACACACACACACACACACACACACACACACACACACACACACATACATTTTCACTTTTATAGATATATAGATAAGTGAAATTGTCTGTTTGTATTTGTACATTTCCCTACCAAACTACTCTGTCAATTTTTAGTCTACAGACTCGAGATTTGATATTAGGGATATTGGCATTTAGGAAAATCTTTAGAATCTGTTTTCGACCAGAAATTTGTTGTCCAGAGGTCAAAGTTCCAATTTGACCTTTGAAAACTCTACCAAACTCCTCCGCAAGTTTTGTGTCTCAACACTTGAAATTTTAGACGTAGGTAACTTGGGCATGGATCAAACTTTGTAATTTGATTTGAGCCAAAAATAATACATGTAAAGGGGTCAAAATTGGGGTCAAAGTAAAAAAAAAAAAATTAACCTCGACAGTATCTATCAATTACTCGGCCATTTTTTGGTTTAAATATTTGAAATTTTACATAAATGTATTCAGACATGCATCAAGCATTTTAATCAGTTTTATGGCGGAAATTTCGCTGCCAAGAGGTCAAAGTTGAAAGATTTGACCTTTGCAGACTCTACCAAACTCCTTCGCTAATTTTGGGTCAAAACACTTGAACACTTGAGTTATGAACAGTAGATAGGGCCCAAGTAAAGCCGGGCTGAAATGCTAGTATATATATATATATATATAAGAATAACAGTATGGCTACATTCCAAGATTTTAATTTTTTTATCAAACACTCTTTCCGCATATAAAAATTTCGGTATATTTTTTACATGCCTGTTTTATTATGCAGAAACAATCGATAATTACAGAGTGGAAGGATAAAGTTGTCGCCATAAAGAAACCAACATTACAACTTTATTTTAAAACTTTTATTAAAAAAATCAGTTCAGGTAACTTGATTATGGGGTAAGGCTGACATTTATTCAGTGTAGCCGCCTTCAACCTCAATCACCTCGATATGGGTCTGGAACTGGGGGCATGTCTTTTTCACAAGCACTGGGAGAAGCTCAGCAAATACTCGGTGGATGGTGGTGATCAGGCTGGCTTTGGTTTTATGGGAGGTCATAGTGATCATTTTCTCTTTTTCTCTGCATATCTTCAAATGAAGTAGTTCAGCAGATTCAGGTTGGAGGTGGAGAAGGGGCTAGTGAGAGAATGGTACAAAGTCATTGCACTCCTGAAGCCGAGTTTGGGTCTCTTTGGACTTGTGGGCCAGAGCCAAGTCCTGCTCCCACACACAGGGTCTGCCAGCAGTCACCAGATTGCACCAGCGGATCACCATGCTCTTTAGCACACCCAGGTACACTTTGGTGTTGATTTTCAAGTCAACCTCAAAGATGTGAGATGGCATGATGTGATCCTCACTTGAAACAACACCAAAGACCATAACCATGGTTGGAAATTTTGTTTTCATCACCCTTGGCATGTGCCTGTTATTTGAGGCAATCCACTGATGCATTTTGAGAGTGTTGGCAATGGTCCTATTTTCATAACTTGGATCGGTAGAGAGCATGTTGTACTCGTGCACATCTCCAATCTTGCTCGTTAAATAAAACTTGGGTCACCTCAGACATGATAGAAGGTTCCTATCACTCTTGGGATTTGTATACTACTGGCCAACTACTAGATGACCTGCAACAAAAAGAAAACCGAATTTCATCAAACGGAAATGGAATCATGTCGTCTTTTCTAAGGGGGAAATTTTTACAGTCTCCCTCTGTATTATGTCAATATCGAACCCTCTTCTTGCATATACTGTTCAGAAAAATATAATTTTTTGTGCTTAGAAAGAAAAATCTATGCCAAAATAATGTCGGAAAATAGAAAATTCACAGAAGACCCAGCATCGTTTATAATCTTGGATTAGATTGTAAAGCTAGTAAAGTTTTATATTAGTCAAAATTTGGAAATGTTCTAAAAAGTCTACAAAGAAATTATTCATATAAAATATTATTTTATTTGTCTAATATTTATTGTCTGTAATATATTAATTAGGGTTCTATCTAACATGGGTTTACATACTTCATACTTAAGTATTTATTTTTTTTATAAACTTTGTTGTTTTTTTTTTTTTTCATTTTAATTTTAATGATGAGTCTGGACGGGAAATATTAAAAAATTAACATAATTATTATATGATCGTTTCAATATTATTAGGGAGATCGTTAATGAACGTCAGAAGGAATCGTGGTCCCAGGGTCGACCTCTGAGGCACTCTTACATTAATGTTATGTTATGCTGTTTGGATGAATCTTTATCAATGACAAATTGGTCCTATTGTCTCTATTTAGTATTCGTTCAGTTATACCTTATGATTTAATTTTCATTAGCAGCCCTTTATTCCAGACTTTGTCAAAGGCTACAGCTCTGGCCTCGCCCACCTTATCCAGTGCAAGGTATATGCGTTCAGAAATAACTGTTAAAATATCTGCAGTAGAACAACATTGCCTAAGCTCTTTGTCAGAGAGAAGATTAGCTTTTGTGAGGTTGTGGACTAGTGCTTGATTTATTAAGGTCTCAAATAGTTTAGTGAAGAGAGAGAGAGAGAGAGAGGAGACTGAAAGGGCAATAATTTAGAGGAAAAGTCCTTCATCAGAATTCTTGTACACTGGTACGACAGAGGCCATCTTCCAGCGATTAGGGAGGCAAGATTGTAGAGTTTGGAAAGTATGTGGGCTAGCTAATCTGATCATTTCTTTATTAGTATAGCAGGGGTGAGATCAGGCCCACACGCCTTGAAGGTGTCTAAAATTTTTATGATATCGTGGACATAAAAAAAGGGTTATTTTCAGATCAAGTGTGGCTTCAGTCTGCACAGGGTAATTTGGGAGGGAGTTGTTGGTGAAGTTGGAAGTGAATCGCCAGGCAAGCTGTTCTGTCTCATTTTCCGTGCATGCAAGCTTCTGGTTGTCTGATAGTGGAGGAATTACTGATTGCCCTATAATTACTACACTATTATAATTTTTTCAGAAATCACGATTCTATGTTCTGCAATTCCATGCCTTCCCTGATTATTTCAGCATGTTTTCATTTGGTTGTGGCTAATTCTCTCTTACAATAATTTCTAGCGTATATAAGTTTGAATTTGACTTATGATGTATGAACCGGCGGATTGCATACCTTATCCTCGGGTGGCATTCGAGCCTTGATAATCGGTGACACCTTGTAAAAAAAAGAAAAGTAAGCATTATGATTCTACTTCATGAACGTTGCAAGAATGATAAACAAACAGCCAAAAATGCACAAGGAGGCAGACATTATAAATAGACATTATAAATAGACATTATTATAGTCAACAAATCTGACATGTTTTTTCTGATATGAAGTTAATGCTAATTTTTCGGAACAGAAATCTTTTAAAAAAAAAGAGAAAAATGGCAGACTCACAAATTACAGAGTAAAATAAACACGATTGATTTAGTCTATGAAAAGGATAAAAATATCATTTTTTTTTTTTGTGGGTACCAAGACATATGGGGGGGGATATATAATAATGACAGGTTAGATCTAGCAGTATAATTACCATAAAATTCTGAATCTTTCATAAACCAAAATCGTGAATAAAAAATATTTGATGGCAAGGCTTTTGGAGCAGTTATTTCGAAGAAAAAACATTATATAGATTAGAAAACTAGTGTGTGAATATATATATATATAATATATATATATATATATATTATATATATAATATATATATATATATATATATTATATATATATATATATTATATATATAATATATATATATATATATTATATATATATAATATATATATATATTATATATATATAATATATATATATATTATATATATATAATATATATATATATTATATATATAATATATATATATATATATATATTATATATATATAATATATATATATATTATATATATATAATATATATATATATTATATATATATAATATATATATATATTATATATATATAATATATATATATATTATATATATATAATATATATATATATTATATATATATATATATATATATATATTATATATATATATATATAATGTCTGCCTGTGTATTATAGACTAGCCTTGTAAAAAAAATGACAAGCGTCTACTACTTAATTATACATTTTTATTTTTTTCGCTTTTGTTTTTTTATTTTTATGGAAATCGTGCAAGACAAGGCATGATGCCACTTGATGTAAGGTGCGAACAAGAACGAAAGCTGGTTATTGCAAAGATAGGAGATGCCTATTGACCTTATAAACTTTTTGTGTTAACATAAAAACAAATTGTGTTCTATATGTATGTTTTCGATTCTTTGTCAAATAATCAAGAGAAAAAGCAAAACCAAAAAAGTTGCAAGAAGGAATAAAATTTCCAAAAGTGAGCTCGAACATATATATATATATATATATATATATATATGGTTATATCCCACAGGATTAGTGAATCTCTTGACAAAGGCTTCCTTTCTAGGGCAATTGCTCTTGACATATCAAAGGCCTTCGACAAGGTATGGCATAAGGGTCTACTTCACAAGATTTCCAGCTACGGTATAACTGGAAATGTTTTCTCGATCATTAAATCATTTCTCTCCGATAGGCTCATAAGAGTAGTGGTAGATGGACAAAAATCAGAGGCCTGCAATATAAATGCTGGAGTCCCTCAGTGGTCAATCCTAGGCCCAACTCTCTTCCTGATCTACATCAATGACCTCCCTAAACACATACTTCAATCATTCGTTGACATCTATGCTGATGACACGACCATCTACGGCAACACATCAAAGGCTGTAAATTACAAAGTTCTCTCTGATTCTCTCTCCTCTGATCTCTAGCGCGTGGTTCAGTGGGGGAAGATGTGGCTGATTACCTTTAATGCTTCCAAAACCAAACTCCTATCCTTACATCATCAACGCTCTGATCCTCATCTGGCATCAATTGTGATGGATGGCTCTCGTCTGGGTGAGGCCCCGTGTTTTGACAAGCTTCTGGGTTTGACCTTTACTCCTGATCTGAAATGAAACACGTACATCAAGTCTGTTGCCAAGGTCGCTGGAAAGATGGTGGGATCCTTCTACCGCTCCAGAAGATATCTCACTACTGATGCAATTCTCGATCTATATAAAAGCCAAGTACGTCTAAGGATGGAATACTGTTGCCATATCTGGGCAGGAGCTGCTAAAAACAGCCTATCCTGCCTTGACAGAGTACAAAATAGACTTTGTGGCTTACTGGGGGATGCCCTTTTCTCTACCCTGCAACTTCTCTCCCACAGAAGAGACGTTGCGAGCCTATCCTTGTTTTATCGTTATTTCCATGGCAGGTGCTCGTCTGAACTCCAATCTCTGGTCCCCCCCCCGCCAATCTTTCACGAAAAACCCCCGTCTAGCTGAATCCACTGTGAAAAATTTCCCCCACTCTATATCTGTGCCTAAATCAAAACGTGGATTCCATGAACAAAGCTTCTTTCTTAGAACTGCACGCCTGTGGAACTCTGTTCCGTCTGCCTGCTTCCCACCGGACTACAACTTGGATGTCTTCAAGTCCAATGTTAACAAATTCCTAATGAACCGCCCCCTTAAGTAAACACTTCATCAAATCTCCACACTAACATAATGTACTTGCAATAACCCTTATCCCTGAGTGGCTTCCGGGCCTTGATAAGTGGTGATCACTGTGTAAAAAAAAAAAAAAAAAAAATAAAAAATATATATATATATATATTATATATGGTGCTATCTGATGAGTCAGCAGAACAGTGGATCAAAACAAGAGGGGTAGCGAAGATGCTTATTAAGCATAGACTTGTATCACTGATAATGCAAGCGAGAGTATCGAGAGCAGATTAAAGACAAAATCGTAAATTTACAGGTAAATACTTCAGATATTAAGGAGCCCGCCTTATAAGAGACTAGACAGCTGCAAACAGGCATCATCTGTTTTCAATGTACCCAGGTTCGCACATTTGCAAGGATTGCTCTTTAATACTGGGAAACTAGTAAAGAGGTGCTATTGCGCCAGTAATCACCTCCCCTTTAATGGAAAGGGTTTGCTGACACAAATAGTGATCACTGTTAATGGATAGAGGGCTAGAGCCATTGTTGATACAGGTTATACGACTACACTTGTCACTACAAGTGTTGCTGACTCTTTGAATAGAACCAGTAATATTAGAGCAATAGATGGCAGATAGGTGAAGTGTTGTGAAGAGGCCAATGCCGAGATTATGGTGAGGAATATGTCACTGTGACTGAGTGATTGTGCTGTGTAAGCTTATTGCGGGAATCGACGTGGTATTGAACCTAGATGTGATAGACAAACTGGGAGGAGTTACAATTGCTAAAGGTCAGGTGAAGTTTGACACCCAATGGGTACCTGTGATAGACATAGAGAGGACCTACCTCAGAAATGGGCGAGAATCTGTCTCAGCAGCTGAAAGACAGAAAAAGAAAAAAAAAGACGCCCAAGATGGCGTCTGTTGTCTTTTAAAGCCTACGGTCATGCATAGATCTCTAGCAGTCTCGTGTGGTATATGCAAATTGGGTGTGTCCGAAACATTATAAAAGGTGAGTCACAGGGAGAAGTGTTTAAGAAATTCGAATAGGGAACATTGACGTGTATCTCGTGTTGTAAACAACGAACTCTATTCGACTCGTGACTAGCGAATCTCTGCTTGACGTTTTAGCCAAAATGTTTTGTTGTTTTGCGTTAGACAAAAACTTATGATAAGAAATCTTTGTCTAATGCAAAGCAACAAAATGATAAGTGCAGCCAGTAGCAATATTATTCAACCGACGACACCCAGGCCATGTCAGATTGAGGATAAAGAATTTTTAGCCTATTTTGATGGTGACAAGTGGACGGTAGAGTGGCGATGGGCCGCAGAACCACCAGTGTTTACGAACCGAGTTAATTGCTGCCAAAAACATACTACTCTGAATCTCGACATTCTGCTGTTGAAACTCAGCTGTAAATCACGGCGCTCTGTATCAAAACTTGCTCTTCTGACATCCAAATCAATAATAATGCCATCTCTCAAAATCCAGGCTTTTTATATTTAACTGGAAGCATTTCATTTGCATGTCACGTGATAACATTACAAGCATATAAAGAGAAAGGCGGCCATTTCTTTTTTTGTCTTGTCTACACAGCACTCCACAGACTGCACACAAACAGGTTTGTTCTAATTTTTAATCACAACCAGATGTTTGCGTGATAAACTATTTTACTGGAGACATAATAGTACTTGTGGATAGAGATTTTGTATATTTGCATATCCGTCTGTCAGTCAGGATTTAAAAAAAAAAATACATTGCTGAATTTGTCTTGAATTTAACCACTTTCTTAACTATGTTTAGAAGTGGAGAATATTAATGGTAAATAAGTCCCAACAAACGGATGCCATATATGGAAATCATAAGCAATAATAAAAATAACTGAATATGAAAACATTATCAAATAGATAGGAAATTATTTTCATAATCCAAAATAATATATTTTTCTTTAACTACTTATTTAATGATTAACATATAAGAAATGTAAATGAAAATTTTCTATTACAAAACATCATGAGAAAAATGGCCATGTTTTTCGTTACAGGAGGTCGGGAACGATTATATTTTAAATTCTATAATGAAACCTCATGGTTTTATGCTATTTTATTAAAGAAATTTAAATGAAATTCTATATAAAAAATTCACAAGAAAAATATCCGTGTTTTTGTCACACAAATTATCAGCATTTTTCTTCAAACAAGTGACTGAAGCAGACGACACAAAAACGAAAAGGTAAACAGTATGACGCTTTCCATTTTTGCTGTGTTACTATGAGTTTGTTTCCTGTCTGCAACACTTTTTTTATTGCTCATACAATGCTCCATGTCTGACTGGAAAAAGGTAACGAAATACCATGAAATACTTATGAAAAGAAACTGGAATTTTAGGAAGATCTCTATCATTCCAGTAATTATAAGAGCAACTGAACTCATGAAAAAGAATTTTACAAACTACCTAGTAAATATACTCGCTGAACCAAGTGCAGGAGAGATTTAAACAATTACACTCAAAGTAACGGTCAGAATTTTAAGATCTCGCGCTTGGAATATCTGAGTTAGCGGGTGAATGTTTGGCATCCGGTAGGATACCCCATTCCCAGCTTGAACCAGCTAATAAGAACATGAAAAAATAACATGGGAGTAAAAAAAAATATGTATTGAATAACAAACTTGCAGGCATCACCTATTTTTATAGTGTATTCTCTGAGCATTACCTCTTTTATTTGGTAGGAAGTATTGTAATATATTTTCTGTTATGATACTGTTATATTACTTAATAAGGTGTCTGTTGCTTATCTATTTATTTGTGTGTTGTCTACTTGTGTATTTAACTTCTTTATTTAACTCTCTTTACGGTCTTATTTATCAAGCTTGTGTTCGTCTAGTTAATGTCTATTTTAACGGCGTGCTCGTCTAGTCTTTGGATGTGTGCGTGTGTGTGTGTGAGAGAGTGAGAACATATAATACGAATATACATGACGACATACCTGTCTTCTGCTGGTACCTTCCTTATATTTGCACTCTGCTCTTTATCCATTCGTCCAATTGATATAGCATTGTGCTCTTGTTACTATTGAAACCAAATCAACACGCATGAAAAAAACACATAATTAGAATTTAAAAAACTATTAAACCCCACGTTTCTCTCAAAAATATGAAACAAAGCATACAAGAAATGTAGATTATATATGGTTTCTTTTTTTCTGAGAATTTTCTGGTAAAATGTAATTGAGTTGAATAGAAACTCATAAAACCTGATATGGTGAAAGAAATCTGAGACGTAATTTTGTAAATGTATTAATCTATAAAAAAAAACCTTATTTATAGAAGGCTGGTTCTGTTACAACAAAGACACATGCAAGACATGGACCCAAGACGATGGGTTGTTTTTTTTTTAATAATTTTATTCACTCCCTAGACATTTCGTCACAGCAGACTGGAGTGAATTGCGATCTTTGACTTGTGGTTCCATTCGAAAACCGTCGCCACCTTTTGGAAGAACTAGTTTGAACACATTTTGTCTTTTTGACGTTCTGAAGCCAACTCGACTAAAATTAACTCAGTTTCTTCAAACCGGAACACCTGACAGGTAGGATTCGATCCCCATTTGCATACCTTCCGGTGCACCTTGATTGGTCAGAGCTATTCATGCCACAGCATGACCCTTGACTCCCTCTGCACCTGTAATGCTCGCTCAATTATCGTTTCCCACGATTCAAATTATTATTTACTTCGCCTGATAGATAAACAATTAGACAACCAGATAGATAGATAGATAGATAGATAAATAGATTGATAAATAGATAGATAGATTGATAAATAGATAGATAGATAGACAGATAGATAGATAGATAGATAGATAGCTGAATAATGATTTTCTGGTCGGCGTTGTCCACCAATTACATAACAATACCATCTGACCAGATGTTACCACCTGTTTTTCGTTTCCATGTGGGAAGGGAGAATCCTCCCAGGCTTCACCTCTTCCTTTGTGGCGAATCCTGTAACACATTTTTATGCATTTTTATACATTCCTCCCAGCGATATCATCATTCCAGGAATATGTCTCCTTATTGGCAGGGAGGGGGGGCAAGATATACTATATATTCTGTTATATCATCCGCCCAGGCATTACCACTTCTTTTGAGGATCAATGTATGTATTTCGTTTATCATATTATCCTCCCAGCCTAACGAAAATATGTGAATTGAGAGAGTATATATTTAATTTAATTTTTAATATTTGTGAGTATATTATATATAAATTTTCTACTCCTTTTTGATCGAAACAAGGCAGATTGCCACTTTGAACATAAGGGATCACTATTTAGATCGTATCTAACAAAGGACTGTGGGGAGTTGAGCAGAGAGGTGTCTGTTCACATTAAATTTAAGCTTCATCAGATTAGTGCAGTCAAGGAAGTAGGAAACGGAGGAAATTGCAGAGTCTATAAGTTTGAGGGAAGAAACTATTAGAATAGAAGGCTTTTACAGCGTTAAGGGACCTTGAAAATGAAAGAGGGAATTTGTTGCTTGTCGGGGTAGTCAGGAGTATACAAGTCGAGGGTATGACGAGTGCTAGGAGATAACTAGAGCATATTCCAGTAAAACAAGCACAGGGATGCAACAGTGCAGTGATGAGACAGGATGGATCTTGGTCAGCAGTGTGGAATCTATTAGATTTGAGACTCTTTTTCGGATCCTGTCTAAGAGTGAGAGACTAGTGGTAATTAAACCTGGTCATATGTGGCAACAATACTTTGTGCAAATTGTTTTTTTTTCAATACAGGATGCTCTCTGGTGTGAATAATGTTCTAGCACAGTAGAGGAAGCCTGCATTCTTTGCAGCAGCCCTGGCCATGTCTTCAATGTATTTGTTTCAACTCATGTTGCCTGTAAATGTCGAACTGAGGAGTTTGAAGGATCTGCTCTCAGGCAGCATTATTTGTCAGGACACTCGTTGGTTGAGAAGGTTTATTTTGTAGTTGTTAAAGGAAAAACAGCTTAGTCTTAATAGCAGTAAATGTTACCAACCATTTACGGCCCCATTCCACTACAACTGAACATCGTCTTTTAGTATTTCTGCCGTTGCATTGATATGTGTACATTCGTTTTCCCTCATGTCTATTATAGTGTGACACCATCAGCAAATATACCTATTTCAGACATAATTATCTTGTTTTTGGTAGAATACCACATCAAAAATACTTATAACCTTATGAGGTCTAATAAATTTTTCCAACATAAACCACTTATTAAATTTCAAAATTTTTGCGATGAAGATAAAAAATTTATATTATTTTGGTTATTCAGATTACTATTCTCATCTTTGATGCCATTTTCACAACGATTTGACCCCTGTAATATACGGAATTTTAATGATAGCTTCATTGTGTCACTAAAATTGATACGATAGAAATTTTAAATCATCATGATGTACGAATTCAAAAATTCTAGTATTGATATTGGTTCCCCCGATATTTTTCTAGTCAGAATTATTTTTAGAAAGACATCCAGTACTTACAGAAGGGACCATGTGAAGGTTGCTAACATCCTAAGTGAAAGTGTTTTAGTGGAGCGAGCAGGATTCAAACTTGGGACATCCAGGTCGTCAGTTCGTGTTATTAACCAGTTAACCACCATTACCTTCCAAAGTCTTAAGTAATTGTTGCTATCCTTGATTTGCCAGCCTTTGAAACTCGCTTTCTGCTCTCTATTTCCCTGACTTTATCAACATATGGAAATTCAAATGTAATGTAAACAATCACTTTGATGTACAACTGCTCGTTTAGGATGATGCTTATAATTCTGGACCATAATCCAGAGTAGCTACTTTTGTTTCAGTTACCATATTTCTTGTCTGGTGTGAATTAAAAAAAAAATCGAACATGAGAAAAAAAGAGGAAGCAAGATTACTTATTTATATAAGCCGATGGCTTAATTCAAAAACTTAAAATATGTTGAGTGTTTTTGTTATTTTATCGGTTATATAAATGTACTCACTCACTAATATCATTGTTTTCAACACAGGTGTTGTCTCTTCTACAATGATTTCACAGTGATTTTTTTTCCTAGAAAGGATAGAATTAGTTAAATATTTATGATTGTGCAGTCTAGCTAATAAAAAAGGTTGAAAAACGAAATAGACAACAAATAAATGTTACCAAACGCACGCGTAAACATTTATTTCAGCTTGATTGCTCACAACGAACAATGAAAAATCTTACAATTAAGCTGAGGCATTCTTGTACCAAGGAAAATTTCAGATTAGCCAATTACTCAAATATCCAATCAGAATGTATGCTCTCCTCATAGAATCGGTCTTCATTATATAGCATATACAAGAAAAACTAAAGCTAAAACATTAAGCAACATTGTTGTGACTTTGCCGGTAATAATTAAGATACAGTAGTATAATAAACAAAAAATGTCTAAACAAAAGCATGTTACAGAAGTACACGTTATGATTCTGGGACCATAACTACCACAAGTCACTGCTACAACGTTTAGATGTAACTGTACGTATTATCTCTAGGTAAAGGCTGTTTATTCCTGTAATGTGTGGACCAGCTGATCCTATGACATCAGTTGAGGCTGTTAACCTATGACCCACAATTTAAGAACTTAAACAAAAGCTTTGTGACTCACAAACGGTCAAGACTCTTTTAAAGCAAGAAATAAAGTACTAGAAAACTGAAAAGGATTGTTGCCACATGCGTATAATGAAACCCAGAATCTGTAGCGATATGAAATTTGATTGCCATTTACATCTGACATTATTGTGGTTCAACTTCAAGAATCGGTAGATCAAATAAAACAGCATCCTTTATATTCGCCTATAATAGAGGTTGTATTATCGAAATATCAGTAAAATTTTAACACAGTATAGCACTATTTGACATTGATAGATTGTGACTCTATCCTGGTTGCAGGTCACCAAAGTGTGACCCTATGATCGTCCAAGTCAATATCTCGGTCGACAGCGACAGAACCCCTTAATCGATTTGGTTGATATGCCGTCGCCTCGCTGGGCTGTCGTCTACTAGAAGAAAAGCAATTCCATACACACAAAAAAAACCCCAACTCAGTGTTTCTAGTCCACTAATTAATTTCCAGAAAAAAAATATATACAAATATATAATTATATACAATTTTCTATGCAGTTCAATGTTCAATAATGTCCGTCTCCACTGAGTCTATAAGTAGATTTCACTTCTCTCTTTGATAGATCGATGAGGTTGGTGCGGGAATAGAGGGTGTGTGTGGCGATTCTTTAGAAGTCGCTCCATCTCAAACTAGCAAGCTTGGCTGTTTCGCTCTCATCAACTGTAATTTTTTGACTGCACGCCATTAATATATTCAGGGAAGGGTTGAAACCGGGGGTGTTCCCTGTACCAAACTTCCCCACGAGTGCACCTGTGGATCTTCAAACGTTCAATGGGATCACCCTTGTGATCCCTAGGTCGACACATTGCACTTGAATTATAAACATCATCTCTCCAGAACCCTGAATCATTACCTGTTTTGGAGTACAAATTTCAAAAATGACATTTCTTGTCGATTTTAATAAAAAATGAAAATCACAATCCTAATCTTTTTTCTCAGCAGGGTTTTTCGCTGTCACCCAGGCACATTGATGATAATTAAAGAATAAAAGAATCATATTTGCTTGGCTTTCTCCAGTACTTTGGGAGTCTCATCCTCTCCCCAGTGGGGAGCCTAACCGCTCCCTAGGACAGTCACGTCACAGATGGGATGTCAGAATTCAACCATCTTACACAGAAATCCGATCAATTTCGACCTATCCTGCCTTGATAGAGTTTAAAACCGGCTTTGAAACCTAATAGATGATGCTCTTTTATCTCCTCTGCAGCTTCTTTCCCACAGAAGAGACCTTGCGAGCCTGTCTCTTCTCTATTATTTTCAGGTCGTCTGAGCTCAATCTATTGTCCTCCCTTGCTGAACTTTCACAAAAACATTCGACTAGCTACAATAATTATCAACAATTTCCCTTAATCTATCTATGCCTAAATCTAAACTCAGATTCCACGAACAAAGCTTCTTTCCTAAAACTGCCTGCCTGTGGAACGCTGTTCCATTGACCTGCTCCCCAGCCAACTACACTATGGCAGCCTTCAAGTCTAATGTAAACAAGTTCGTGTTGAACTCTCCCTTTGAATACACCTACATTATACAATATTAATGTTTATCATGACGTTGCTTCACCAGTCTAACCCCTTACCCCCGAGTGACCTTTGGGCCTTGATAATAGGTAACCTCCTTATAAAAATAGCCTCAGATCCGGCATGAAACCTCTTGATATTAAGGGCTAAAAATACTACTTTATCAAAAAATGGCCAATGATAACTGTTAGATGGATATATTTCAATACAGAGAACAGCACTTCTTTTCCCTTTGTCAGAAATATCGTTCATGAAATGTGGGGACTAAATAACAAAATGAAAGAAGAGAAACTCATAACAAAGCTTGATGAAACCACGTGACTACCAGAAGAAGGGAGATTATCCTCTTTTTGTTTGACAATTCAATGGCCGTCCTTGGAAGAGAGCCAGTAGAGGAAATGGTGTTCACACAATATAAGTACGTGTAAATGAGATAAGACGTTTGTCTGTTTCTCTTTATCTTTCTCTGAACGGCAACCAATAATTCTTCAAGTTCAAAGATCCCTCACCCTGTTTATGAATTTTCCAAGTTGTGTGTATCAATGACCCTATCATAAAAACTAAACCTTGCCGTCAGTGTGATTATAGACACAAACGATCAAGAACCTGGGTTTCCGACGACAATAGGTGTATATTTTAAGTAAAGTAGAAAGTGAATTTTGGGTTTATTTTCGGCAACCGTTTAACTCTTGCTTCCCTTATTTTGTTCTTTAGTTTTCACGTTTCAGGACGCTTTTTCCGACAAAGAGAGAAAAATCGCTGATTTCCGAGTCAGAATCTTTTCCATCTAACACTTATTGTTGGCAGGTTTTTGACCTTGAAGAACTAATTTTTTAGCTTCTTACATCAAGTGGCTTCATGTCTTGTCTAGATTTCCATAAAAAAGTAATGGCTTATACACACCTTGGTAATAGTTTGCTTTTAGTTCATAAAGTAGGTATTTACTTCCTTCCCACTACAGAAAGGTGGTGAAAGTCAATGCAGCACGTCTAAAGGAGACACATACTGGCCTTTTAACAATTGCTGTGTAGCCCTGTTGGCATTACTTGGTAGGGGCGTTTCAGGTTAAGCAATAAACTTACTCCACATAAAAGACAGAAGGCAACGATCTGCGAGGGTGAACTACTAAGGTACTACCCAGAAGCACACCTCAGCCCTACAGACACAAGGTCATTCCCTACTCAAAAATGGTGAAAACTTTGTCAGACTGTCATATCCTTGATTGGTATAAATATAATCTACTCAGGTTGTGTAAAGTCATCGTTTTTCTTGACTTTATCTTGTTTTTTTTTTTGTTTGCTTGTTTTTAGCTGAAGGTTTTCCCTGGGCCCCAAACCCACTAGAGTTTAGGCCATTTATCTTGGTTTTATTTTTATAACAAAAGAGTAGAAAGTGAACTCTCTTCATTGATGAGTCATTGTCTTGTCCCTTTAGGTTGGCAAGATTTCCGGTCTCTGTTGCTTTAGGAGTCATCGAAGGTATGAGTGTGCCCTACTTCTTTTTCGCCCTTTTATTTTTTGATTTAGCAGCAGGACACCACTGAATTTCAGCGACACATGTCTAAGACGGCAGTTACAGAAAGGCAGTCCTCTTTCCACCATTACCGATGTGAACTGAAGGTTATTTTGTGACAAACTTGAGATGACAGTTACAAGTTAGCCATCATTTATCACCAAATTCCTGCTTGTATTGCAACCAAGTCCGAGACGAAAGGAGCACGAATTGGGGAACACACACATTTTTCACAAATCGTTTTTCTATACAATTAACTTTTTCTCGTATCATCCAGTAAATTGCTTTAAATATATTGTACACACTTGTCATGTTCTTTCTCGTAAAGCAACCATCGCCATATTTCTGTTTCAGAGCTTATTCTCAATTTGAGAATTGAACCTTTTTCCAAGGTAAAATTAAATATAATTATTTTGTCCTTTAGTACTCACATTCTATAATTGATGTTTGTGGCAAAAGTGACAACCGCTGTTTTCTGGGTCAGAATCTCTCCATCTTATACTTAGCATTTGCTACGTTTTGACATTGAAGTAGGATTTTTTAACTCCATTACATCAAGTGCCTTTATAAACGAAAAGACATAAAATATAACCATCTTTCACTTAATAATAAAACCAGTGAGTGTTTATTTGTATGTAAATAAATGTTTATTTGTATGTAAATAAATGTTTATTTGTATGTAAATAAATGTTTATTTGTATGTAAATAAATGTTTAATTGTATGTAAATAAATATGAATACGAATTTGCCCCGTTATACAAAAAAAGTGAGTAAAAAAAAAACAAAAAACAAAAAAAAACTGCTGGGCGAGCGGTTTCACTACTTAAGAGAAGGGAGAAAGCAAATAGCAAGCAAGTCTCATCCATCATTTGAAATGAATTCTGAATCTGCTTCTATAATCAAACACTTGTTTTCCTTTTATACCGATTTATACGTTTTTTCTTAAAATCTTTCAATGTAAGACGTTCCTTTTTAACTTCAGATTTACACGTTATAATGAATATGAATATAATTGCAAACACTGAAGCATATTTTTTCTCTTTGAACACCACTTACTGTATATGTCTGCTAATTTGACATTGCACAGACTTTAAAGTCTTTTCTGTTTTAATATAAGGTTGCAGAATTAAGATGACTTAGCAACTGGTTTTAAATCCTTTGACCGGCAGTAATTATCATTTTATACACTGATGATTGCGTAAGCATGGGACACAGGTGTCTGTAGATAGTAATAGAACATATTGAAAATATATTGTAACATATATATTAGTGTTGGGACGTTTTATCGGAATTGGGAATCGGAAAAATATTGAACTTCTCAAAGTGTCTGAATTGAAAAATATTATACCTATTTTCTGATGCCAAAACGGTTCTTTTGTGTTGTTTGTTTTTTGTATAAAACTTAATTTTCTTTTGCTGATACTCTAGGGTTACAATCAGGATTCAGTTCTGGGGTTTGGGAAGGAGTGAGTCACTTGCTCGACAACAGCATGTTTCTACCCTCTTCTTTTCCAATCGACCACACCTGACCTCTCGTCACCAATGTCACACCGCATAATCAGATCAGCAATACGAAATACTTTTCAAGAGAAGATGTTCACGACTCTTTTTATTTTTTTTTGCTATCCATATACCCCACACGCCCCCCCTGATCTTCGAGATCAATAAGACACTTCATAATCCTTCATCCAAGCAGGCCACCTTCTCTCACGTTGAGGCCTCTGGGGGACAACTTCTTGGGGGTTGACGTTTTCAGGTTCACTACAGACGTTCTCATCCAGTTGTAAAGAACCACAATGTGAGGCTAAGTCGAATTGGGGTGCATCATTAGCTTCTTGGCGGATCTCGTCTTCCTCCTCTTCATTGCCATCACTGTGCACCGGCACGAAGCAGGTCTAGGATATGCCGGCGAATGCCATTCACCATCATGTTGTTCTTCGACTGCATTTCCGTTACGACCCCCCCCCCAGCAAGTGGTATATCTTGCATTGGGGGGCTTCACTAACACCTCCTAGCCCACTTTAATGGTAGGTTCTTCACCCTCAATTCCTACCGTTTTGTTGCACGAATGCCGCCACTTATATGCAAAGATGGCTCTATGAGGCACAGTTGTCTCATCTTGTCTGGTTTTTGGTGAGATGTTGTACCAAAATACCGCCCCCATGGGTAAAATGTTGTTTTTTTTGCAGCAGCTGCTTTGATGGTGCGATGATTCCTCTCCACTATCCCATTGCCACTCGGTCGATACGCTGCCCTAAAAAATTGCCTTACTCCCCACTTATCACACACCTCTTTAAAGGCTTCTGATCGGAAAGCGGGACCATTGTCCATTAACAGTTTCTCAACCGGCCCTCTCTCCAAAAATATTTCTTTGATGACCCCCTCCGATCGCTCATGCAGCTTCTGCCCTGATCTCTCTCCATATGGCAAACTTCCCGGTCCACAGTCGACCATCGACTGATACAGCTTATGGCGATAATTGGCCACATCAATGGCCAATCACTTCCAATCCTCCGCAATATGTAACTCTCCTGCTTCGTGTCTGGATGGTCCGGGGTCTATCGATTGGCACTCCTGACAGTGCTCCACTACCTCCCTGACCTTCTTGGTGGTTTCCGGGTAAACCTCTCTTGCCTGGAATAACGTCCGTTTCCGACCAAAGTGGTGCATTTCATGTAACTTTTTAACTTCCTTCCCTGCACAGCATACCGAGGAAACCTTCTTCCTCTCTTGCAGCCAGGCCTTCTTTACCCATGTCATCAAATCCGCCTTGTTCTTTTCTGATAGGACCTGCACTACAGATATCTTCAACTGGAATTCCGCTATCAAATCTGCAAGTGCTCCAAGCCTGTGCTTGATCAGCATTTCTATAGCACCTCTGGTCCTAACTCTCTTATCACCAGTCACTGCTGACCTGATCCATGAAACTACCATTGCCGAACCGGATTTGATTTCAATTATTTTCAATCTCCACTACAGGGTCAGATTGATTCCTTTCATAGTGGCCTCCAGTTTGGCTACGTTGATATGGGAATAGTCGTTTTTCTTTCTTAGCCACGCCGCATCTTCCACAATTACACCTCCCATCTCTAATACGATGCCCAATGCTAGACTGCTGGCATTGCACCAAATCACCACCGCGTCTCCGCCACTGACGTACCATTCCCCCTTTACTGGGTCTTTTTTTGTCACTCTCGCAATGATTTCTTGTAGCATGTTCATGACCTCCTTCGTCACACAGCCCTCCCAGCCATCAGTGCCCATTTGTCGTTTAATAAAGCTGCACACTATCCTGAGCCAGCCGGCGATTGGATAGTGTCCACCAGTCTCCCGCGGACTGAGAAGAGTTCTCATTTTGTCAGGTCGGTTCCGATTTCGGGTATTGCATTCCCTCATCTAAAACAAGGCTTCCTTTGCCATCTCAGCATAGTTTCAACCCCAACGCCGCTCCTCCATCCAGGGACTCTGCCGGTTTTGCAGTCAACCCATACCTCGCAACGATGGCCTCTCACTTTCTCCACTGTCACCTCTGCTTCCTCCATGAGAATGTACGAACTAGTGGTCATGTCCACTGTACAGTGTTTACTCAGCACCGTCTTCAGCATGGCAGTCATAATTTTGGGGGCTGAGCTCAGCCCAAAGCCTAACCTCATAACCTCTTCGCATACTCAATCCCCTTTCCAGTGTGGCAGGCTATGTATCTGTTTAATTCTCTGAAATCCAGTACTGGTCTAACTTTGTTCTTTGTGGGTTGAACAACCCCTGTCCACGTTTTCAGAATTCCCTCCTCTATCCACCTCTCCACTTCTTCCTCGAGTCCTTTTTTTATTTTTCCTCGCAGTGTTTTCTCATAGCAGCTTACTTTGTTTCGTAGTTCCTGAGGCCCGGAGATCCATTTCCATTCCACCGTCCTCCTCTCACCATCAGACCTCGCCAGGAAATCCTCGTCCTCGATGCAGCAAGCCTCTGGTTTTTGCATTCTGATATTTCTATCACCTTTCACTCCTGCCATTCCTACTGTGCCGAGGCGTCCAAAAGTTTCTTGGCCCCCTCTCAACGTAGTGCCTCCCAGTTAATTGGTCGCACTTACACCTAAAACCACATCAATATCACCAACCAGACGATCCAACATCAGGGCTCGTAGTCAAATAGGCACACCTTGCACCAGTACTTCCGCTGTTATCTCTCCTAGGCATTTCACCTCCTTGCCATCCACGGTCTTAATACTCCTGGCTCTGCTCCATGATCTAGTGACATTCTTCGTTACCAACGTCATGGTGCAACCTGTGTCAACAAGGGGCATGGCTCTCTTCCCATTGACTACTACCGGTAACTGAGGCAACGTTTCGTTGTGCGCCATTTCCACATAGAAGGAGGAACCACTGGTGCAATGGCTCCCCTTCACTCATTTCCCTGGTCTCATGAAGCAACGCAATAGCAGCTAATGTGCCCCATTCGTCCACATCGGTAGCAGGTGCCCCCCCCCCCGGTCTCAGCTCTGTGCAGTCCTTGAGCAGGTGAGGATCCTGGCACCGGAAGCACTTGATGGCAGGTCTCCCCTCCTGTCGTTTTGCTTCCTGTCTCTCGTCATTCAAGTGGGACCTCGTGCACTTATTTCCACTCACAGCTGCAGCCACGATTGGGCCTTTGACATTCTTGACTAGGACTCTGGCGTGGACCAAGAGATCGTCCACTTCCATCGTATTGATCTCAGTGATTCTCTGCATGTTCGTGGAGATTTCTTCTGGGAAGCTGTGCACTAAGTATAGCTTTACTATCATCTCCAGGCTCCTCCCCATGTAACCAGCTAATCCTGCCAGTCTCCTGATCTCCGCAGCAAAGATGTCAACAGACTCGCCAGTCTACCTACAAACTTGCAAGCTTGCCAAGTGCTTCAAATGGACTCTCAGCGAAAACCAATTTCAGTCTTTACTCCACTGAGGCAAGGTCTCCCTTATCTTTATTGCGCATCTGCTGGTAAATAGTAGAGCAACAGCAGGTGACCACGTCTTCAATTTTGTGCAACCTTGCCACCATCTTTAATTTTTCCAGCCATTTAATTAGGTACCCTCCCCAGTGAAGGGTCTCAACATCTGAGTTGAGTCTCCAGTCAGCCATGTTAATCCTTCGACTGGCAGTAATTATCATTTCATACACTGATGATTGCGTAAGCATGGGACACAGGTTTCTGTAGATAGTAATAGAACATATTGAAAATATATTGTAACATATATATTAGTGTTGGGACGTTTTATCGGAATTGGGAATCGGAAAAATATTGAACTTCTCAAAGTGTCTGAATTGAAAAATATTATACCTATTTTCTGATGCCAAAACGGTTCTTTTGTGTTGTTTGTTTTTTGTATAAAACTTAATTTTCTTTTGCTGATACTCTAGGGTTACAATCAGGATTCAGTTCTGGGGGTCAGGAAGGAGTGAGTCACTCGCTCGACAACAGCATGTTTCTACCCTCTTCTTTTCCAATCGACCACACCTGACCTCTCGTCACCAATGTCACACCGCATAATCAGATCAGCAATACGAAATACTTTTCAAGAGATGTTCACAACGTTTTTTTTTTCTAACCATATACCCCACAGATACTAATACTAAACTCATAAATATGGTTTCGGATTTTGAACTACTAGTAGAAATATATAGATCATCCTCCATGAATGCAATTTTTTTATTCTGTGAAAATATTTGCATATTTCATATGGGTTTTACAGTAACCCGGAAATAAAAGATAAAACAACTCTACAATAAAATCTTAAGAGGTTTAAAAGAATCAAAATCTGTGATTGTACTGGAATCGGGAAAAAACAATAAAGAAATAAGTGCTCAGTGGTTACAATAAATCGGTGTGTAAATTATTAAGAATCTGATTGACTAGCTAACAAACCCAGTAGCATGGGAACATATGAAGACACAAAGCAACATCAATTTCGTGCAATATCCTGATGAATGCGCTCGAGGATGAAACATGGGAAATGTTGTGTAGCTAAATTGCCATATATATTTTAAAAACATATATTATCAAACATAAATATGCATATATGTATGGCAGCTTCACAGTGACTATGGCACTACTTCAGAGATCAAAACAATTTAACACTATTCTGTTTTTATCATATTTCTCCATTGTTAAAAATGTTTCCCTGTAAAATGATCTTCTCTCATACATATTGAACTGTTTAATATAATTTGTTTCACCCATTGTCACCTTTTAAGGAAGATGCAAACTCATTTTTACTCAAAATACCCAACAAATGGACATTTTTTAACTGGCACTCAAAATTTCCATATTTAGCATGGAAAATATTCTTAGAAGAAAAAAAATCACTTGATGAAATTTTCACACGTTTATGCTTGATTAATTCCTTTCAAAATCTTTGTTAGTAGATTTTATATTTTTCGAAATATATTTATTCAGTTTATAGGCAGAAAAAGCACTCTTCAGATTCGGTCGGCAATCACCTAGAGTACGTGTCTCGATAAAAACACTAGTCGCCATTGACCTTAGTGGCTTGGCATCATAAAAGCCATCTCGCTGATAAAGTTTTAGCTTCTGTTAAGGAAATAACTTCCAAAGAAACTTAACCAGAGATAAGTTTGAAAGTCAATATCTAAAAGCCGTCCAACACATGCCAACATGATAATCATGAACACTAGCGGAACCTGTAGAAATTCCACATCTCATATGTAATATATTGCTTGCCGGGTATTCTGTAGACGGTTAGCGTGAATAGAGACTCATCGATATTATTGTACCTATTTACTATGCCTCCCCACGGGACAGAGTTAGACACCAGGGTCGTTTTTTTAACGTGGAGAAAAGGTACAAAAATAAAAATTGTCTCAGTCGTGAAGGATTTCTCCTCCACCGAAAGAGAACAAGAAAATGAAGTGCAGCATCTGAAGAACAGATACTACACATTGATCTTGACCAAAATTATTGTAGCCCTTTTGTTAAAACTGTAAAATTATTTCTCTAAGTAATCTGATTAATGTAGTGTCAGCATATATTCGGTTATAATTCTGTTTATCTCTAATATCCTTATAGGAATCTGTGACATATTTCCATTGTATGAACGCCCGGCATGAATGGAAACTTCATGATATCGTTATACCATATTTAGATAAAATAAAGATTACCCTTGCATCCTAGCCAGAAGACCAAGAGGGTCTATTTTAGTTTCACATACGGCCCAAAAGTGGCATTACTTTTTTTAGTTTTTTTTAGTTAGTTTATCATTACACCCCATAAAATGAAAGATCAAACCAAACACTGTCACGTGGAACAAACTTGAAAGGATTCATCCATCATTGATATAAACAGCCCGGTACTGGAGGATAACAATTTGAAACTGTAACATTTATTGCTTAAATTATATTTTGTTAAAATTTTATTGCATCTGGCATTTCGCTTATTTGTGAGTGTATTATGTAAGTCTTTGAGGATTGCTTATAAAGTATGTTTCATCGGACTTGAAGCCAACTATGCTGTAGTCTATTTGGAAGCAACCTTGTTATATTGTGTTTCACAGATGGAATGATCTAGAAAAGAAACTTTCTTCATGGAAATTCCATTGCCATAGAAAGTGCTACCAAATAATCATTATCTTTACTATTGTATGAAAGGAACTTTGATTCTGAGTGTGTGAGTTCGTTTTCTTATGGACTCCAAAACGGCTGGATCGATTTTTATGAAATTCCACACAAAGGTACTTTATATGCCTGGCAGTGTTCTTGGATAAGTTTTCTATCAGAATGTCATCAGAAAGTATCGATAATTGAAATAATCCTATGAAAGAAGGAACAGGCGATTTTGATCAAAGTTAACACCTTACACAGCCTAACATCACAAGTACATTTGAGAAGTGTTATTACTACACAAGCCAATGACCTGACATATAAACCCAACAGTAGGCTACTTCGAAATGAATGTTTCTGTTTAGAGCACATTTGAGATATAATATTTGATTTTTGCATTTAAAACTTTAATTCAAGCCATTATATATAAAAAAATAATTTTATAAGAGTAACAGTGCTATGTAGATTATAATGTATTGTGTGCCAAGCCACTGTGGGGAGGCATGTTTATATCTCCTAGAGCGATGTATTTCCAACCAGAGCAGATAATCAATCGATTTGATTGAAAAATATAGATTTCATTGATTTCGCTGAGAATAAAAATGTAGGTGTGTGAAACATTCGCTGATCATTATTTAATCCCGGGCAACGTCGGGTCTTCCTTATAGTTCTATATGAAACGGGCTTTTTCTAGGTTGGCAGTATTTTGCGCGAACAGTTGGCAGAGTTGGTGGAAATTTTCTGTTTCTATGTCTATCCTTGTAGCCATGTCACTAGTAAGGGTGCTGGAGGTAAACGTTTTATCTGGGCTGACGTTATCCGCCTGATAGTCAGGGACCCGAACCTTGGATTAACCACTAAGGAGGCTGTCCTATCAGCAGGTGCAAAGTACTGGGGATGCTGTATTGCCATTTGGTGAATGGAATCTGGACCATGCAGTAGCTTCTGGTGGGGCCTCTCGATGCCATACTAGTGGGTAATTGTTACGGCTTTACCTTATCATGTGCTACAAAAAAAAAAAAAAAAAAAAAAAATTCTTCGTTTCTTTTTCTCTCTTAGTTTCCCCTCTCTGTCCTGCTCTAAGTAAATCTGACGACCTAGTCCACAAATTCCAAAATTTCATAAGTTTCAAGAAAAAATACACGATTAAACCCGGTTCTCCAACTTCCAACGTAGACCCCCACTACCATGTCTCCTTCTCCAACATCAGGGGTCTTCGTTCTAACCTTCCAGAGGTTGAAACCCAATTACAGGAGACTAAACCAGACCTTTTATTTTTAAGTGAAACTGGCATTGGACAGGCTATTTCCCTAGATGAGTTTGCAATTACAGGATACTTTAACTTAACTTCTAAATCTGACCCCCAAGATCGCCATGGGCATGGAATATGTACCTATATTAAAGATAGCTTTCCATGTGGGAGAGACATCTCCAGGGAAGATCCTAACTTACCCTATATGTGCTTCCGGGTTGGTTTAGCTCACACTACTGCATTTATATTTACTCTCTATCGCCCCCTCAACCGCGGAGTTACTATCTTTCAAAGCATATCTGAGAAAATTGACCAAGTCCTTTCTACTTATCCTTCAGCTAACATTCACGTATGTGGAGACTTCAATGTTCACAACGTCGAATGGTTGACCCACTCAAACAAGACCGATGATGAGGGGAGGTTCTGTCATGATTTCTCCATTGCCTATGACCTCACTCAGATTGTTCAGGAACCTACCCGTGTGCCCGATAATGACGGCCAGTATGCGAGCCTACTAGACCTTTTTCTCACAACTTGCCCTGAACTATGTTCAGTTTCTGTTCTGTCGCCTCTTGGATCTTCCGACCACTCTGTTGTATCAATTAAGATAAAAATGAAATGTAATAAGTCCGCAGACGTACCTCTTCATCGTACAGTATATCGATACACTAAGGCTGACTGGGATAGCTTCCGTACATTTATATCTGATCTACCTCTGCATTCCATGTTTAAAAAGGATGTGTCCTCTATAGTATTAGACCTAACTGAATGGTTAATTGTAGGTATTGACCATTTCATACCCTCTAAAAAGTTTCAGCAAAAACCTAACAGCTAGCCATGGTTCTCTCCAGAATGTGCTGCTGCCATTGCGCACAGAAATCACTTTTTCCACTGCTTCAAACATAATAGATGTATGGAAACTAAAGCAGTTTTCAGGACTGCCAGCAACCATTGTAAGAAAGTAATAAGGAACGCAAGAGAGTTGTATGCTCAATCTGTTAAGTCCAAAGTAGCTGAGCAGCGGCTTGGTTCCCACCAGTTTTGGCAAATAGCAAACAGAATCCTGAACAGAAGCGTGTGCTCCATCCCAACTATTATCAATGGACCTGAGGTAATCTCGTCAGCATCAGACAAAGCCAAACTCTTTGTCAAGAACTTTGCAGCTAATTCTACCCTTTGCGACCAAGACCGCCAACCCCCAATATTTTCTCCTGTATCAGAAAACACGCTATGTGATATACGTATATCTGTACGTGATGTTGCGAAGCTAATCAAAAACCTTGATTCGAGTAAAGCAACTGGCCCTGATGATATTCCAATTATAGTACTCAAAAAACTTCAACCTGAACTAGCGCCCATACTTACAAAACTGTTTAAACGTTGTCTTAAGGAGAATAGTTTCCCATCTCCCTGGAAAATCTCATCAGTATGCCCTGTATTTAAGAATTCAGGTGATCGCTCATCCCCCTCTCAGTACAGGCCAATAAGTCTCCTGTGTGTCATGAGTAAGTTGCTAGAATCTGTGTTAAATACAGAAGTAATCAACCATCTCAACAAAAATAACCTTCTTAGTGACACTCAATATGGTTTCCGTTCTGCTAGATCTACAGCAGATGTCCTTACAGTTATATCGCATAGGATTAGCAAATCTCTCGACGGTGGCAATCTTTCTAGGGCAATTGCTCTTGACATATCTAAAGCCTTTGATAGGGTATGGCATAAAGGTTTACTTCATAAGATCACTAGCTATGGTATAGCTGGAAAAGTCTTCTCAATTATTAAATCATTTCTTTCTGATAGGTTCATAAGAGTAGTAGTTGAGGGGCAAAAATCAGAAGCTCACAGTATTAATGCCGGTGTCCCTCAGGGATCCATCCTGGGCCCAACTCTTTTCCTGATCTACATTAATGATCTTCCAAATCATATCCTTACATCATTTGTAGACATTTATGCTGACGACACTACCATTTATGGTAGCACATCTAAGACAGTAAACGACCAAGTTCTCTCCAATTCTCTCTCCTCTGATCTTGAGCACGTAGTACAATGGGGAAAGGAGTGGCTGGTTACTTTTAATGCATCTAAAACCAAGCTTCTCTCTTTACATCATCAACATTCTAATCCACATTTGGCATCAATTGAAATGAATGGCTCTCGTCTTCAGGAGGCCTCAAGTTTTGACAAGCTTCTGGGCTTGACCATTACTCCTGATCTTAAATGGAACACGTATATCAAATCTGTTGCCAAGGCCGCTGGAAAAATGGTGGGATCTTTCTATAGATCCGGTAGATATCTCACTGCTGATGCTATTCTCTATCGATATAAGAGCCAGGTACGTCCAAGGATGGAATACTGTTGCCACATCTGGGCAGGAGCTGCTAGAAAGGACTTGTTCTGCCTTGATAGAGTTCAAAATAGACTTCGTAGCCTCGTAGGAGATGTCCTTTTATCCTCCTTGCAACCTCTATCTCACAGAAGAGATGTTGCGAGTTTGTCTCTGATGTATCGTTATTTTCATGGAAAGTGTTCAACTGAGCTTCAATCTATGGTCCCCCCTCGCCAAACTTTCACAAGAAACACTCGTCTAGCTGTAAACACTATCAATAATTTCCCCCACTCTTTATCTGTGCCTAAACCTAAACGTAGATTCCATGAACAAAGCTTCTTTCGTAGAACTGCACGCCTGTGGAATTGTCCGTTTTCCTGCTTTCCGGCTGACTACAATATGGTTGTGTTCAAGTCTAAAGTAAATAAGTTCTTGATGAGCCGTTCCATATAAGTTATTAAATTTACCAAATTTTCATTACTAATGATTACTATATTGACCAATTTCTACTGTACACTCTTTAACCCTTATCCTTGAGTGGCCTCTGGGCCTTGATAATGTGGTGATGCCTTTGTAAAAAAAAAAAAAAAAAAAAAAAATGAAACGGGCTGCTGTAAGCGCTACTTTTAAATGACCTCGCTCTAACTAATGACAACCGGCTGTTTCCTCTGCAACCTTCCAGGAAGAGAAATCCAATTAAAATTCAGTTAAAAAGTTGTACAAAATTAAAGTTTAAAAAAATAGTCTGTTTATTTATTTTATCTTTTTTTGCAAGAGAATAATGGTAGAATTTATGTCCTTCTAATTCTACGAATTGTCGGTAAATGACAGAATAATTAGACAGAGGAATGGGGTAGGCGAAGAGTGAAAAGCGGTTGTTTTTGGGGCAACATTAATGCCGGCCATTTTCCTTGTTCAGGTCGTACATCAAATGGTGCAAATTTAATTGAATGGAAGTGATTACAGAATGGTTATTTTTCTTTTATGACTTGCTACTTAGTGGCCATAATTGACTTTCTAATTTCTAATTTGACTTTGTTTCATTCCTTTTTTATTGCTTCCTCCTGTCAGATGCCCACAAAAGGGCAAATGGTGTTGCTTTATGACTTCGAGAACTTAACTGTCTCTTAATGTAAAACAGCATCTTCCACGGCCAGCACTTAATATTTCCTTTTTGCTGAGTTAATCTAAAGGATATTATCAAAAACTATTCACTATGCTAAGTTTAAATCGCCCATGCATTGCGATGCTTTTGCAAAAGTGAGTTCCCCCTATCATGCGAGAAAATTATTCATACTAGAAACTATCCTATATCTTTACAAAGCCACACTTGGTCCATGCATGCGGTATTGTTGCCACATTTTGGCTGGTACATTCACCACTATTCCCCCGCTCTTAGATAGGGTTCAAAAATGAGTCTCAAATCTGTTGGGTTCTGTGCTGTCAACGTATATACTTTCGAGTAACACGCCATGCAGTAAAATCATCCTCCCTTCACGCTTGAAGTCGTTAGATTCCTTATATTCTACTGGTTTCTTCCTTGTTAGACTTAGGGATCCCCTGTGTCTATTACTGTACTAACTTACAGAAGTTTAAATGTAATGTGAACAGGCGCTTCTCTGCTCAACTCCCCACAGTCTCTTGTTAGACACGATACCAAAAAGTAGCGCCTTGCCGTGCAAGTGTCAATCTGCTTTGTTTGGAGTGAAATAATCACAAAAGAGTTAAAAAGGACAGGATATTTTATTTTATCTATTTTTAAAACAAGTTAATGATTCCTGGTTTCTATAGCTGACTGTACCTTTCTTCCTATGACATTTTCATTCTGAAATGCTCAAGTATTTTTTGTCAAATATTTTCTTTCAACAATTCTGTTAATTATTTAGAAATTATGAAGTGAAGTAGTTTTTTCATGATTGGAAATTGTTAATTTTAAAGAATATATTCTTTGAACAAAATCTCTAAACATTTTATAATTAGAAGTTTTTATTTATTTTGAAAATATTTTATAATTAGAGATTTTTTGTAACTAGATGTAAATTTTTATTAGAATTTTTAAATTTTAATTTAAATTTGTAAATTTTTATTAGAATTTGTAAATAAAAAAGTTTCTTTTGTTTTTGGCAAACATTTATTTATTTAAAAATATAAAATAAACTTGACGATATACATCTTCATCAGGCATAGAATCAGTTTCTGGAAAAAGAACGAACTGATTCCCTGCATGATCAAGATGTATATCATTAAACTTAAGTTGATTTAAGAAAAAAAAAAATTGCATTTCATTTCAATTTTAATTATTAACGAAGTTATTACAAAATAACAAACCGTTAACGAATAGTAAATTCAAATTGTTTTTCATAAATGAAAAAAATAAAAATTTCACTATGCAACTTAATAACGATTGAGGACTTGACTTGGACCAATACCGGTTCGGAAATCCAAACCTCAGACATGGCACCAACGTTTAAGTGGGTACTTTCTATTTTACCGCTCTTTATGAGAGCAAGAAGTTGTGATCCTTTGAAGATATCCAAAAATCTCCCCTAGATAAAACTGTGTGAGAATAGAATTTATGTAATGCATGTACTGATAAGAGCATTCAGCCATATGTCAGATCAGTGGGAACGCAAACACAAAACTATATTATTAACACGGTGTAAATACGAGGGGCGTGCAATAAGTAATGCACCTGACTCACTTCCAGTTGTCTGATCTAGCTGAAATTTTGCATGTGCAATGATTTATATCTCTACGGGTTATGTGGCAAATTACAGCTCTGAACTAATTGTGGTTTCTGACTTACAGGTGTTTGAACTGAGTCAGGTGTGAAATTGAGCCTGTTGAATGTCGAGCAGTGATCCGGTTTTTGTTTTGAAGGAGACTTTAAATAAAATGAAAGAAACTTATGGTGATAATGCCCCATCATATGACCTTTTAAAACACTGGCATTGTGAATTCAAACATGGACGGAAGTCTGTGGAAACAGCTCCCAGATCTGGTCGCCCTCCTTCTGCTATTGATGAGGCATCTGTCTGTCAAGTTGAGGTTGCCATTTTGGAAAATCGGCGCATTACTATTCGCCAAATAGCCCAAGATGTCAAGATTAGTACAGGGCATATGTATAGGATGTCTGCCAGATGGATTCCCAAGTTGCTCACACTATTCCAGAAGAGAGAATGTGTCGAAAGCTCGAGGATGAATTTGGAGATGTGCTAAGAAGATGAGTCAAAGTTTTTCAAAAGACTGATTACACAGGATGAAACCTGGGTCCATCACTATGATCCAGAGACCAAAGCTCAGTCAATGCAGTAGAAGCACTTGGAATCACCACCTCCAAAGAAGGCAAGGGTGCAGCCCTCCGCTGGCAAGGTCATGCTCACAGTCCTCTGGGACCAGGACGGAGTAGTGATGACAGATTTCCTGGCAAAGGGTACCATAATTATAGAAGCCTTTTATGCTTCACTTTGGAGGAAATTAAGAGAAGCTATCAAAACCAAGAGGTGGGGCAAGATCAGCAAAGGTACCCTCCTCCAGCAGGACAATGCTCCAGTCCACAACTCGCATGTCGCCAGATCAGAAGCACGGGCGTGTAGTTATGAAATCCTTCTCCATCCTCCCTACTCTCCTGGTCTTGTACCCTCTGAGTTTCACCTCTTCCCAGCCATGAAGTTGTTTTTGAAAGGAAAGCCTTTCCCAGATGATGCAGTCTTGATTTCTGAAGTCACGTCGTGGTTGGATGACCGACATGGGGTGTTCTACAAAAACGATCTCCAGCTGCATTAAACGATGGGAGAAATGCATAACTCTGGGTGGTTCCTATGTAGAGAAAGACTAACAACTGTGCGAAGTTTCGTTGCTCTACTACTATGGGAAGTGGGGCAGGGGCATTACTTATTGCACTCCCCTCGTATATATTTTTCTTTTGAGTGCTTTTGTGATGATGAACGTGGGCCCAATTAGTCTCACAGTCTTATTCTGGCTTGAAGGAAACTGAGATTTATAAATAATAAATATTCGTCCTGACTCCATTTTGCTAACTCCCACCTTTGACTGTACTCTTCACCGATCGTTCCCATTCTCTCTTTCTCTCTCTCCCTCTCTCTGTAGACAAAACTTTATCTTTTCTCTTTCCTTTCTTGATTCCGTCACCAGACACGGTAGACAAAGGCGCTTGTATAAATAAGATTTTGCATTATGTTTGCCTCATTCCTGCCTGATGACGTCATCACAAATAGGGAAGCTAGGTACAGACCTCTTTATTCGTGTGCTTCTCCGGAGTTGGGGAGTAGCAATTTCTTCTATGGAAGAAATTCATCAAGAGTCTCCGAGCTACTGAGTATCAAAAACATTGTCTATTGACACCGACCTTAGCCTGTTCAGTTGTTTGCTTTCTTCTATTGAGTCACTAGCGATATCAAATGGTATGCGAGCTTCTGGACAAGGACACAAATTCTTTATATAAGGGATTCCATCAATCATGAACGAGTGTGGACTATTGATTCCAGTCACCCGGCCTATCTTTAATCAAATCGGTGTTAGTCTGATCTCCAGATAGAGTTCGAGCGCATCTCCTTCCAAATATAACGATAGAAGGCTTGTCATATCATCTATTTCCTCTCTCCCCCCTCTCTCTCTGACTCTCCTGTGCTTTTACCTTCATTCTTTTTCACACCAGTCATTGTCCTCCTATGCAAATTAATGTCATATGTATATTAATAAACCGTCTATAGGATGAAAGTTTTTCTTTTATCTTTCCTTTCTTGATTCCGTCACTCGACAGGATAGACAGAGGCGCCGTCATTTTTGTAAGTCACATTTTGCATTAGATTCGCCACAATGTATGCGTGTGTGCTTAGTGTGGTACCCACAAGCGGGTGTGTATATTTGTCTGATCGTTTTATTATGACTGTGTATGTATTTGTGTTATCTTTTCCTTGAATTGTTTTTAAAGTCATTCTGACACATTTCTTTGTTTACTTCATTAAATGTGTATCAAAAAGGTCAATACATCGTTTTTCAGTTGCTCTCAAACCTAATACGTTTCTTTTGATCAATAAGTTTTGTCATTCTTCAATAATTAGCTTGGTTAAATTCCTTAAATGTGTATCCGAACATTATTTTTCTGGCTTCTCTCCAACCCAATTATTTTCTGTCCATCATCAAATTTTTTAATTCTAAATTTGTGACATAATTTAGTTATGAATACAGCCATAAATTTCTTCACTAATTGACTTTATGTGTTGCATAGGGGTACATATTGGGGAAACATTAGCCGGGATTCAGAACAGATGGCAATGATAATGAGGAAGACACATAAGATTGGGATGATTCTTGTTATTAATACGGCTGGGAGATATTGATACAGCAGTTCTTATACACATATGATGAGAAGGACACATAATTTGGAAGGGATTATGCAAAGTTCTTTACAAGATGATGATAAAACACATTTACCTTTTCTGTTGTAAGGAATGATGACACGAGACAAACAGTTACAAACGTAATTGGTTTCTTTATTCTTCGATCGAACGATCGGTGATGTCAGGAATTCAAACTCTGATTTACATGGTCTATTTTCCTCCCTTCGCTTCCAAGGGGCTCTTCTCTTCAACTGACTATCACCGTGTGTGATCTGTTCTGAATATCTGATCCGTATCAACTCATCTAACCTCAAACCCTTGATTCCTATTGTGGCATTATCTTACTGTCAATGGATTAGAAAAGACAGAACGATCGATCGGCTTTTACATAATGGCGTCTTTATTATCATTGTAAACAAAGCAAAACGTACACTGGTAAGGGACGCAACTCGAGACGGTGATAACTCTTATTAGTTCCTCATACAACATCTTCTCTTTTCTCAATAATAAAACAGAACAAAAAAACAGCAACAAAAAGTCTAAGAATGAAAACAGAATCTATAAAATATAGAGATCTAGGCATCATTTGGGCTGACTACCCTCATACCTAACAGGGATTATTTTTCCCTTTCACTTATGTTGTGAAATCTCTGAATCTCAGAGAATCTCCTACTATTCTTCCCGACCATGTTGTCCGCAACCTTTCTGGGTTTGGTTTTGTTGGGGATGGGGTCGGGTTTGGGCTTTCTCTTATTTCACCTTCATATTGAGTTGGTTCTGTGGTGTATATCTCTTCTGTACCCCACCCTGCATTCTTGGATAACTCGCTCTGCACTTCATATGGCTGGTGTATTACTGATGTGAGTGGGGGTGTCTCTGCAGTTTTCTTGAAATCTACTCTATTCCGTCGATATAATTCCCCATCCACTTTTATATGGGATGATCGCTCATCCAGTCTCCGCCCTACCACTGCTTTCCTCCACTCTTTTTTACCATATATGTGTGGTTTCATCCGTACTGCATCTCCAGGATACAATGGTTTCAGTGGTTTTACTTTGTAATTGAAAGAATGTTCTTGCCTCCTGCGGTCTTGCTTCACCATTTTTCTTAGATTTTTTAGCAATTCTGGCTTGACTAAATCCTCTCTGGTTGGGAGAAGTGTTTTTGTTCTCCTTGACATCAGCTTCTGAGCTGGTGATAAGAGACCCCTGCCTGGCGTATTCCTGTAATCCAACATTGCTAGGTATGGGTTAGCCTTACCTTCCATCGCTTTCCGGAAAAGGTTTTTTGCCATCTTTACTGCAAATTCCACCTCACCATTTGCCTTGCTATTGTATGGACTGACCGGTGTAGGTGTAAAACACCACTTTTTTGCAAAGGTAGAAAATTACTGGCTACTAAACTGAGGCCCATTATCAGTTACCACCTGATCTGGTATTCCATGTCATTCAAAATGATGTTTCCGTTCAGTTATCACTGTCTTTGCTTGTGTATTGAGAAGATGATCGATTTCCCAAAAGTTGCTCATGTAATCAACTGTGCAAAGATAGTCTCTATCTGCAAACTTAAAAAGATCTATACCCACTTTCGCCCAGGGTCTGTCAGGAACTTCATGGACCCTTAATGGTTCTGCTGGATTGGCTACTTCATATTTTCTACACGTGAGACATTTTGAAACATAGTCCCTTATGACACTGTTCATATTTGGCCAATACAAGCATTCTCTTGCTCTTCTACAACATCCTTCTACTCCTAGGTGTGTGGAATGCAGTTTTTCTTTCAACACTCCCTGTTGTGTCAGTGGGACCACTACCCAGTTTCCTCTGAAAATGAACCCATCTTGCACCATCATTTCACTCTGCATATTAAAATATGGTCTCAGCTCCTGGGTCAAGATATATTTAGTCTTCTGGCCATCCTTACAGAATTACCTGCTGCGACTGCTGCATGCTTCTGTCTTCCTTCGTGGCTGAGCGCAGTTCAAGCAGCCTTCTCTCTGTTACAGGAATATGTTCTGTTTCCTTGACATCATCTTCATTGTCCATATATTCACTGCCCAATCCAAAGATTTGTTGGGGTCATAGAAACTTAATACTGGTGCCTCACTCACTAACTCTTTAATTTTCTCAAAAGCCTCTTCATGAATTTGGGGACCATGTCCATGGCACATATGCCCCCACTAAATTTCTAATAGGGGCCATCACGTCAGATATGTGTGGTAGAAATTTTGCCAGGAAATTTACGAATCCAACCAATCGTTGCACTCCCTTTACATCTGTTGGGCACGGCATTTCTTTTATGGTTCTTACTTTCCCAGGGTCAGGACGTAAACCATCACTGGTAATCATGTGTCCCAGGAAAGATATAGACGTTTGTCGTAGGTTCAATTTTTCAACATTCAGTCGCATCCCACGATCACAACATCTCTGCAACAGTTTCCTGAGCTTTTGGTCATGATTAATTGTTGCTTCTTCCATAGTTTTACCCTTCCCAATCACCAGAAGATCATCCCCTTCTAAATCGGATACATCGTCAAAAAGGGTCTTTTGAAATATTTCCGGTGTTGGAGCAATCCCGAAAGGTAAAATGTTGTAGAAAATGTTGTTAAGCAACTGCTGGCTTTGTCTAATTTTACATGCCAAAATCCATCTCGTAGATCCAGGGTAGAAAATACCTTGCTGTCAGTCAGTTCTGGTAGTAAATCGTCCAGTGTAGGTAACTGAAAATGTTCCCTCTTCAAAGCTTTGTTCAGTGATCTTGGGTCTATGCATATCCGTAGGCTTCCATTTTTCTTAACTACCAGTGCTAAAGCACTTACCCATGGTGTTAGCTCACTCACTGGTTCAATAACATTCTTCTTAACCGGTTTTTCTAACTCGACTTTTAACTTGTCCTTAAGTGCCACTGGTATTCTCTGTATTGCTGCAACATTTGGTGTTACTCCTGGATCCACCTGCAAATGTACCTCTCCTGGTAATTGACCCAATTCTCCCTTGAACACATCTCTGAAGTCATTGATAATGCTGTCTGAGTACTGGTTGCTGGATTCATTCATTTGGGAAACTTTGGCGACCATTTTGAATTTGTCGTTATTGACTGTGACAAGTTCCATTTTCTGGATTTCATTTGCTCCAAGTAAGGGATTGAAATCCTCTTTCACAATGACAAACTTGATGCATATTTTTGTCCAGATTTGGAGTTTACCATTTTTACTCGACACTCTCCCAATGGTTTCACTTCTGCTCCATTCCACATGACAAAAGTCTTATTTAAATGTTCCAGTGTTTTTCCAATCACGAGTTTCTCATTCAATATGTTCACGGATGCTCCACTATTGGATTTCCATTCACCATCATTTCCGCTTTTATCACCTCTTGACTTACAGCATTCACCTTTTCCTTAATTGTTACGTTGTCTACATGTTCATAGTCTGAATAACTACTACTGTCGTTTTCCTGGTCATAATGTTGGCTTTTGACAGTCTTCAAAGTGTTTTTTCCCTTACATTTATAACAGGTTTTACCAAATGCAGGACATAACTCTTTGCTCACTCCATGCCGCAATGCACACGCCCAGCACTATCTGTCAGATTGTGCCGATGTCTTTTTCCTGGGTTTAAAATCAAGCCTGTTCACTCCTTCAAGCCTTAGGATTCTGGACTGGACTGTAGCATTTTCAGACAGCTTACACATGTCAATACATTTTTGTAAGTCTGCCTTATTTTCAATAACTCAGCTTGTCTCTGGGGGTTGTGTATTCCCAATACTACCTGATCTCTGAGTACTGATGAACGCAATTGTCGCAAAATTGCACATTTTTATCAATGTCCGAAGTGCCATAATAAAGGGTTCCACAGTCTCTGATTCTCCTTGCTTTCTAGAATGAAATACGTAACGCTTGTAGGTTTCATTCGTTTCCACTATAGCATATTTATCAAATGCCTGAATAATTTTAGTGGGTGTTCTTTCATTCTCGGGTGTTGAAAATTGAAACCCATAGTAAACTTTCAATGCATCGTCTCCCAATGTATGAAGCAAAAGTACCCTCTGATACTGTTTCGTCAAACACGTAATAATGGTGTAGTTATACCATTTCAGTTTAAACAACTTCCAATTCGCCGCTAAATTGTCTTCCATACATAGGGGCGCCGGAGGCCTTATGCCAGCCACTGGTCTGTTTGTTTCTTCCATGTCCGCTTCCGACATTTTTTTTTCGTTCACGTGACATACGTAAAAATTAAAATTCAAAACAAAAACAATAAAGTTACTTATCTGTTTCTGCAAATAAATTTCCGCTTCTTATTCTTTTCTACATCTTACTTGGACTCTTTGCATTCCACCGCTGTCGCCATGTGTCATTATCTCATTGAGGATGTCAATGGATTAGAAAAGACAGAATGATCGATCGATTTTTGCATAATGGCATCTTTATCATTGTAAACAAAGCAAAACGTACACCGGTAAGGGACGCAACTCGAGACGGTGAAAACTCTTATTAGTCCCTCATGCAACACCTATATTGAGTATTCCCCTTTGCTTATGACGTCAGAAGTGTTTTCCAATGTGACTACTTTCATGTGGTTTCACAAATGTTTGTCCAAAAACACTTTTGGCAAACAAAAGAATCCTCAGTTCTAAATCTAACCTATTTTTAAACAATATATTTTAACTCGCATTGTGCATTGATTTAACTGACATATTTAATATCCAGATTTCTGAAAGAATGGACATTCGACTCTTTTTCAGACATAAACAATATTTAACTATTTCTAATAGAATTTACAATGGACTTAATTTCTAACATTCCATTTTCCATAACGCTTGCATCCAGGGTTCGATTCTAGCCTTATCCTAATATCATTTTCACTTATCTAGTATGTCTTCTTTCTTACATAAGAAAGGGATAGCCCATTCATGTAACATATATAAAGTTCACTAACATGTTTGATTTTCCTTAGTACGGCCATCGTCTGTGCTCAAAGATATGTATGGTAATAAAACATAATGACTCGTAAGAAAGCTTTCTAATATTAGGTTGAAAAGAATGTTCTGACGGAATTTTTAATTTTGATGTAAAATGATTTATTTTCCAATAAGTTTTCAAAAAAGTCACTGAATGATTTTGAACTTGGATTTTATTTTTGATGATCTCTCTGTAACTGTAGCACAATCTAAGACATTGTTTGAATTTAAAAAAAATGTAAAATTCAAACAATTTTTATTCATGAAAAATATTGGCCATTTTCAGCTGTGCATATTTGTGCTATTTCCAAAACTAAGGTTATAATAAGGATTCGGTTCTGGGGTTCGAGAAGGAGTGAGTCACTCTCTCTACAACAGCACGTTTCTGCCCTCTTCTTTTCCAATCGACCACACTTGGCCTCTCGCCACCAATGTCACACCGCACAATCCAAACGTCAGCAATACGAAATTCTTTTCAAGAGAAGATGTTCACGACTCTTTTCTCTCTGCTCCCCCAGGGAATTTTTTCCCTGCTTTTATATCCTCCTATCTAGAAAAAAAAAAAAAAGGACGGGACAGGAAAAAAATAGCTTCTCCCATCATGCTCTACCTTCCCAAGATGCGCTTCGCATATACAAATGCGCTGGTCATCCTTTCCTTCTTCTTTCCCAAAGAGCGATGCAGATACGCCCGGTACGTTTTTTTTGCTTTTTTTTCTTCTTTTCTAACCATATACCCCACATTATTCATGACAGATTGCAGAATCTCTGGATTGCGATTTAACTATTTTATTTAGTTTCTGGCGTTCTCCTTCAAATTTTACAGAATATGGGGCTTGTAACATAGACTCTTTCACAATATTTCGAATTGTGTTGTGACTTGGGCTATGTCTTACATGAAAACGTCAATAAGCTCTTTGAGTCAAAACAATTAACCCCTGATTTTAGTAAAACAATTTCGCAACTTGCGTACGTTGTTCAATTCTATACTTATCCGTAATTAATTTTCAACCCTTCAGTGACTTTTTAGACACTCTGTATATCATTTCATAGGGCGTTTTTCGTTCTAGCTAATCATTTAAATTAAAATAATTTTCAAACAATTATGACTTCTTTACGTTGAATACAAGATGAAAGAAAGCAAATTCGCACAATTTTCTTATTTTAATTCAAGCTAGGCCGAACAGCTGCTGAAGCAGCTCACGTTATCAAAGAAACGTTTGAACCAGGAATCACTACTGAGCGCACAGCACGATCGTGGTTTAAAAAATTTTCAGAGCGGCAACGAGTCTTGAAGATGAAAAGCGTAAGTAGTCCACCATCGGATGTTGACAACGATCAATTAAGAGCCTTAGTTGAAGCCAATCCATGCACAACTGTTCAAGAACTTGCTTCTGAATTGGACGTAACGTATACGATGATTTCCAACCATGTGAGAGAGATTGGAAAGACAAGAAACTTGATAAATGGATGAATTGAACGACAACCAAAAGAAATGCGATTATGAAGAGTCATCTTCCCTTTTATGCAACAAGAACGACCCGTTTCTCGACTGGGTTTTGACTTGTGATGAAAGCTGGGCTCTTTATGACAACTGGCGACGCTCAGCTCAGTGGTTAGACGCCGACTAAATTACATGGCACTTACCGAAGCAAGAGTTGAACAAAGAAAAGATCATGCTGACTGTTTGGTGGTCTCCAACCGGTCTCATCTATTAGTTTTTTTTTGTTTTTTATGCACACGAAACCATTATGGCAGCGAAGTACTGTAAACAAAAGCATGAAATGCATCGGAAACAACAACAACAACATCCAGCAACAGAAAAGGTCCAATTCTCCTCCACGACAATGCCCGACTGCACGTTGCTAAGGCGACTCCTCAGAAGTTGAACAAAATTAAGCTATGTAACTTTGCCTCATTTGCCATACTCTCCAGACCTCCCGCCACCTACTTTTTCAAGCATCTCGACAACTTTCTGCATTAGAAATGCTTCAAAAACTAAAACGATATCAAAAACGCCTTCAGCGACTTCTTCGCCGCCAGAATGCAAGATTTTTGGTTACTGGAACAAATACACGTCTTGCATTGGCAAAAGTGTGTTGATACTTATTTCAATCAATAAGTTTTTGCTCGAGCTGAGAGATGTTCATCTAAAAATTAAATACCGCAAGAACTTTCTTGTCAACCTGATAGTAACTGAAGGGACGGATTGCAACGAAAGTAATCAAGGATAGGGTCTTTTTTTATATTTTTGTTGTTTTTGTAGATATCTAAGCACTCACGATGACCCGTACTGAAAAAAGGACATATATATTAAACTTTATATACATTGGAACGAGTTGAAACAATTGTTTGCTCTAATGATCAATAAAATATTTTTTGACGAACATAATGATTTTTGTTCATTGTAAAGAAAAAGTGGTTAATAATTAAAAGAATTTATAGGTGTCGATCCTTGGACTTTTAGTATTCCTGATAAATGACCTCCATGATGAAATTGTCTCTGAGATGAAATGAAATCTTTGCTAACGACACCACGCTCTATAATAGACACAAGGGAAAACGAATGAATACATATCCACGGCAATGACAGAACCCTTAGAGGAAGACCTCCGGTCTGTGGTGGAATGGGGATAAAAATGGATGGTCACATTCAATGAGTAAGCTCATTTCCTTTAATAACTACAAGAAATCTTTTCAACCACTAATAGCCATGACTAATGATACATTACCTGAAAGTACTTCGTTCAATCTCCTTGGTTTACCGTTCACGAGGAACATGAATTGGAACTGATACATTGAAGACATTGCAAAGGCTGCTGCGAAGAAGGTGGGCTCTATTTACCGTGCTAGAAAGTTACTTACGATTGAGTGTATCCGTACCTTTACAAGGCCACCATTCGCCCATGTATGGAGTACTGTTACCACATTTCGGCTGGTACATCTACTACTAGTCTCTCCTTCTTAGATTGGGTTAAAGAGTCACCAACCTAATAGATTCCGCACTATCAGCTAGGTTTCAACCTCTGTCCCATCGACGAAATGTTGCATTTGTCTGTCTGTTTTACAATGGTAGATGCTTCAACAAACTACAATCCCTTATACCCCCTCGATGTAAATACCCCCCGACAAACCCAATAAGCAGCAAAATCCCACCCCTACACACTAGATGTAATAAAGCCTTCTACTCTTATAGTTTTTCCCCCTAGAACTGCTATTTTTTAATTCCCTTCCGAGTTCCTGTTTCACCGATTCTACTGACATTCAAAAGTTCCAATGTAATGTAAACAGACATCTTGTTGGTCAGCTCCCTGCATAGTACCCCTACAAATTATGTCTCAGATAGTAACTGCTACATCAAAGTGGCATTGTGCCTTGTTTGGGGTAATAATGCAATAAAAAATGTTCTAGTCCTGCACTATGGAGGAATTTATGGAACTTTGTGTGGTTAAAAATATATTTCGAATAGAAAATTATTTGCAATACATAGTGGTTTATTTCCTTTGGTGAAAATCCACCGAAACTCCTGTGCTCGATGGATAAACTGAGCATTTATATAGTATGTTTATTTATATATGTCCCCATGTTCAAATGTAGGGATAAACATGACATATATTGTTCTGCCAGCGTATTTTGCGTGTATGTATAAATGTGTAAATATACACTTGTAGTGTAAGTTGGGTGTGTAGGTTATATATGTATGCATGCATATCAGATTATGTGGTCCTCGATGTTAATGTAGATATAGGAAAACAATTTCACTATTGATAAGAAAAGAGATCAGTACCCGACGCCATTAATGCTTTGAAATAAGTGTTATTTTTTCATTATTATTTTTTTTATTATTATTTGAAAACATTAAGTGCTAATGTAACTAAAAACACTCTCTTTAAAATAAAGTAGAGATTCAAAATACTTGTTCAAACTGACCAATCTGATGTTGACCCCCCTCCTCCACTCTTTTTCCTTTTTTTCTTTATTTTTCTGTTCTTTTCTCCATGAACATAGATTTGTTGGTAATTTTCCTTTTCTTTTGTAAAAGTCAATAAAAACTGTTTATATAAAAAATGTTCTAGATACGTTTTGGCCTGATGATGTGGTCTCTTGTAAAAGTGGCACTGCTGAAACATGTATGCACATATGTAGCAAATAATGTCAGTATAAATAAACGTAATATATATGTATATAGCTGTGGTACTGATGATTAACTTTAATGGCCATTCGTCGAGTTGGTTTAATACGCGTGTGTTTGCATGTAAACATAGCTACTACTGCTACTGTGACTAATTGGTATGGTCACTATTTTTATACCTTTGTTCATCAGACGAGTCCAATTTTTGGAGGGAAATGTTCCTTTCGTTAGAAAATTGTTTAAGGCAGTTGATGGCGATACTTTATCGAAGCAAATTGGTAACTTAAAAAAACGTTGGATTAATGGTTTCAGCATGAACTCCATGAATAAATGTTTATTTACGAAAGCGGCATTACTTTCCGAACAAATTTATATTAGTTATTTTTTTTTTTTTTTTACGTCGTTTGAAATTTTACAACATTTTTGTTGCATTTATCGGATAATGAAAAACCAATATTCGGTTTTATTTCGTTTCATTTCGCAGGATACACTTTCTTTTCCCTCCTTTATTTCCCTTTTTATTCATTATTGATAATATTTTTTATGTTAAAAAATAATAAATCAGAATCCTGCATGAATTTATTATCATTCTTCCGAAAATACATAAATATGACGTGCGGTGTGTGTGTGTGTGTTCTTTTTTATGTTTTTCAATGATGGCCCAAGAACATGGTTATCTTAGTTTACCCTCTCTTCTAAGAAACCAACGTCAACCATTTCTTTTTATTATTCCTTCTTCCAATTGTTTTTATCTTATTTTACTTATAGATTTGTTTTCTTTTGTTTTGTTTTTTGTATAGTTTGCTGACCAAAATAAAAGGCGGGAAAAATGTCCCGCAGTCGTTCAAATAACATTTTATGTTCGTGTAATTGATTTAGATTCTTTAGACAAAAGCAAAAAAAAAACACTGTCTGCTCCCTCGATCCATCAGCGAGTTCCTTGTTGGCTGAAATGAAAGTTTATTATTGTCTGGATATATTGTTCAGTGCTGGAGAACACGAGTGGTTGGGGCCGAGGTTGTACATTATCTGCATGTGAGGCTATCATGGTTTCCGACAGATTGTTTTATGAGTAAAGGCTGTTTAATGTTGAGGAATTTCATTTCACAAAGTCCTATAAATACTGGAATGGTCTAAAATAGACATGCACGAATACATCATAGAAATAGATCAGAGATATAGTCACTCATAAATATGTGTTATGCACTTTATTATAACTTCCACGTTTCAATCGACAGCATCAAGCATGGATATACCTGGGGGCATATTTACGCGCATAAAATATAATTATCCACTGACACGTGTTTCATCGTCTACGACTCATCAGAGTGGCTGAATCTAGCGAGACGACGTAACACATGTCAGTGGATAATTATTTTTTTTAAAACAATACATATGCCGCTCCCCACTTGTGGCTACCAAATTGGTCAAAGGGAAAAATATTCTCTACTCGCATTTAGGTAAAAATGCACTTTTATATAATTCATTCAAAAAAAGTATCGCAAGAACAAATAGCATATATATATATATATATATATATATATATAATATATATATTAAATAATAGAAAATCCACAAATGTTCATAGTAAGATAATAAGATGTTGATATCGAAATACAAAATTCAAAATTTAAAGACGAACAAGTGCAGACTCTCTTTTAAGCATATTGATTTAAAATTAAAGTCCGTATTTCGATTCATAACAGAATCTTCATCTGGAAATCAATTTTTTTCTCTTTTATTTATCTTTTGTACGTGCCATGGTGATGGTAATTCTTGGCACGTCTTCAGATGCTGGTGTAGTATCAGTTTTGAATGTCCGATATAGTGTGAGGCGCTGGTCTAGCGCGTGTGTTAAACAAAAGAAAATCTACTGTTCGTAGTAAGCACTGTTTATATTGGAATACAAAATTCAAAATTTAATTGTTTAAATACAAAACAACCACAGAATCTCTTTCGATAAATCAACTATTTACTTATTAAAATTCAATTAGATATTTCGATTCATATACATCCGAAGACGTGTCAAATAGAATAATATTAAAACTAGTGTAAATTTTTTGAAGCAAACTAATACTGTGAAAAAAATATTTATTTGTGAAAAATGCGCAAATAAATTAAGCACTAGTCCGTTCCAAAGTATTGGAGGGGACCATGGTCATTCTTATTACTGTACCTTATATATGTGTATATCATTTTATTCTTATTACTGTATACATGTCTATCATTTTCCTAGCTAGAATCTTCAATCACGGCAAACTAATAATGACACAAGCAATTGGATAACTTATTAGCAAAATAGTTTCCCAACAAAGGAATTAGTCTTAAAAGTTTTATTAACAAAGGTTTAGAGTTTGAAAATATATAGCTGGTTCGTCTAAGAATTTGAGCTCTTCGGCAATTGATAATGTTTATATTGAGATGTCGCTTACATTCAGCAGGTGCAAGACAATAGAGGTCCTAGATATGACCTTAAACTATATCCAATGGTGAGGCCCCAGCTTTCGGGTTTTGTGGAGTGTTGAGCACTCCTTTAATTGCTATTGCTCCCAGGTCCACTCTGGCCCGAACTGGTAGTACCTGTTAGGGTCCCAACTATGGGTTAAATAGAAACTGATATAAAAAAACAAAACAAATATACTCCATGACAAAAATTGTTCTTCAAAATCATTGGATTTGGCATTAAATAACCTGAAAAGGGTTGATATGCCGTAAAACAAAAACAACCAACCAGACAATAGAGTAGGGATTAGAATCATAGAATTTCAGTTCAACGATCGTTTCGTTTCTGGGTTGAGGCCCTTGCTTGTCTGGCAGCACTGAAGAGCTGTGATACGGCGAAACAGTTTGTGGATTGTTTGCCTCGGTTTTAGGCAGAGCTCTCACTCGTCAGCCACTAGATTTAGGTAAAACAAATTGAGCTCTTCAACAAGTGATAATGTTTATATTGAGATGTTACTTACATTCGGCCGGTGTCAGTCGATAACGTAGTGTAGGGGGTACAAGTGCTGACTGTCAGTTCAACGATCGAGTTTCAATCTTGACTTAGCTTGTCGAGCCACACTAAAGAGCTGTGATAAAGCGTAACAATCTCTGTGGATGATATATATGATATTTCACGTATTCTCCTAGAAATGTACTTTGAAAATGATGATGCTTTAATATATCTTTTAATACTATTTAATGCTAGCAGATGTACCCGGCGTTGCCCAGTATTAAATGTAACGTTAAATTCCTTTAAAAAAAAAAAGAAAAAATCAGGAAGAAACTGAGTGACATGCCTGTGAGTATTATGTATTTTCTTAACAGTTCACTTCATGTAAATAAAAAAACACTCTGAGATCGAAACCAAAATGTAAAAATAATGAGTCAAGTATGATAACCATTAGGCCAGCTTGCCACGTATTTAAAACGTATTTTCAAACCTATTTATTCTTAGCAAGGAAACTATCATGTGAACGATTTACGCATGTACAGCTGTAAAACAGTTGACAAATAAATAAAAATTTAATGACCCCCACCCAAGCACCAATTTTTCAATTTTGACCCCTTAGCACTCCTTTATTCCGGATGAAAGCCAACTAAAAGGTTTTCCACATGTCTGAATACCCTATATACCAAATGTCTAGGCTGTAGATAAAAAATTCGTGGAGTATATTGGTTGAGAAGTGTTCTCACTTACAGGTTCTCACTTTTATAGATATGTAGATAGACTAGCAGTTCAGTCTGGCTTTGCTCGGGCCCTATGTACTGTTTATAACTTTATGTGCATATGTATATATTATATATTTAAAAGTTTGACTCGTGTCCAGGCAATCTACACATAAAATTTCAAGTGTTTAGACCCCAAATTAACAGAGGAGTTTGGTAGAGTCTGCGAAGGTCAAGTCTTTCAGCTTTTACCTCTTGGCAGCCAAATTTTCGCCCAAAAACTGATTAAAAAGCTTGCTGCATGTCTGAATACCCTGTATGTAATCTTTCAAATGTTTAGACCCAAAATTAGCTGAATAGTTTTCTAGAGACCGCAAAGGGCAAATCTTTTGAATTTTGACCCCTTGGCAGCCAAGTTTTTGACCAAAAATCGATTAAAAAGCTTGCTTGATGTCTGAATACACTTTAAATAAAATTTCAAATGTTTAGACTAGAAATTGGCTGAGTAATTTGGTAGAGACAGCAGAGGTCAAACTTTTTTTAAAACTTCGATTGTTTTGGGCTTAAATCAAATTAAAAATTAAAAACCTATATCTAAAATTTCAAGTGTTTGGACCTAAAATTGACAAAGAAGTTTGGTAGGGTTTTCAAAGGTCAAATCGTTGAACTTGGACCCATTGACTACCAAATTTCTGGCCGAAAGCAGATCAAAACGATTTTCTCAAATCTCAATACCCCTTATGTCAAATCTCGAGTCTCTAGACTGAAAATTGACAGAGTAGTTTGGTAGGGAAATGTACGCACACGCAAACACATAGGCAATTTCACTTTCATATATATAGGTATATATATAGATTAATGTTTGCATTTTATATAAATGATATGTGAACTTTACTCACACTGTTTCCTAGAATATGTATACAATAATTCAACATATATTTATGAAAAATAATATATAACTCAAAACTTGATGTTGAGCAATTCTTTTTTCTTTTAATTTTTTTTGTCTACCGCGCGCATTTTAAAGTTTTTTTTTTTTTTTTTTAGGGAGGGTACAATGTGGGTAGACGCATTCCCTAATGGCAAATTAAATTACGTTTTGTCTCACAATATATATTCGAAAATTTATAATGATCTGTTCATTATTTTCAGAGATTATCCTTTACAATATATATAACATTATTTCATGTATATTCTCATACATTATCTAAAAATTTTTTATTGGTTTTCATCCGGAAAAAAAGAGTTGCTAAGAGGTCAAAATTAAAACGTTGGTACTTGAAGGTCATAGAAATTTTATCTTCTACAACTGTTTCACGACTGTGCATGCGCAAATCGTTGTTAAAAATAAGTAAGTTGGAAAACACTTTTTAGAGATGGTGTCAAGTTGGCCTAATGATTATCGTCCTCGGCTCCGTGTCTTTAGGATTTGGTTTCGATCCCAGCTCGAGTATTTGTTTTTTACTTACAAAAAGTTAAATATTTAGAAAAAACATAATACTCATATGCATATGTCTCAGTTTTTTATTGTTTTTCTTACTTCATATCTTTTTTTTAGGAATTTAAAGCTACGTTTAATACCGAGCAACGCCGGGTACACTTATGTTCTAGTACGGTGATATAATAAATAATGTATGCATTTTTAGTATTTACTTCAACATTGCTTTATAGGTTAGTAGACGATTTCCGGTGGTGAGAAAATCATGGACTCCTCTGTTGCTCGGTATTAAACGTATATATATATATATATATATATATATATATATATATATATATATTGGGGGCTCTGAGTACAGGAAATACATTTGAATATCTGGCGGCTGTGCCCAATAGGGTGAACAGGGATCACTGATCCTCACTGATCTCCTAAATCTCTCACTTCTTAACACCAAGAGCTATACTCTGTGTACTGGTATCAGCAGGTCTGCCAAACCTTGCGAAGCTAACAGCTGATCTAGGAGATGGAACACTTTTACGAGAAAATCCTGCGATCGTTTTATCATCAGACATGTGGCACAACGTGCACCTGTACAGACCATGTTAATCCGATGGAGAAAGTGTCTTGTTCAGCACAATCAATAAACACATTAAACAAATCAAATTGCCAGTTGTTCAATGAAAATTTTTCACTCAATTAAGCCTAAGGTTTGGCACATCGATATGTGCTTTCTTTTTTTTTTTTAAATAACAATAAATCCTGTGGCAATGATGGGATTGTGACGTTGCACATAGGTGAAAGGTAGATCTCCATTTTTCACAACACCCACATGTAATTGTGTGACTCGTGTCCTTTCATAGCAAAGCAATCCTTTATAGGATGGCACTGCTGTCTTCTTCATGGGGTCGGGTCAATAAAAGATGAACTAAAAATTGTTTACTTGTTGTTGTCCCTGTCCAATATTTGCGTCCAAATCAAGAATAAACACAAAATACATGGAACGAATATGTTCATTGCGACTTGGAATGAAAGAACACTCCAGGATAACAAAAAGAACCCTGAACGAAAAACCGCTATCATAGCACGTGTGTTAAGGCATCATAAAATTTCTGTTGCTGCTCTTTCTGAAACTAGGTTTGCTGATACAGGACAGCTAGCGGAAGTTGAAGGGGGATACACTTTTTATTGGATCGGAAAATAAGTTCTGAAAAACGTGAATCTGGCGTTGGTTTTGCCATCACGAATAATATTGTCAAAATTCTTGAGTTCCTGCCTGTTGGTATAAATAACAGACTTATGTCCTTGCACGTTGCAGTGGGAAAGGACAAATATGCCGCATTTTTGAGTTGCTATGCACCTACACTTAATTCATCTGATGAGCTAAAAGAGAGGTGTTAGTCCTATTTACGTGAACGGATTAACAAGGTCTTTATACAGGATAAGCTGTTTGTCCTGGGTAGTGATACACAATTTGGAGAAATGTAATTGGTTCACATGGAATTGGAAAAGTCAACGGTGTTTTCTTATTGTCTCTTTGTGGTGAATTTGATCTTTTGCTCACTAATACAATGTTTCAGATGCCTAATTGCAAGAAAGCCAATTGGAAACATCTCTGATCTAATCACTGTCATCTTATTACTATATCATTATACGTCGTTCTCATAGACACATGTTACATGCTCTTACAGTATTGGGGAATGTTAGTCAGATAATAAATTGATCTGCTCCACAGTCAGGATGAAAATCAATCGCCCTTGTTCGAAATCAACGTAATTCTTCCATTAAAAAATTGATGTAGGCAAGTTGAACGTTAAGGAGATCATGCACTCGTTTCAAAAGACTACTGATGAAAAGCTGTCTTCCATTGTATGTAGGGAATGAAATTGAGGCATCTTGGAGAGAGTTTAAAACTGCAGTGTATGATTCTGCCAAAAAGTCATTGGGATATGTTTGAAGAAAAACCCAAGATCGGTTTGATAAAATGATCCAACTATCCTCCCTCTGCTCAGAAATCTATATAATATATCGAATATATAATCGAAAATCTATAGAAAACAAGTTTTTAAAGGTAGGTATTGGTCTACCAGGCCACAATAAACATCACCTCTAAGAAATTAAAAGACCATCACAAAATGGTCTCGGTTCTCATTTTTACATAAAATTAATCCAGAAAAGTGATCATCCACTTTTTGAAACGATTATTTCCTGATATCTTAGAAACCTACAATATTGGTAATTTTGAAGGATCTTTTGAGGGTAAAAAGATATTGCACCTTTACCGAAACATTTTATGGCTGTAAAAAAGTGCCAAAAATAGACTCTAGATGATGGATGATTCTCTTAATGTGCGACGTTAAAGACAAATGTCACATAGTCCACTACACAAGTCGGGCCATTAACTTTCCAACGAGCCTTCATTTGTTAAATTTTGATCAATATTTAATAAGATTTGGAACTCATAAAATTGCCAAAAAGGAGGTGGTATATATATATATATATATATATATATATATTTTTATTACATTTTCACCCCAAACAAGGCACATTGCCACTTTGGTGTAGGGGGCTACTATCAGGGGAAATATCTACTGGGGTACTATGTAGGGATTAGGGCAGCGAGATGTTGGTTCACGTTGCACTTGAACTTATGCATGTCAGTACAGTTGGGGAAGCAGTGACCTGGAATGGAATTCCAAAGTCTAGCAGTTCTGGGGAAGAAACTACTGGAGTAGAAAGATCTTTTACATCTAGGGATCTCTACAGTGTGGGGGTGGGATTTTGCAGCTTGTCGGGTCTGTCGAGGATGTTCACGTCGTGGGGGCACTAGTGCTCGCAGTTCTTCAGAGCATTCACCATTATAATACTTGTAGAACAGGCAGAGGGATGCAACGTTTCGACGATGGGACAGAGGCTGAAGCTTAGATGCCAGTTTAGGGCCTATCAGATTTGCGACTCTCTTTTGAACCCTGTCAAGGAGCGAGAGACTAGTAGCCGATGCACCGGCCCAAATATGACAGCAATACTCCATACATGGGCGAATAGTGGCCTTATAGAGGTACAGGATACTTTCGGGTGTTAGAAGTTTTCTAGCACGGTAGAGAGAGCCCACCTTCCTTGCAGCGGCCCTGGCAATGCCCTCGATGTAATTGTTCCAACTCATGTTTCCTGTGAACGTTAGGCCAAGGAGCTTGAGAGACGTACTCTCAGATAAAGAGTCGTTGGCCATTGCTATAGGTGGTAGAGAAGGTTTCTTGTAATTATTGAATGAAACCAGTTTTGTCTTGGTGGCATTGAACGTTACCATCCATTTTTGTCCCCATTCCACTACTGATTGGAGGTCATCCTCTAGTGTTTCTGCCATTACTTTAGATATATGTTCATTTGTTTTCCTGTCGTGCCTGCTATAGAGTGTGGTGTCATCAGCATATATACCCATCTCAGAGGCAATCTTGTCGGGGAGGTCATTTATGAATATCAGGAACAGCAGAGGTCCAAGGATAGATCCCTGGGGCACTCCCGCATTTATATCATATTGTTTAGATGTACGACCATCGAGGACAACCTGGATTTTTCTCTTATCTAAGAAGGATTTAATTATGTTAAGTATTCTACCAGTGATACCGTAAGATCTAATCTTCCTGAGGAGACCCTCATGCCATGCCCTGTCAAAAGCCTTAGATATATCTAGAGCTACCGCTCTGCCCTCTCCCGCTTTGTCCAGTGAATGGCATATGCGTTCAGAGATTACAGTGAGGATGTCTGCCGTGGAACGGGCTTGTCTAAATCCATATTGATGGTCGGTCAGAAGTTTAGCATCTGTAAGGTGCTGGACTAGAGCATGGTTAATTAAGGTCTCAAATATTTTGGCAAAAAGTGGGAGGAGGCTAATAGGGCGATAATTTAATGGGTCAGTTCTTTCGCCAGAATTCTTGAATACTGGTACCACAGAAGCAGTTTTCCAACAGCTCGGAAAGCAAGATTCATTAAGGCATTTGTTGTAGAGTTTGGAGAGAACTGGAGCTACTTCGGCTGAGCACTTTTTTAATAGCACAGCTGGGATGAGGTCGGGTCACATGCTTTGAAAGTGTCAAGGTTTTTATGATAGCATGCACCTGAACAGGGGTTATTTTAAGATCGTCTAGCGTGGCGTCTGTCCGCATAGGAAATTGAGGTAGGGGTGGTTTAGAGGGTCCAGTGTGGAGTTTGAGGCAAACCGACTGGCAAGCATGTTAGCCTTCTCGGTTGCTGAGCAAAGAACCTCGTGATTGTTGGTTAGTGGGGGAATTGTTGATTGCTCATTATTTACTACACTGTTGTAGATTTTCCAGAAGTCACGAGTTCCTAGTTTTTATATATTTTATATTTTATTTTTACTTTATATATATATATATATATACATCACCTTTTGGGCAATTTTATGAGTTCCAAATCTTATTGAATATTGATCAGAATTTAACAAATGATATATATATATAACATACTCGTAGCTAAATTGAATATTGAAATGCTCATATCTTTGGTTTATATGAGACGAAACTACAAGAAAATTTGTAGGTTTTTTGAAGATTATAATACTATTCTATGGTTAAAATTTTATGACAGAAAAAAGAAGCTATATTTTCAAACCAATAAAACATATCCAAATTTGCCTACATTTGTATGTATATAGTGTCCTGGCAGGCTAGCTTTAGTTTTGATGCTTTGAGATGACTTTTGCTAGGGTTTTTCTTTGTTTGCCAGGACACTAATATATATATATATATATATATATATATATATATATGTGTGTGTGTGTGTTTATACTTAAAGTTGCATGTTATCCTGCTTATTCCTGAGATGATGAAGTAGAACTGCAAGGATGTAACAAGTCGAAAATATAACATTTAATGAATCAGCAGGTGATGCTCTATCTTGTGCATGTCATCATTTTAAATGTTTCTTCAATATTCGTTCATCTTGCAATTAAAAATTTAAATTTATCACTTCTACATAATTATCAAACAATACAACATATTTCAAAATACTTTATATATAAGAAAGTACGAAAGAAAGATTCGAAGTTTGCACGATTTTTTTTAGCAATTCATAATAAATTAATGTTTGGCGTTTTCTTTTTTGTTTGATTTTATACTTCATGTAATCAGCAATCATCGACGCCCATAAGCCACTCAAGGATGAGGGTTAATGGGTATCGAAATGGATATTTGATAATTTATTTTACTTTTATTTAATATTTGAACGACTATTTCTTTAAAAAAAAACAATTCATAATAAATGTCTGATGTTATTTATAATATTGTTGTCCTATTATATTTATCTTTCTATCACTCTCTCTCTCTCTCTCATATATATATATATATATATATATAAATTACAATGAGCACTTTCTATTTCCTGTATTTTAATTAAACTAGTAATTTCACTGTTACATTAAAATACACTCAGCTCTTTAGACTATTGTTCTAATCTCCTTTTAAATTATATATATATATATATATATATATATATATATATATATATATAAGTTTAGTGGTTAAATTCTGAAAAAACAACATATATAGACATATATATTCGATTTAAGAATTTATTGTTTGACAAAAGAAGGGGTTATGTTTATTTCCTTAATCCATGGATTTTCAATATTGGCTCATATCACCAAAGAAATGAAATGCGGTCAGCCAAATGTTCAGCTGCGAGTGGACGTTATTTTGCTTTTCAGCACAATTATTGAAAATAGTTTTTTGAGTGGTTGTGGATAATTATATGGAAAAAATTTTACAAAAAGAGAAGTTGATGCAACTTGGGCAATCCATTATCGGAAGGAGTACAATTTCTTTCGGGGTTATAAATCCAGGTGGGCAGAAAATAGGTCCAGGGGAGAAAGTAATATTTCCATATAGTGAAAGCGTATTGCTCCTTATTGATTTTTCGAAAAGTATACGAGCCAGCCTTATTCTTTGTTGCATTGAGTGTGTGTTGGTTGATGTAGTCCAAAAGCTTTCTCGGTGTTGACAAAGTGTATCCAATGTTGGGTGGATATACCATTCCATTGTAATTATCCCCCTGATTAATAGAATTTGAGCATTGTGTTATATATGCAATGGACCTCGAAATCAATTGTTTAGGTAGCAAAATAGCAAAATAATCCGGGGGATGATATTCAGAACGGTGCGTTGGACGATTTGCTTCTGGAGTGAGTCCCGGTAGAAAGATAGTTCGCTTTCTTGTTGATAGTGGGTGAGGGAAGCCTTTTAGATGAAAGAAAGAGAGAGGGGGTTGAAGTAGAGAGGGTAAATAGAGAGGGGGGTTAAATTGGGCGAGCATACAAGTGCTTAATGGAATTTTTTCAGCGAGGGGGGAATTGTATTTTAGTATTCTTTAAAAGGGTTGACCTCTTGATTTCAAGTTCAACTGGGAAATGGATCTTCTTGTGAATTTCGATGAGAGTGTGCGTGATAAGGGGTGGGTGTGCTGTTTTTGCTGTGCGGATGGGTGAGTGGATGAGGTGGAGATAGACGAGTCATGGTCTGAAATTTTGGAATGCCTGGAGGGTTACTTATTTAAGTGAGTTTAAGGTTGGTTCTTTTAATTTTGTAGTGTATATTTAAAGGTGACTTGATTAGTTGATATCCAGTCAGTTCATTACGCTTGTTGTCGTAGTGTGGTCTAGTTTAATTAAGTTTGTTTAAATTTTATTTTACGGGAAATAAACATCTACATAAGTGTTATGTCTAAAAAGAGATAAAGGTGCGCACACTGATATATCTAAGATACAAATACAGAGAGTGTTAAAGATATACATACATCAACAAATGATCCAGTTTATCTAATGATTCTATTTTAGAGAGGGGGATAATCCCCAATTACCTGGGAGATACAGACAGCTAGAGTGTACTAATTTACCGCTAAGGTGTGTAACTCCATTAAATGTCCATGTTCACACACACGCGTATATATATACATATATATACACATTAATACACATACATATGCGCATACACGAACACGTACACTCGTGCATACACACATATATACACTCCAGCATATAATCATATGTATATATATTCAACACAAAACGCACGCCTACAAGCTCACACATATATATACATCCACATATATAAGAAAGTGAAATTAATAGAGACAAAATCATGCATATATATATATATATATATACACACACAGATACAAATATATATACACATATACACATGTACAGCTATACATATATAGACATGTATAAACATATACTTACTCAAACACGCACATGTATAAGTACACATATAGACTTACATATATATTAAAATAGATACAACGCAGCAACATCCACCCCTCATGCATGCATACATATACAATAATACAAGCATAAATCCATGCGTATATATATAGGGGCAACATGCCAAAACTAGTTCAGGCAGAATGTAAAATTTAACCACTGAACTTATATATATTGCTCTATTCTTAATTATTGAGCCTTTCCTTTTTTTGGCAAGGATCACCTTGAAAGTATTACTTCAAGTAATATCTATCAGGATTTTTCATCTGAATTCTATCAGTGTCTTATCTCGCTTATATGTGTATGTATATATATATATATATATATTAGTGGCCTGGCAAATAAAGAAAATCCCTGAGCAAAAGTCATCACAAACATCAAAACTAAAGAACATGTGGTTTGAAAATATAGGTTCTTTTTTTACTCTCATAAAATTTTAACCATAGAATAGTATTCCAAAACACTGCAAATTTTCTTGTAATTTCGCCTCATATAAACCAAAGATATGAGCATTTCAATATTCAATTTAGCTACGAGTATGTTTTATATATATATATATATATATACTAGCAAAAGTACCCGTCATTGACTGGGTTCAAAAACAGCCTACAGAAAATGGACTCTGATTTATGAAAGTATGATAAGTTATGAAAAAGAGATAGCTTCGAATTTGGGTGTATCAAAACCAATGCAAAATATAATGAAAGTAAAAATAAAATAGATAAACTCCATAATTTATTACACCATACCTGTTCACACTGAAACACTTATCGCAATATTCCGTGGATCTATATTAAAAAACCTTGTTAAACTTTGTGACATATTTCCATTCTATGGAGGTCAGACGCGAACGAACACACCATAATTTTATTATACTAGATTTCTTCAAACTGAAACATAATTATCAAAGTATACTTACGCAGATAGATATGAAAAGTCTGTGTTATAAAGTTTGTGCCTATTTTCATTCCATGGAGGCCAGGCGCGAACGCAGACACCACAATTTCATTATACCATCCCTATTTAAGTTAAAACATACTTATCAAAGTATTATTATGTACATCTATATCACAAACACTTGTAAACGTTTTTTTTTAATTTTTTATTTCCATACTTTGTGAACCAGGCGCGTACGCAGACCCCACAATTTTAATGAATCATCATTATGCCAGATCAAACATACCCATTCCTGTGTCTTGATAAATCTTCTATCATTATATGTAATCAGTTTTCTATAATAGTTAACCATATAGGAGCCTATTCGTGACCAGACGCATACACAGACGTTCAGCTTTATATTATAGAAGATATATATATATAATTTTTTAGGGTATTGATATTCATATTTAAAACCCTTTTTTTCTATTTATTTAAAAAGAAATTACAACTTTATTATATATGGGTCGTAGAATTGTATTCATCCGCAAATTATCTAGTTTGCCTATTCTTTTAAACATTCATTTTAATTTATTCCATATTAGTTTTTTTCAGTTTTCTGATTGAATGATCAACTTTACATGAGTTATACTTGCATAATATTTCCATAAAAGTTTATAGTAAACACAAAACGTTTTCCATATATATTTATGGATACATATATATTTTTGTTTTAAAATCTTGCCTACAAAACTCTTCTACATGCACGAAACGTCATATATAAGGTATTTGAACCCATATGAAACTTTGTTTGGATTTTAGCCTGGGAAAATCAGTACAAATGTATGAAAATTAAAAAAACGAAATTTGCCAGGTTGAACGCAAGCATTCCGAATAGGCACGCATAACGAAGTAGCTATTGATTCATATTTTAATTTTTAGCCTTGCAGCAAACATGTCCTGATAGCTCGGTCATTAACAGCAGAGGAAAAAGTAAATCGTAAGCTAAATGTTTAGGTTTTGATTCTCGGTGGTGGTGCACAAGTAATTTTTTTTTTTTTTTTTTTTAACTTTTACAATCATTACTATATATTGGGTGCAATATAATATAATGTACGAAATCTACATTGATCAAAATATCATATTTAGCGCCCTGCTAGTGTGTGTGTGTATGTATATATATATATATATATATATATATAATATATCCGTGCCGGCAAAAAGAAAGTCCGCACTTGTAATTTGTTCAGAAACTGCAAATTTAAATTAAATTTAATGTAACTGTTTAAACAACCTATACATCATTTGATTCGCCTTTTATTCCTCTATAATTTTACCTGTTCATATTTGACTCTTAATTGAAATATTCTAGTGTTCACGTCAATTTAAAAAATAACTTCTAATTGAGGCGGCAAAAAGAAAGCCCGCAGCAACAAATTCGCTTAAAACCAGCTTACATTATCGCCCCTGAATCGGTTTAAAATATCCACCAACAGGCAACAAAGCATCTCTAATCGTAATTGTTGTTGTTCTAGCTTTTAAAACGTAACATTTAGTCCATATGCCACGACTTTCTCTTAGTGATCGTCAGGAGTTCATTAATCTCCACCTTTCTGGTTTATCCAATCGAGAAATCGGCCGCGGATTGGAATGTGATGAGACAACAGTACGAAAGACTGTGCAAAAGCTCTAAAACACCGGCCATATTCGTGATGCTCCTAAATCTGGTCGTACTAGAGTTACTTCTAAGGGAAGACAATGCTATCGAGATCTACAGCCTAAAAAAACAGATTTGAAACGGCTCCCCAAATCCAACAACAGTGAAATCTTGTTAAAAAGTGCTCTCTTTCTACTGTCAAGAACAGATTAAAGGAATTTAATTTGCGAGGATATGTTGCAAGACACAAGCTAATGATTTCTGTAAAGAACAGAAAGTGTCGTCTGGACTTCGTCAGATGCAATGAAGATCATTATTCTTCATATTGATCAAAGGTGCTTTGTAGTGACGAAAGCAAGTTCAATAGGCTAGGCAGTGATGGTAGGCAGTAAGTCCATCAGAGGAAAGACGAAGAATTTAATTCTAGGTGTTCAGTTTCAATGCTGCAAGGTAGTGGAGGTTCAGTTCTGGTGTGGGGCATTGTTAGTACCAATGGTCTAGGGCCTATAGTTCGCTTGCAAGGTCGAATTAATTCGACCAAGTACATTAATATATTGACTGAGCATTTTCTACCCTATTTTGGTCGGAATTTGGATGATAATCCCATCTTCATGCAGCATAATGCTCCCATTCACACAGCTGGCAATGTCAAGAGGTTCCTGGAAGAGCATGATATTCTGTGTTTGGATTGGCTTATACAATCTCTAGACCTCAATCCTATCGAAAACGTATGGCATTACATCAAGCAACAGCTACGCAATGATAATTTTTTTAATTTTGAAGAACTTTTGACAAAAATTAAAGAAAAGTGTGATACCCTTTCCCCAGAGTATTGCTGCAGTCTAATTCAAGGAATTCCTAAAAGATTGCAGGCTGTAAAATTACAGAAGGGCTATGCGACTTAATATTAACTAGTTCTTTGTGTTCCTGTTGTATTTGTGTTGCATTAATGTCCTAAAGTGTAATTTAAATAACAATTTTCCATTATGCGGACTTTCTGTTTGCCTCCTCAATTTCAAGTTATTTTTTTAAATTGACGTGAACACTAGAATATTTCAATTAAAAGTCAAATATCAACAGGTAAAATTATAGAGGAATAAAAGGGCAATCAAATGAGGTATAGTGTGTTTAAACAGTTATATTAGATTTAGCTTTAATTTGCAGTGTTTGAAAAAAATTACAAGTGCGGACTTTCTTTTTGCCGCCTCTGTGTGTGCGTGTGTGTGTGTGTGTATTTCCAAATTATTTTCTGATTGTGTACATATGATGGCAGCACACTCGTTCTCGAGTATTGCCATTACTTAATACATCTATGGCTCAAATGACGCAGCATGAGCGCTACTAGCAGCCGTGCTGGACGGTCACTTCTATTAACCTTCTACAGTCCTGCACATCTGCTGATGACCGGGTCCAGGCTGTGGTACCCTGAACACCTACCGGACCAGACATTGGATGTTCCAAAGGTTCCACTGACCCCCATATCTGCATCAGAACTCATTGAGTGTCCGTTTACCGTTTTAGACTACAGCCAGCCTTTTCGTTATTGAGATACACACTGATGGTAAAATGTGTATTTCATTACATATCAAGTAATGTCTGTGCTTGAAGCTTTTTATAGTGAGGAAAGACTTTGCACCGAGACAATCCCACTCTCTGAATAACTGCCACATTGAACCAAAAAGAAGAGCAAGTCAATATCACTGGATGCAGCAGTCACCATAAGTTTTTCCTTCTCCTAGAGAAGTTGCCTTCACCACGGCTTCTTATGGAGCCCTCTTCACCCATCATGCCATTTAATCCATGACTGGGACTTAGGTTCTGGGCACTAGAGCATATTCCACACGCCGGTGGGTCATATATGCCGCAGCTTATAGGCCGTAAGCTCCTCTGGAGGTTTCTGTCCAGGTTACCTCACCCTTAGCCTTTGGTTAAAAAACCTTGGCCCACAAGGCAGTGGAGGTCCAGTTATACGGCACAGGACACTCGCCGTTCATCAGAACCCCGTCTGTTTGGCAGTGATCACGACGTGCACATGGGGTTGATTTGTCTGGGAGATGCACAGTATGACGCTAAGACATCTGTGTGCTTTTAACACACGCCCACACCAGACCTTGACCACCTTACATACATACATATATATATATATATATATATATATATATATATATATATATATATATATATGTGTGTGTATGTATGTATGTATGTATATAAATTAACTATATAAAATTTCCCCTTCATTTCTTCCACTTCTTTTCTGTTTAATATTTTATTATCAGAATTTTTAGGTTGTTAAAAAACAAAAAAAAAAACGAGATTTGCATGAGATCTTGTGGCTGTTTCTGATTATAAAACAGACTGAAGAGCGCTTGATATGGGTATCAAAAATGGTCTCCTATTATCAGGTTTGAAATCGACAGTAATCGATCATTTACATCATCTAAACTTTCTTAAAATTATATATATATATATATATATATATATATATACATCGCGGAAGTAAGAGGTATGTTATCAATCCATTGGCTGATGTACTATGCTCTGCTGAGTAAGATGTAAAAAAAAATCGGATAAGAAATAAATGCAAAATCTCACGGGTATAAGAAGGAAATAATATCGACTGCTCTATATAAGTAAATGCACACACAAACAACAATCTTGTGTTAAATAGTGAGTCATAGTTTCAATGGAAACGAACAGAGGTTAAACGAGGTTAGTGATATCTGGCAGAACTTGCAAGGGTCATATGATTTTCGCTGAAACTTTTGAAGAGGTTTCAACGCGGAAAGACGTTTTAGCATACTGTGCCCAAAACGGGGACAGCGACTGTCCGGCGGCTGTTTTCTGTTCTATCCTTTGAATAAACCTTTTAGAAATAAATATGTCAAATTTGTAAAAATCTTGAATTTGAAAAGTTTAGGTGTCAAAAAGGTTAGAGAGCTGTTGAATAATTACTAAAGTCAGTCATTTACAAAAATGCGTACCTTGATTAAAATAGACTCTTGACTGTGTTCTTGAAAGCTGACGACAAAGAAAAGACATGTTGCTACGCTCTTTTATTTTTTTACACACGCAAACACCGAGAGGTATGCAAACTGCTTTATGTACATATGTATACGTAAGCTACATAATCGACTGATATGGACATGTAAGCTACATAATCGCTTATGATAACGAAAAATAAGAAAGATTCTTATGTCACGGAAAAATAGAGATGTCGAAATTACATTCAAAGAGAAATAATTATTAACAGAAATTTACACAGTCCAAGGGAGAAAAATTCAAACAAGAGCTCACCCATTAGAAGTTGAGGGACGTGTGCACCCTCGACAAACCCGACAGGCTGCTAAATCCCACCCCCACACTGTAGAGATCCCTAGATGTAAAAGATCTTTTTACTCCAATAGTTTCTTCCCCAGAACCGCTAGACTCTGGAATTCCATTCCAGGTCCCTGCTTCCCCAACAGTACTGACGTGCAGAAGTTCAAGTGTAACGTGAACCGACACCTTACTGCCCAAATCCCTACATAGTACCCCAATAGTTGTTGCCCCTGATAGTAGCCCCCTACACCAAAGTGGCAATTTGCCTTGTTTGGGGTGAAAATGTAATTAAAAAACAAACAAAAAAAAACGTGATTTCCAGAGAGACCTCTCAAATACTCTTATCTGGCGTGATTTGAGGATAAACGATTTTGCATGATGTCTCCAAAATGCGAAGAGCAGGTGTTGGAAGGTTGATTATAGTGACATTCTTTCCTTCTTTAACGCATCTGAAGTTGCCGTGTTTTCGTGTTCTTTTCTTTGTATGAACCTTTTATAAATTGACATTGCTATTCGAGTAGATTTGTAGTAAGTCTGCGCTCACAACGATGATGGCGGCAACAACGGAAACGAGGAGTTAAAGGATATTAAACTTACATCGCTAAGCATAACAAAGAAAAAAACAGAATAGTTGTTTTTTTGTGATCCTTCTGCATCTAGAGACAATGCATCACCTGTTAAAAGGATGAATGCACGATAAGGAGTATGTGTCCTCCGTATTTAGTTGCCTCCCCCTGAAATTAAAGTTAGACACTAGGTCAGTTTTGAATATATGTAGAGGGAGGGGAGATCAAGCTATCCCAAAAGGATAAAAGATGGCTAAGATAAAGATAAAGATTTACATGGTCTAGAAAGATCTTTCCTCTTTCAACCGAAGACAGAACAGATACCACACTTTGAGAACAATTTCTGTCTAAGGATATTGCGTTCGTGGAACATATTATCATGGGAATGTTCCTTCGAATCCAATGTCGATAAACAATCAAATTTTCTTAATTTCACAAATTATTTTTAATCCTCTCGTCATATTCTGCATCAATCAACTGAAAATCCATTCCTGTCGTTTAAACTAAAGAGTACTAAAGGTTTACCCACAAACCATATATAATTTGCTTTAGTATCATCGCGGGAAAGTTTTTGCTTAAAAACATGTAACGGTAAAATTTACACGATGGCAGGATTGGTTGTTTGATTGTTTTACGACATAGCAAACCTTTTCAAGAGATTTAATGCAGAATCCAGTCATTTTGGTAAACGTTTTTTATGCTTTGAGTTCTTTATATCTTCAAGCATTAATGGTGTTTGGTTTAACTGTTTTGTAAGAGTAAATCTTTTGAAGAAAGATCCTGTTTTTGTTATATTGAAAAAAGTAAAACTTAATCGATGATCGCTAAAGATCACGGCCAGATCAGAACGTGACAAAAACGTTGTATATTGTATATATGTATAGTGATCAATTTCACATGATGCCCTTGTAACAGAGCGCGGACGAATGTATGACAGCTCTATGACAGAGCCGAGTGAGAGGTGACGTTGCGGCAAGGCATAAGGGAAAATATTATAACAAGAACGTATGTGCAGACCGATGATGACGTTCAGGATCAGGTTAGAGACACGAGTGTGACGTTACAGCTGAGAGAAGAAGTCACGCGTGGCTGGAGAAGGAAAATAAAGATCATTTGTTAAAACCTGAAGCAAGGAGTTGAATTTCATTCCTCTTCCTTCCTGATGCTCCTTGTGACGGAGTTTACAACGTGTCGGATCCCTACAATTTAACGACTACGTTACTCCATGTTATTTTTTTCGTTTAGTCACATAATGTTGATACGTTTCCAGCATATTTTTCTCCAGTTTACATTCGTAATATTCAATGGATTTTAATTCGAAATGATTTCTGATTTAATATTTAAAAAAAAATAAAATAAAATAAAACCATTTTTTAATACCTATACAGATTTCTTTGCCGTGTTTTACTTCGGCAGCAATCTTTAATGATTAATGCTTCACGCATATGTGCAGTTTTTCATAATACTAGCAGATGTACTATAAGTTAAATTCTTTTTAAAAAAATGAAGGAAAACAATGGAAATAAAATGAGGCGTGTATGCGAGTATTATGGTTTTTTTTGCTAAACAGTTCGTTTGTAAACAAAAAGAAAAGTACTCAAGCGAAAGAAAACCTAAAGACAGTGAATAAAGTACGATAACCATTAGACCAGCTTGCTTAAATCTTTAAAAAGTGTTTTCAAACCTCATTAAACAGTTGATAAACAAATAGAAATCCGATGACCCCACCCCCCACCAAGTAATTTTTTTTCAATTTTGATCGCTTAGCAACTCTTTTTTTACCGGATGAAAACCGATTAAAAAGTTTTCCACATGTCTGTATATCCTATATACCTAATGTCAAGTATGTAGATCAAAAGTTTAAGTATATAGTTTAAAAGTGTCCTCTCTCACTCACTCACTCACTCACTCACACACACATTCTTACTTTTATAGATTTATAGATAATCTTTTCCAATACCAATACAGAATCATTCTAAGTATGTTCTTTTCCCTCTCCTTCTTTTTTTTCTTTTTTTTTTGACATATTTCAACTTGGATTTGCTAATATTATTTAACCCCCAACTCTAAGCTAGTCCTTAACCTTTCACCTGCTCAGTGTAATTTTCCGTTTTACATTTTTTCATGGCCTTCAAATTATAAACTACTTTGACCATTTCCGTGACCAACTCTAGACTTTTCGTCTTTACTTGCGACCGACTCTGTAAGTATTAAAATCCTCTGAATACCTATGCTTTACATCCAAAAAATGTTCAATTTGATAAGTTTTACAAGAAACCAGAAAACTGAAGATTCCCTATCTAAGAAAAGTAAATCCTCATAAGGTTTACATACTTCTAACTGTTGTAATCAGCAGGAGCTTCATTTCACGTTTAAAGCAAATTTCAAAAAGAAACATAGACAAAAAAAATGCAAGGAGATAAAACCTGACATTTATAAAGACAAGTGCCGCTTAGAGAATGTCAAATAAAAGATAAGGAGACACTTCCTTAACCAAGGCAAATTCTTGGATTCTTTGTATAACATTTTAATAAAGTGGAAATAAAATAAAGCGAATAAATAATGGGAATTAATGTAAAATAATGAATCTTTCGGAACGCTTCAAAGATATTTTCAGTGATAAAGGACAAAATGCGTGAATTGTTATTGGCTGATTTTTTTAATTGGTTGATATTCTTTTTGTATTTTAATAAAGGTGTTCTTTAGCTGGCTTATTTAGATGTTAATGTGTATTTTATGATAAGAATATCAAAGCAGGGGTAGATTAAAAAAAAAAGAGAGGAATGCAGTATTGGGAAGAAAGAATAACAAAGTCAATCTATATAAATACAAAAGATTTTGACAACAACAAATTTGATGAAATAGCTGAAAATACATTCACTTGTGATAAACAGTCTAGTAGGTCCCTGGAAAAATGTGACATGTTAGTTCCACGAATGCACATGCCTGAATTATTCAAAAGACAGAGCTCTTAGGTGACGAAATATAAGGTTTGAAAACATTTTTTAATGAACGTGTTAAGCTGGCCTAATGGTTATCAAACTTTACTCATTGTCTTCGGGTTTTGGTTTCGATCTCACTCCGAGTATGTTCTATGTTTTTTTACTTACAAGAAGTAAACAATTTAAAAAAAGATATATATGATACTCGCATGCACATGTCTCAGTTTCTGTATTAATTAAAATAGAATATTTATGCGTATTTTCGACTGGGCAACACCAGGCGGCTTGCTAGTATATGATAAAGCAAAGTGTTTAATTTATTTCATCAATAGCCTTAGTCCTACAAAGTCATAGTTAGTTTTTTTTTGTTTTTTTTTGGGTTCAATGTTAGTTTACCAACAAATACAAGAATAATATCGTTTGTTTATTAGATATTAATATTTTTTTATCGAATTTTCACCCCAAACAATTCACAGTGCCACTTTGAAGTAGCCGGCTACTATCGAGAACATAAGTTGCAGGGGTATTATGAAGGGAGATGAGTAGCAAGATGTTTGTTTACATTACACTTGAATTTCTGCATGCCAATAGAGTTGGGAAAGCAGAATCCCGGAAAGGAGTTCCAAAGTCTATCAGTTCTGGGAAAGAAACGATTGGAGTAGAAGGCTTTCTCACATCTAGGGATCTCTATTGTGTAGGGTTGGGATTTACCTGCTTGTCGGGTTGGCGACTCTCTTTTGAAACCTGTCCAGGAGTGAGAGACAATTAGCAGATGCACCAGCCCAAATGTGACAACAGTACTCCATACATGGGCGAATGGTGGCCTTATAGACGTACAGGAAACCAAGAACCCCATTCTCCAATGTAGACCCCTACTACCATGTCTCCTTCTCCAACATCAGGGGTCTACTTGAAACCCAATTACAGGAGACGAAACCAGACATATTCTTCCTAAGCGAAACTGGCATAGGGACGACCACTTCCCTAGATGAGTTCATAATTAAAGGATACTCTAACTTAATATCTAAATATAACCCCCAAGATCGCCATAGGCATGGAATATGTGCCTACATTAAAGATGGTTTTCCGTGTGGTAGGGATATCTCCATAGAAGACCCTAATTTACCTTATATGTGCTTCCGGGTTGCACATGCTTACACCACCGCATTTATATTTGCCCTCTATCGCCCCCACAACAGCGGAGTTACTATCTTTACGAGCATATCTATGATGACTTCAATGTCCACAATGCGGAATGGCTGACCCACTCGAACAACACAGATGATGAGGGGAGGTTCTGTCATGATTTCGCCATTGCCTATGGCCTCACTCAGATTGTTCACGAACCCAACCATGTGCCCGATACTATCAGTCAGTATGCAACCCTTCTAGACCTTTTTCTCACAACTTCCCCTAAGCTATGTTCATGTTCCGTTCTATCTCCTCTAGGATCTTCTGGTCATTCGGTTGTATCAGTTAAGATAAAAATGAAGTGTAATAAGTCTTCAGACGTACCTCTCCACTGAACTGTATATCGATACTCTATGGCTGACTGGGATAGCTTCCGTACATTCATATCTGATCTACCTTTGCATTCCATGTTCAAAAAGGATGTGTCCTCTATAGTATCAGACCTGACCGAATGGTTAATTGTAGGCATAGACCGATTCATACCATCCAAAAAATTACAACAAAAACCTAACAGCCAGACATGGTTCTCCCCATCGTGCACAGAAATTACTTTTCCTGTAACTACCAAGGTAATAGATGTACTGAGACTAAAGTTGCCTTCAGGACTGCCAGCAACCACTTTAAAAAAAGTAATAAAGAACGCAAGAGAGCTATATGCTCAGTGCATTAACTCCAAAGTAGCTGATCAGCGGCTTGGTTCCCACCAGTTTTGACAAATAGCCAACAGGATCCTGAACAGAAGTTTGTGTTCTATCCCAACCATCATCAATGGACCTGAAGTCATCTCGTCAGCATCAGACTAATTCTACCCTATGTGACCGAGTCCATCAACTTCCCATATTTCCTCCTATAACAGACAACATGCTATGCAACATACAAATATCTGTGCATGAGGTCGCCACGCTAATCAAGAAGCAACTAGCCCTGAAGGCATTCCAATTATAGTGTGGAAATGGCTTCAACAAGAACTTGCCCCCATATTACAAAACTGTTTAAGCATTGCCTTAAGGAGAAGTGATTCCAAACACCCTGGAAAACCTCATCAGTATGGCCTGTATTTAACAATTCAAGTGATAAGTCATCTCCTTCTCAGTACAGACCAATAAGTCTCCTGTGTGTCATGAGTAAGTTGCTGGACTCCATATTAAATAAAGGAGTTAAGGACCTCAGCAGAAATAACCTTCTTAGTGACATGCAATACGGTTTTCGTTCTGCAGTTGATGGGAAGAAATCAGAGGCCACAGTATTTATGCTGGAGTCCCTCAGGGGTCCATACTGGGCCCAACTCTCTTCGTGATCTACATCAATGATCTCCCAAAACACATACTTAAGTCATTCGTTGACATCTATGCTGATGACACATCTACGACAGCACATCAAAGGCTGTAAACGACCAAGTTCTCTCTGATTCTCTCTCCTCTGATCTTGAGCACATGGTACAATGGGGAAAGGTGTGGCTGGTTACTTTTAATACATCTAAAACCAAGCTCCTATCTTTACATCATCAACGCTCTGATCCCCATCTGGCATCAATTGAAATGGATAGCTCTTGTCTAGGGGAAGCTCCATGTATTGATAAGCTTCTGGGCTTGTCCTTTACTCCTGACCTGAAATGGAGCATTACATCTAGTCTGTTGCTAAGGTTGCTGGAAAAATGGTAGGATTTTTCTACCGTTCCAGAAGATATCTCACTGCTGATGCAATTCTCTATCTATATAAAAGCCAAGTACGTCCAAGGATGGAGTACTGCTGGCACATCTGGGCAGGAGCCGCTAAAAATAGCCTATCTTGCCTTGAAAGAGTACAAAATAGAATTTGTGGCGTAGAGAGGGATGCCCTTTCCTCTTTTCTGCAACCTCTCTCCCACAGAAGAGATGTTGCAAGCCTTCTTTGTTTATTGTTATTTCCATGGCAAGTGCTCAACTGAGCTTCAATCTCTGGTCCCCCCTCGCCAATCTTTGACAAAAATACCCATTTAGCTGAGACCACTGTCAATAATTTTCCCCACTCTTTGCCTAAATCAAAATATAGATTCCACAAACAAAGCTTCTTTCTTAGAAGTGTACGCCTGTGGAACTCTCGTCCGTTTGCTTGTTTCCCACCTGACTACAACTTGGATGTCTTCAAGTCCAACATAAACAAGTTCCTGTTGAACCGCCCCCTTAAGTAAGACACTTTATCAAATCTCCATTACTAACGATTACTCCAATACTATCCGATTGATTACTGTACACGCAATAACCCTTACCCCCAAGTCGCTTCCAGGTCTTGATAAGTGGTTACTACCATGTAAAAAAAAGAAAAAAACAAGGATACTTTCAGGCATAAGTTGTTTCTAGCACGGTAGAGAGAGAGCCCACTTTCTTTGCAGCAGCCTTGGCAATGTTCTCAAATGTATCTATTCTAGTTAATGTTCCTTGTGAACGTTAGACAAAGGAGTTTAAATTAAGTACTTTAAGGTAATGTGTTTTTGGCTATTGCTACTGGTGGTTGAGAAGGTTTCTTGAAATTATTGAAGGAAACAAGCTTAGTCTTTGCAGCATTGAATGTGACCATCCATTTTTGTCCCCGTTCCACTACAGATTGGAAGTCTTCATCTAGTGTTCTGCCATTGCCTGTTGTAGAGTCGTGTGATCATATATACGTCAAAAAACATTATTTTTGCACCAACTTATATTCAACCCGTTATCTTTTTCTAAATGATGATATTTGAAGAAAACAAGGGAATGTTTTCAAGAACACACAGTTGCTTCCCTTTTTTTATACAATGCCAGAAAGAATGACGAACTCGGTCCCTACAAAAAAAAAACAAAACATTTTTATTAAGGACTAGAAGGGAGACATGATACTACCCGGAATCGAATGATGACCAACGAATGTTTTACACTCATCAAAATCAATTAAATTGCCCATTTTTAAGTTAAATCAATCGATTGCCTGCTCTAGTTGAGGACCCATCGCGATTCACCATATGCCTCCCCGTAGTGACTTAGTCCAGAATACATTTGTTTACATCGCACTTTAGAGAACATACTGTGTATTTTATAAAATTATTGTTTACTTATAATAGCTTAAATTTAAGTTTAAAATGAAAACGTCAAGTATCATTATGCTTTAAACAAACACATGTATTTCAAACGCACTCTGGTGATATCAAAAAACGTATTGATTTTATATGCTTGTGCGATAATAAAACTTCTCAAATGCATTTTTAATGTTAGGTTGTATAATGCGTTAACTTTAGTCAAAATCACATGTTCCTTTTTTCATCGGATTTTTTTTTTTCGATTATCAATTATCGATATGTATCAATCGAAAATATTTCGATACAAAACCTATCTCAGGACACTGCTAGGCACATCAAATGAAATTTTTTAAAAAAATCAGTCGTTTAGGAGTCTATAGGGAACGAAAATATATACAGTTTCTCTTACATAATAGTAGATAGGTAGATAACAAAGTCGATTATTTCCCTGTAAATTTAGACTATAAGCACATGTTCTATATAGAATTCCAATATGGTCATGTTTCATGCCAATAACTTCTGCATGTTTTCGGAAATTACAAATCATTCACATTCGTGTTCATAATTAAATACATTAACTCTGACTTTCACAAATTCATACTTTGGGGAAGTAGGTGTCACTTTTAATAACACACAATTATCAATATCCAATCAATCACCGGGGCTTATCCTGCAGTAGATCCTTTTTTTGTATTTGTTGTATACTCAGTCTGTCAAGTCCAAAGTAGCTGAGCAGTGGTTTGGTTCCCACCATTTTTGGCAAATAGCAAACAGAATCCTGAACAGAAGAGGGTGCTCTATCCAATCAATGGACCTGGAGTAAGTTCGTCAGCATCAGACAAAGCCAAACTCTTTGTAGCTAATTCTACCCTTTGCGACCAAGGCTGTCAACCCCTAATATTTCCTTCTGCACCAGAAAACCCGCTATGTGATATACAAATATCTGTACGTGATGTTGCCAAGCTACTCAAAAACCTTGATTCCAGTAAAGCAACCAGCCCTGATGGTATTCCAATTATAGTACTCAAAAAAACTTCAACTAGAACTAGCACCCATACTTACAAAACTATTTAAACGTTGTCTTAAGGAGAATTGCTTCCCATCACCCTGGAAAATCTCATCAGTATACACTGAATTCAGGTGATCGCTCACCTCCCTCTCAGTACAGACCAATAAGTCTCCTGTGTATCATGAGTAAGTTGCTGGAATCTGTTAAATAGAGAAGTAACCAATCATCTCAGCAAAAATAACCTTCTTAGTGACATGCAATATGGTTTTCATTCTGCTAGATTTACAGCAGATGTGCTTATAATTATATCCCATAGGATTAGCGGACTCTTGACAGAGGCAACCATTCTAGAGGAATTGCTCTTGACATATCAAAGACCTTTTAAATGGTGTGGCATAAAGGTTTACTTCACAAGATCTCCAGCTACGGTCTGATAGATTCATAAGAGTAGTAGTTGATGGACAAAAATCAGAAGCTCACAGTATTAATGCTGGAGTCCCTCAGAGGTTCATCCTGGGCCCAGCTCTCTTCCTGATCTACATTAATGATCTTCCAAATCACATCCATACATCGTTCGTAGACATTTACGCTGGTGCTACTGCTATCTATGGTAGCACATCTAAGAGAGTAAACGACCAAGTTTTCTCTTCTCTGATCTTGAGCACATGGTACAATGGGGAAAGGAGTGGCTGGTTACTTTTAATGCATCTAAAACCAAGCTTTTATCGTTACATCATCAACGCTCTGATCCCCATCTGGCATCAATTGAAATGAATGGCTCTCGTCTTGGGCAGGCCTGATGTTTTGACAAGCTTCTGGGCTTGACCTTTACTCTTGATTTAAAATGGAACATGTAGATCAAATCTGTTGCCAAAGCTGCTGGAAAAATGGTGGGATCCTTCTATCGATCCAGTAGATATCTCACTGCTGATGCAATTCTCTATCTAGATAAGAGCCAGGTACGTCCAAGGATGGAGTACAGTTGCCACATCTGGGCAGGAGCTGCTAGAAAGGACTTGTCCTGCCTTGATAGAGTTCAAAATAGACTTCGTAGCCTTGTAGATGTCCTTTTCTTTTCCCTGCAACCTCTATCTCACAGAAGAGATGTTGCTAGTTTGTCTGCTTTATCGTTATTTTCATGGCAAGTGCTCGACTGAGCTTCAATCTATGGTCGTCCTCGCCAAACTTTCACAAAAAACACCCGTCTAGCTGAAAACACTTTCAATAATTCCCCCCATTCTTTATCTATGCCTAAACCTAAACATAGATTCCATAAACAAAGCTTCTTTCTTAGAAGTGCACGCCTGTTGAACTGTCTTCCGTTTTTCTGCTTTCCAGCTGACTTCAATCTGATTGTCTTCAAGTTCAACGTAAACAAGTTCTTGATGAGCTGTTCCACTTAAGTTAACAAATTTACCGATTATTATATTTTCCAACTGACTACTGTACACTCTGAACCCTTATCCTTGAGTGGTCTCTGGGCTTTGATAAGTGGTTATGCCTATGTAAAAAGGAAATGAAGAAATATTATCGGTAATAAAGCTTACTCACCTTATTATTCACGATAGTCAATCAATTAACGTTGATTATCTATGATTTGTGCAACATATTTAGCTCACGTGGAAATGTACTCAAAGGATTTCAAACATGAAAACATTAAATATTTTTTAAATGAAAAGGGTTGTTGTTGGCGTCTTCCATGTAGATGCGCGATGCAGAATCACGTCTGAAGGTTTTCATGAGTGGTGGAAGCTGTTGTTGTGAGTGATCAGATCGATATGAGAGAAGCAGATTCTGTTGCATTTCCCTTAGAGATACCCTCCATCAGGTTCTGCCGATGCCGTCCTTTTGAGCCTGCCTCTCTTCTCCTCCCACTGGTTATTTCTTCTATCCTCACTCAGCCGGACACACTTCTTTACTTTGACCCTCCAGGAGTCATGGTGTAGGATTCGAGGTCAACAGGGTTGATGTTGCTGGATTTTAAGTCGCTTTTGTACACATCCTTAAATCTGAGACGTGATCTACCAGTTGGTCTGCTGCCGGCTGAGAGCTTGTCAAACAGGATGTCTTTGAAGATTCGGCCATCCTGTATGCGAATGATGTGTCCTGCCAGCAAAGACGTCTCTGGGAAAGAAGGGAAACATGCTTGCAAGATTTGGAGGTCCATGAGTCACTGCAGTAGAGTACGATGCTGAGGACGCAGGCTTGATATATCCTTATGTTTTTGTTTATGGTCAGCATGTTGTTACTCCACGCTCTCTTGGTCAGGCCAGCCATAGCTGTTGCTTCTTTCACGATGTGGGTGTTTAGCTTCGCATTCAGTGAAAGGTTGTTGGAAATAATGAAGCCTAGATAGGTAAAGTCGTTCATCACCTCCAATGTATGATAGCCAATGGATATGCAGAGGACGTTGCCGACATCTTGAGCCATGACATTTGTTTACTTGGGGCTTATTGTCAGACCAAACTCGTTGCAAGGCGGTCAATGAATTGGTGGAGGGCTTCCTCAGAATGGACTGCTAATGCTGCATCATCTGCGAACAGCATTTCCCTGATGAGGGGCATGCGGACTTTAGTTTTGGCATGCAGACAGGCCAGGTTGAAAAGGCTTCCATCTCCTCTTGTGCAAATATAGACGCCAACTTCAGTTTCATGAAAAGCATATAGTAGCAAAAGTGAGAAAAATATGCCAAAAAGAGTTGGAGCAAGAACACAGCCCTGTTTCACACCACTGAGCATGAGAAAAGATTCCGAAAGCGATCCCTTGAATTTGACGGAGCCCTTCATGTCTTTATGAAAAGAGGTTATTATTCTCAGGAGTTTCGGGGGAAACCTATTTTTTTGTAGTAGCATGAAGAGTCCGCTCCTGCTAACCAGGTCAAACGCCTTTCTGAGATCAATAAAAGCAAGGTACAGGTGTTTCTTCTGCTCTCAGCACTTCTCCTGTAGTTGTCGTAAGGAGAATATCATGTCAACAGTCGACCTTTCTGCTCTAATATCACATTGCGCATCTGGGTAAACTCTCTTTGCAAGTGACTGGCGTCTTTTTAATACAACACAATTGAAGACCTTTCCGACACCACTGACCAGAGTGATGCTGCGGTAATTATTACAATCACGGGAATCACCTTTATTTTTGTAAAGCGTTGTAATGTTGGTGTCACGCATGTCATCCTCTCAGCACTGGAGCAGAAGTTGATAGAGATGATCAAGTAGAACTGTATTTTTGCCGGCCTTGATGATTTCAGGTGGAACGCTATCACCACCTGGAGCTTTACCACTAGCAAGGGTGTCAATGGCTTCAGTTAGTTCGTCAAGGGGAAGCGGATTATCCAGCTCATCCATAGCTGGCACGGGTGGGATGCCTTCAATTGCTGCGTTAGTGATGATATTCTCACATGAGTATAGCTGCTGATAGTATTCAGCCCATTTCTCCATTTGTTTTCTGCTGTTTGTGATGATATTGCCTGATTCTGACTTCAGTGGTGCAGTCTTAAATATAATTGGGCTGAAGGCCACCTTCAATCCTGCACACATCCCACGAACATTTCTGCAGTCAGCTGAAAGTTGGATGCTGCTAGATAGGTTCAGTATTTGTTGGTGCAGCATCTGGCAGTTTTCTGGGCATCATTTTTGGCCTTCTTGAGTGCAGCGAGTATCTTCTTGGAAAGGTCTCTTTTATACTCAATGCGTTTAGCAGAGATAATTGGCTCTAGTTCAGTGATCCCCACTTCAAACCAGTCTGGATTCTTTTTCTCTTACTTATCAAAGGTGTCCATAGCAGAGCTGTAGATGGCCTCATGAATGTGTCCCCATTTCTCTTCTGCTGTATTGGTTGGACAGTCTTTTAAGGCTTCATATAGTGAGTCTGCAAAGCTGCACATGCGTTGGGGAAAGGAGGTGAAGGCTATAGTTATGTGGGGGTCATCCTTTTTGCTTGGCGTTGTGGATTTTATAGGCTTAATACAGACTTTAGCTGCAACTAGCATGTGGTCAGTATCGCAGCCTGCACTGTTGTAGCTGCAAGTATTACAGATGGTGGGACTGGGGGTGCTGCCAGGACACTCTGCATTATGGCTTTATTTGGAAGAATGTGTTTGTGATGCATGACATTGAATGTGCACAGATCGAGGAACCTCTGTCCATTTTCGTTTATCTTACTGATGCCAAAATGACCGATGCAACGAGGCCAGAAGCCATGGTTGGTTCCGATATGGTCATTGAAATCACCGAGAAGGTATAGTTTATCTGAGGCAGGAATTTTCTTTATGGTGCTCTCTAGTTCCTTGTAGAACTCTTCCTTTATTTCAGCACTAGAGTTGAGAGTTGGAGCGTAGATACTCAGGATATTCACTGGGCCTGATTTGCTAGAGAGATGCATAGGGAGGATTCTTGGCATGCCTTTGGATGAGAGTTCAACTGTGGAGAGTAGGCTGTTCTTCACTGCCAGTCCAAGGTGGATGGGGTCCAGTGGTGCTCATCATCCCTAACAGGTAGGACACAGCATGCCAAGCTGCCAAAGGTACTACCCCTACCCAGCAACCCCTACACCCCAATCACATTTATCTGTAAATTGGTTAACAGAACTTCTGCAGTTTACAAGTCAGGATGAAATAATAAGGGTACTACCTGGAAGTACATTCAGTTGAAAATCCCATGAAAAATAGCATGATCTGTAAACTGCAGAAGTAAAAATAATAAAAAAGGTCTACTCTCATCTATACTATAAATCTCACCTACCTGTTTCAATGTATGTATGTATGTATTTCTACATCTGCTGAAAACTTTCGACAGAGGGAACTGAATTTCACGAGATTGGTATCATTTGTAAGCTCGAACATTCAGACGACAAATATAGAACAATTCGCCAAAAACATTAATTCCTTCACCCTCAACTGGGCACTTTTTTACAGGGAGTGGTTGTTTTTTTTGCTGATATTTTCGAAAGCCATCCCTTTTTTTTCGATTGTCTACGTCACTTCCGGTTTGGCGATGGGTGCAACAGCAAAGGCGTCAGTTTTTTTGCTGTTTTTTTTTTTTTCAAGTTCTTTGCCTCCTTCACGGTACGGGTTCGAGCCTGCCTGCCTGCCTGCCTGCCTGCCTGCCTGCTACCACTTTTTTTGGTTCAACACACACCTCAAAACACCTGAGTAACGCCGGGCACCCAGACTATTTTCTTTATAAATCTAGATGTGTAACGTTATTTTGATAGTGCTGCGGTTTTTGCATTTTCAAGCTAAATTCAATTTTTAGGATATCTTTATTTCATTGTTAAGTGAAAGTAAAGAATACTTATAATGTTAAGAATGTGTTTATAAGAGTTGTGTCCGGAGATATGGGTTATCGGTATCATGGAATATTTGAATGAAAAGTAAACAAGCTCATTTTAAGTTAAATACTATTTATTACAGTTGAAACACAAATTATATTTATAGCACGATATGCACGTGTAAATATTTTTGTCATTAATTATAATAAAAATCAACGTGATCCTCTCAGGTTTACCTTCTTAGTGAACATGGAATACTTGGTTACTCGCCTTAAGTCCCCCTGTCGTAGAGTACCGACTGAGCCAATCAGGCATTTTTGTCGACCACACTCAGTTTATCATCGTGCACTGGCTTCTCAAAACAACAGCTGACCTTGTGTCTAACCTCTAATCTAAATGTCATAATTTTTCTACTTATCTGATTGTACTCTTAGCATTGGTTTTCTCGGTTAATTTTAGAATCAGATTTTCAGAGGAGGGATCGCATGAAGGTGGCCAACATCCTTAGTGAACGTGATATTTTTACCTTCTCTCCAGAAGATTAGACACAAGCTCAGGTGCGCTGTTTAAGCAAAGTATTTCTGTGCAAGTGACCACAATAGATCAGAAAACACAAGTAGAGTCACATGAACGAAATCGCGCCGAATCGTTTAATGTTGAGCATGACATTTTTTTAGTAAATCTACTTTCCCGGGCAACGCCGGAACACAGGTTACTTAGAATCTATTTTTTTTTTGCTTTCAACGTTTTTATTTAAATGGTTTTAATGCTTGTTTTTAATGCTTCTTATCTTTTTTAATCTGAAAAGTTTGGATGAAACCTTAATAACACTTTATGAACCTGGGCCAGCATGTTGTATACAGTCGCCCACAGAGAATATCAGAAACTGTGTACAATACTGAGCACAGAATATCATAGATGATTAAACAATATCTAAATTGATGTTAGTTGTTATTTAGTGGTTGTTTTTTACTCGCTAATATATTTTTGTATTTTACTAAAAGTTTTCTTTAAATGGCTTATTTCCATGCTAATGTGTATCTTATGATAAGGATAAGAAAAGTGTCCACTTTAATGTGGTCTTTTGTCATTCCCCAATGATTCGTTGACAATGAATGAAGGGCCTCCATTCAATGGCGCTTGAACTTGGCTTGTTTAAGATAACATTGAAATTCAGTTCTGGGCTGGTTCAAATCGGAACGAACTATAATCAAGCCATATTTAAAGCAATAATCTATTCATACCCAAGTATGTTAAGGAGCTTGAAAAAAATGTTCATGTTGATTTCTAAAACAAACATAGCTTCTGTTTAGAAATTTAGAAAATCTGCTCCACGAAGATAACAAACACGTTTTTTTTAACCAATTCATGCATGATGTCTAACTACATGCTTTTACCATCAAATTACAAAATATAGACGATTCTACTTGAAATTAAAAAAAAAAGCTTCAACTTGAAATAATAATAAAACACGATTCAACTTGAAATAATAATAAACACGATTAAACTGGAAATATTAAAAAAAAACACAATTCAACTTGAAATAATAAAAAAACACTATTCAACTGGAAATAATAAAAAAAACACGATTCAACTTGAAATTTAAAAAAAACACGATTCAACTTGAAATAATAAAAAACACTATTCAACTGGAAATAATAAAAAAAACACGATTCAACTTGAAATTTAAAAAAAACACGATTCAACTTGAAATTTAAAAAAAACACGATTCAACTTGAAATAATAAAAAAACACGATTCAACTTGAAATAATAAAATAAACGCTTCAACTTGAAATAATAAACTAAACGCTTCAACTTGAAATAATAAACTAAACGCTTCAACTTGAAATAATAAAATAAACGCTTCAACTTGAAATAATAAAATAAACGCTTTTTTTTTTTACACAGTGATCACCACTTATCAAGGCCCGGAAGCCACTCGGGGATAAGGGTTATTGCAAGTACATTAAGTTAGTGAGGAGATTTGCTGAAGTGTTTACTTAAGGGGGCGGTTCATTAGGAATTTGTTAACATTGGACTTGAAGACATCCAAGTTGTAGTCCGGAGGGAAGCAGGCAGAGGGAACAGAGTTCCACAGGCGTGCAGTTCTGAGAAAGAAGCTTTGTTCATGGAATCCGCGTTTTGATTTAGGCACAGATATAGAGTGGGGGAAATTTTTCACAGTGGATTCAGCTAGACGGGTGTTTTTCGTGAAAGATTGGCAAGGGGGGACCAGAGATTGGAGTTCAGACGAGCATCTGCCATGGAAATAACGATAAAACAAGGACAGGCTCGCAACGTCTCTTCTGTGGGAGAGAGGTTGCAGGGTAGAGAAAAGGGCATCCCCCACTAAGCCACGAAGTCTATTTTGTACTCTGTCAAGGCAGGATAGGCTGTTTTTAGCAGCTCCTGCCCAGATATGGCAACAGTATTCCATCCTTGGACGTACTTGGCTTTTATATGGATAGAGAATTGCATCAGTAGTGAGATATCTTCTTGAGCGGTAGAAGGATCCCACCATCTTTCCAGCGACCTTGGCAACAGACTTGATGTACGTGTTCCATTTCAGATCAGGAGTAAAAGGTCAAACCCAGAAGCTTGTCAAAACACGGAGCCTCACCCAGACAAGAGCCATCCATCACAATTGATGCCAGCTGGGGATCAGAGCGTTGATGATGTAATGGTAGGAGTTTGGTTTTGGATGCATTAAAGGTAACCAGCCACATCTTCCCCCACTGAACCAAGCGCTCGAGATCAGAGGAGAGAGAATCAGAGAGAACTTTGTCATTTACAGCCTTTGATGTGTTGCCGTAGATGGTTGTGTCATCAGCATAGATGTCAACGAATGATTTAAGTATGTGTTTAGGGAGGTCATTGATGTAGATCAGGAAGAGAGTTGGGCCCAGGATTGACCCCTGTGTGACTCCAGCATTTATATTGCAGGCCTCCGATTTTTGTCCATCGACCACTACTCTTATGAGCCTATCGGAGAGAAATGATTTAATGATTGAGAAAACATTTCCCGTTATACCGTAGCTGGAAATCTTGTGAAGTAGACCCTTATGCCATACCTTGTCAAAGGCCTTTGATATGTCAAGAGCAATTGCCCTAGAAAGGAAGCCTTTGTCAAGAGATTCACTTATCCTGTGGGATATAAATGTCAGCAACTTGAAATAATAAAATAAACGCTTCAACTTGAAATAATAAAATAAACGCTTCAAATTGAAATAATAAAATAAACGCTTCAAATTGAAATAATAAAACAAACGCTTCAATTTAAATAATGAAATTTACGCTTCAACTTGAAATAATGAAATTTACGCTTCAACTTGAAATAATGAAATTTACGCTTCAACTTGAAATAATGAAATTTACGCTTCAACTTGAAATAGTGAAATTTACGCTTCAACTTGAAATAATGACATTTACGCTTCAACTTGAAATAATAAAACAAACGCTTCAACTTGAAATAATGAAATAAACGCTTCAACTTGAAATAATAAAAAACACGATTCATCTTGAAATTAAATGTAAAATTACACTGTTTAACTTAAGATTGAAATAAAAGCATCTTTGCTCGATTTAAAATAAAATAATTACCTTAAATAAGTGGCATATTTTCATTTGAAATTAAATAAAAAAAAAACGTGGTTGAATTTGAAATGGAAAAAACACTGTTCAAATTGATATAAAATGTTTAATTTGAAATTGAAAATCTCAACGCGGTTCGATTTGAAATAAGAAATAATTTATTTGCAATAAAATACATTTTATTTGAATTAAGACATTGTTTAATTTTGGAGTTAAATAATATTGTTTGTTCATGTTAATATATAACATTATTTAATTTGATATTAAAATATAAAAACACGGTTAAGTGTGAAATAAAAATGGTGTATTTGAACTGAATAATGAGTTCACTTAAAATGCAAAAAATAAAAACGGTTAAAATTGAAATAAAAACACTTTAACTTGAAATTAAAAAAAACACATAGTTTAATTTTATACAAGGGCACTGCTTGATTTCAGGTTGAAATAAAACGTCGTTCATCGTTAATTTTTTTTTCGTTTTGTTTCTTTCTTTTTCTTTTTGTTAAATTAGATATATCGAGATAAACAGATTATGTGCACACAGTTGAGATAATAACTCTGATATTGATAAAATATATTGTGAAAGCTACTGAAGTTGTCCAGAAGTTTTGATACGTTGATTCTATCCTCAGAACATATGAAGATACGATTGCAAAAGTTAGGAATGGAGAATTATCCAACAAAGTATTACTATTATCGACCAAATTAAGAATCTATCGGACATGCCAATGTGTAATAATGCATGGAAGTGAAAACCTGGCCAATGAGAGTAGCAGACCTGCGTTGCATGGAGAGAAACGATATGATATACAATGGATGTGTAATATGGTTCTCGGAGAAAGATGAAATCTGTGTAGTGTAAGGATAAGGCAAAGAAAAACTTTGCGGGAAATAAGGATGAACTTGAGAGAAAGACTGATAAAGAAATGGTCAGAGACATGTTAGTTTGGAAGTTAATTTCTAAAAGCCATCCAGCACATGCCACCATGTAATATAAACATTAAACTAAATATAATACTAATGGTAGTATTGGATATTATTCTCAAAGCGTTTCGGCCGATATAACATCCGACCTTCTTTAGGTGCATCTTGTTGATATCTGTAGTCTATACAAAATATATTGCTAAACTCTTTATTTAACCTAGTGGGGTAGATAGTTTCTGTTCTGTTAACGATGATAGTTGTTGCATAGGTTGACATTATTAGAGAGAGCCGGATGGGGGCATTCATATTTACTAGAGACGGTGGACATGTATGTTGATAAGGGGGAGAAGAGAGAGAGAGAGAACGATATTTATAAATTTTACTTATATTGTAGAGAGGAGGGTTATCAGCTTTTATAACACAGGAGGGGACTGTCATTACTTAGATAGAGAGGGGGACACATCACTTAGATGGTTTATACACAAAGTTCATTATAACAATGAGTGGACACAATGTTCATATAAAGGATGTTTCACATTACCTTTAATTGTTGAAGAATGACACAACACGAAGACACAGTTACAAAATATGATGTGTTCTTTTATTACATTCGGCCGGTTGCAATTGCGATGACATCCAGAAATTCAAAAATCGACTACATGATTAAAACTTTCTAACCCTTCGCTTCCAAAGGGAGACCCTGCTTCTCTAACGATGTCAGCTCTGTCTCCAACTCTGTTTACCCGTCTGTCTAACTCATCCTCGACTCTAGCTCCTATATTGAGAATCCATTTCTGCCATGACGTCATATGCATGGCCAAAACGTGCTGGACCTCGTGGAGAACTTACGTAGCCTAAACATACTTTGTTTGACACGTTTCCAAACCACTTTTGCAGACAATGAATTTTCTCTAACCTATTTTTCAACATATTTAAATTTGCTATTGTTCGTTCTTCTAACTGACCTTATTTTAATTCAGTTTTCATAAAAAGAATTGAGTAATTAAATTCTTTTTCAAACAACATATCTAAACTATTTTATTTGAAAACTGGACCATGCGAGAATTCCATGTCCGACCCTATTCCTGAACCTTGCTTACGAGGTTCGAATCTCAGTCAATCTAATCTCATTTTTACTTATCTAATATTTTTCTTACTTACAAGAAAAGGAAGACCTTTCTTGTAACATAGTGTAGAAGTCTTAAAGTACATAATTGTAATTACGAGTATCGAACTTTCAATCTCCTGAAGACTGTCACGTCTAACAAGTTACTACTTAACATCTTTATCTGTTGCACCACGTGTCTATGTGACAAGTTATACATGTTAGTTTTCTCTGAACACTTTCTCACAGATGAGGTTATTCTTTATTTCTACAAATATACTATCAAACCAGTTAGGAATTACTGTTGTCATAATTGGCTTGATAAGGTACAGAAACGTGTCTGTAATTCTATTCTCATCTTCTAACTATCTTCCTGATTTTTATCAACGACCTGCTAAATCACATTCTTTATACATTCGTCGACATCTATGCAGACATTATCACCTAATGCTACACCTCGAAAGAAGTCCAAAGTGCAATGAGGGGGGGCGGAATGGCTTATTACCTTCTAATGCATCCAAAACCAAACTTCTAGCTTTTCGCCACCAACACCCATATTTCCATTTTGCCCCAGTCGGAATCAATATTTCTCATCTTGAAGAAGCACCCTGCTTCCACAACCTTCTGGAACTGACCTTCATTCCTAGCCTTAAAGGGAAGATCTACATCAGATCTGTTGCCAAAATCACTGGAAAAATGATAGGATTGTTTTAACGTTCCAGCAAGTATCTCACTCCTGACGCAATTCTCTACCTCTTCAAAATTTAGAGGGCGACAACCTTTCACCCTCCCAACTTCCTCTTTCTCACAGAATACATGTTGCAAGTTTATTCTTGCTTAATTGTTGCTTGTGCTCGACTGAGTTCTTATCTATGGCTGCTCCCTGTAAAATGTTCAGGACAAATACTCACTAAGCTGCAATAACAGCCAATAACTTCTTTTGCTCTCTATTTGTGCCAAAAACCAAACGAAAATTCCAGGAGCAGTTTCTTTCCTAGAACTGTCCGTCTGTGTACCACAATACCCTGTATCTTCTTCCGAACTGACTATTACATGGTCGTCTTCAAATCTATTGTGATGAATTCATATTGAGCCGTCGTCTCAAATAATCCAGCCCTATCTAAGGTTCATCATAACTGACCATGTTTTCTCACCATCCATTTACCTAACACTTAACTTTATCCTAGAGCGGCCTGTGAACCTTCATAAGTGGTGACCTGTAAAGTAAAAAAAAAAAAAACTCTCACATACATGATGCTGCTAGCCTCCGTCTTTTCTATAAATACTTTTATAGCATGTGTTCATCAGAATTGTCTGATCTATTTCCTGCTATCTTTGTCCAAGCTCGTTTGACTCCTTAATACCTCATTGTAATACACCTTCCTATTCCAGTTGCTTTTTTCCAAGAACTGCAAGCTGTTAGATCTCTCTCACTGCTGACTGTTTTTTTTCTCCTACCTTTAGTTTTGGACTTTTTTCAAGACTATCTTTTTTGCGATAACCATATTTTGTTCTTGTTAGCTTCTTACATAAAGTGAATCAAGGCTTTTTTTTTTGTAGCGACCTCCATAAAAAACAACATCGACTGAAACGTTTAAGTTTAGTTACTCAAATTATTGCAGATTTTTATCTAAAAATTTATGAAACTAGTTTAAATTTGAAATAATGTTTATCATCTGAATGTATCATATTCTGTAGACTACGTATGTGTAAATATGCTGTCGTTTAGTCAGTTTCAGAGTATTTGTGTGTGAACTTGTATGTGAGCGAGTTGAGTCTTCAAACTGCGGTTGAGGTTGATTTTAAGGACGTGTGCATTTGCTCTACAAGAAACTGGTAAAGTATGTGTGGGAGTAAGGAAAAATGCAAACTCGCTCTTGTGTACTTGGTTAGTATATTACGCAGAAAATATTGTATATTTCAAAGCTTCTGATTGGATGAATTGATGTTGAATTGATGTTCATAGTTTTAAACAACTTTTGTTGGTACTTCTATCATTGCATATCATTATTATTTGCAGACACTATTGATTTCTCTTTTACTTTATCCTTTCATTTATTAGGATACCAAAACTGCTGTTATGGGCGATTTTCACAGAATAGATGATGAAGCACCATCATCGCCTAATAAAATGACATCTGCTGCAGAGAAATCTTCCCTGGAGAAAATCTGTAAGTAATATTTCGTCCCTTATCGAATTGCAGCATCTTTTGTGACCGTGCAAGCCTATCCTGTTGAAGATATTATAAATGTTGGTGTTCTCTGGTTGCATTTTCCCCTCTCCCTCCATTGCTGATGTCTCCTCTTCCTACTCCTCTTGGACCATGTCTTTACAGCTCTTCTCCCGTCGCTCCGGTTTTGGGCCATAATAGTAACATTTTATTTAAAAACAAACACCTGTAATTTTTTGCACAAGAAATAATAGGGTTTCTATCAAATACAATAACGCTATAATCATGTTAACACATGATTCCTATAACAATATGTTTTGTATCAAATACATTTACATAAGCCTATAAGCACATTGATACGAGGGGCGTGCAATAAGTAATGTCCCTGACCCACTTCCCATAGCAGTAGAGCAACGAAACTTGGCACAGTTTTTAGTCTTTCTCTACATAGGAACAACCCAGAGTTATACATTTTTCCCATCGTTTGATGCAGCTTTAGAGACCGTTTTTGTAGAACACTCCAGGTTGGTCCTCCAAACACGATGTGACTTCAGAAATCAAAGCTGCATCATTTGGGAAACACTTTCCTTTCAAAAACAACTTCATGGCTGGGAAGAGGTGAAAGCCAGAGGGTGCAATATCAGGAGACTGAGGAGGATGGGGAAGGATTTCATAACCACACGCCTGTGCTTCTGATCTGGCGACATGCGAGTTGTGGACCGGAGCGTTGTCCTGCAGGAGGAGGGTATCTTTGCTGATCTTGCTCTGCCTCTTGATTTTGATAGCTTCTCTTAATTTCCTCAAAAATGAAACATAATAGGCTTCTGTAATTGTGGTACCCTTTGCCAGGAAATCTGTCATCACTACTCCATCCTGGTCCCAGAAGACTGTGAGCGTGACCTTGTCAGCGGAGAGCTGCACCCTTGCCTTCTTTGGAGGTGGTGAGTCAAAGTGCTTCCACTGCATTGACTGGGCTTTGGTCTCTGGATAATAGGGATGGACCCAGGTTTCATCCTGTGTAATCAGTCTTTTGAAAAACTCTGACTCATCTTCTTGGCACATCTCCAAATTCATCCTTGAGCACTCGACGCGTTCTCATTTCTGGAATATGTGAGCAACCTGGGAATCCATCTGACAGACACCTTATGTATATGCAAATGGTCATAAATGATAGTTTCCACAGACCCTGTACTAATCTTGACATCTTGGGCTATTTAGTGAATAGTAATGCGCCGATCTTCCAAAATGGCAGCCTCAACTTGACGAACAGATGCCTCATCAATGACAGAAGGGGAGGGCGACCAGGTCTGAAAGCTGTTACCACAGACTTCCGGCCATGTTTGAATTCACGATGCCAGTGTTTTACAAGGGCATATGATGAGGCATTATCACCATAAGTTTTTTTCATTTCATCAAAAGTCTCCTGTGGTGTACGTCCTTTCAAATAATACAAAAACCGCATCACTGCTCGACATTCAACAGGCTCCATTTCACACCTGACTCAGTTCAAACACCTGTAAAACAGAAACCACAATTAGTTCAGAGCTGTAATTTGCCACATAATCCGTAGAGATATAAATCATTGCACATGCAAAATTTCAGCCAAATCAGACAACTGGAAGTGGGTCAAGGGCATTACTTATTGCACGCCCCTCGTAAACTGGTTTCAATGCAAGGCGCAAATTCCCTAGCGGTCTGCAAAGGCCCCAGGAAACCTAAAGTCTTCTTTTCTCCAGTGATCTATTATAATAATAATTAAAAAAATGAACAAAGTAATTTTTAGGATTAACTCGAAAATTATTAACATACTAATTCGTTGAAATATATATCTATCAACAAGTCTCTCTGTCAACCTTTTATTATTTATTTATCTCTCGTGTATATATATATATATATATATATATACATATGAGCAAACTTCGCAAGTAATGAAAAGATTAATAAAAGCCTTTTCAAATTCGAAAGTATGCCATATAAATATAGAAATATATATTTATAGAACAACAGATTTAAAAGGCTCAATATCAGTGATAGAGACTAATGTAAATAGAAAAAGTACAGCTATTGTAGAAGTGAATTTATTATATTTTATTCAAAACAAGGAATACGAAGTAAAGGTGAGAGGTTCCTTATTCCATGGAGTTTCAAAGGAAAAATATAAGCAAAATGTATGTATAAATAAATCTTCTTTTTTTTTTTTGCTGGTCATCGTAAGACTTTACTAATTATCTTTGAAATAGTCCCTGAAAAATAATATTTACCTTTCAAAGGAGTTTCACAATTAATTTATTTAATTTCTAAATTTAATTCTTCACTTTCCGCCACTGCCGGTAAAAGATTTTTCATTATAACTTTTTTAGTCACATGTAAATTTTTTTAAGAAATAACTTTAGGGTTTAATTTGTCAAACACAATCAAAATGTAATCGATAATTCGGCTTGCAAAACCATGTCTTCCTATCAGTTTCATGAGTGCAGGTACCTATGATTGAATGATTGAAATAATGTTCTTGTCAGTATCAACAATGACGATAAAATCCTGCATTTAATGACGTCAAGAAGCAGTAGAAGATGTAATCCAGTCAAGTCAACTCTTGTGATTCATCTTTGATATTTCTATCGTCGATTTGTCTAATGTTTGGTCGTGTCTAACACCCAGGCATCTGGTTGTGATTCACATGATGTAACACCAGTTTCAAGAAACGTCCACACGACAAACCAAGTAATTCTCCCCGGCAAAAGATAGAATCACATTTGATGCTGTAAAACCACAACAACCCCAACAAATTAATCTCAAGACAAAAATAAATCGGCTGAAAAAAAAGCGGTAATCCTGGCTGTAATGACATGAGGAAGAAAAGCACTAGCAGATGTAGCCGACGTCAAATCAACCCTAATCAAATCTATTGAATCCTTGAGGTAACAAGCCTTCTTTTGGAACGTCCATCCTTGATGTGCATAACCTTTATTTCCCCAGGGTAACTGATTGCGCTTCCCATGATATAAGTTTTAGGAAACGTCCCGACGACAAACCAAGTAACTCTCCCCGGAAAACGATAGGATCACACTTCCACGAATTTCAGTACACAACAACCATGCAAATTAACATATAGTATTGTGGTCTGAAATGTTACCAAGGGAAAGATAAGTTACTCTTCTGTGATAAAACGTCTTGGATATTGGTAAAAACCTGTTTTTTTTGGTGTGTGCTGCCTGTAAAGCCCCGCGCAGACAAAAAGAATGGAGAAAAGAAAAAAAAAATGGCGGCCTTTTTCCGTTATATGCTTGACATTTTGTCACCTTATGTACAGATGAGATGCTACTGGTTTAAATAAAAAGCCGGATTTTTCATAGACTGGGTGGCTTGGATTTGAGTTTTGACAGCAGTGTGTCGAGTTTCAGAGTTGAATTTTTTTGACAGTGTAGCTTCGAGTTTTGAAGTAACGAATATTTGGCAGCAGTATGGCGAATTTAACCACCAGTATACATAAAAATATTTTTATCTGCTTTTCTTTTTTAACCGTCCAAAAGAAAACAAATTAAAGGCACCTAAAAACCTGTTTGCCTTTTCATTATTTACTGTCTAAGTGAATTCCATGTTTAGCTTTAACAAAGAACACATTATCTCTATTTGAATCGACAAATATATTTCAGTAGTTTTCATTCCTTTTTTTTCTGCTTTCCCATGGCTGATACGTTAGATCGTGACATTTGTTTTTGTTTGTTATTGCAAACGGATTTGCGAAATAATCACATTATTCAACGGATCTGTTACAGAAGGTTGCAGTGTGTTTAAATTATTTTTGAAGTAAAATATTTTAATCAGATAATCAGAGATATATATCTGCTGTAAAATGTGAGATACATGTTGTTTTGGGGTAAGTTTAGATTAACACCAACAGTTACATCGATCGAAATAAACTTTATGCTTTTTCTTTATAAGTTATAAAGGTTGTATTCATCGGATCTAATTTTGGGAGGTTATGGTCTTTTAGTACTTAATGATTTTATTCTACATCGTGATATGTTAAAATGACTTTTACCCACATTCTGTTACTAAAGTTTTGATTCGTTTTGTCTTTCCTCCTCTATACCAACATTTTCTGAAATCCTATTTCCATTTTCCAAATAAACTCATGAAGTCTAATTTTTGACATTATACTAAACTGTCTATATCGAAATACTTTTGAAATTTGGGTTTTTTAAACTTTCTTTTAGAAACTTGAACATTGAGATTCGAAACGCACTGACATGGCTATAAAATAGCTAGAAAATACAAGAAAAAACGTAAATAAAAAGTTGTGAAACCCTTCGTAATGTATAACTTCAAAACACCAATATAACAATTTTTTCCATCTTTTTTTTTTTTTTTTTGATCACTAAATATGGAATACTGCTGCCATATCTGGGCAGGAGCTGCTAAAAACAGCCTATCCTGCCTTGACAGAGTACAAAATAGGCTTCGTGGTTTAGTGGGGGATGCCCTTTTCTCTACCCTGCAACCTCTCTCCCACAGAAGAGACGTTGCGATCCTATCCTTGTTTTATCGTTATTTCCATGGCAGGTGCTTGTCTGAACTCCAATCTCTGGTCCCCCCCCCTCGCCAATCTTTCATGAAAAACACCCGTCTAGCTGAATCCGCTGTGAAAAATTTCCCCCACTCTTTATCTGTACCTAAATCAAAACGTGGATTCCATAAACAAAGCGTCTTTCTTAGAACTGCACGCCTGTGGAACTCTGTTCCCTCTGCCTGCTTTTCACCTGACTACAACTTGGATGTCTTCAAGTCTAACGTTAACAAATTCCTAATGAACCGTCCCCTTAAGTAAACACTTCATCAAATCTCCACATTAACGTACTGTACTTGCAATAACCCTTATCCCTGAGTGGCTTCCGGGCCTTGATAAGTGGTGACCACCGTGGAAAAAAGAAAAAAAAATCTGCGTTTAAACAATATGTTATGAGGGAGTATAAGTTACATTTTTCGAGTAGATGACCCGCAAGTCGCATTCTGTGGAGAGGGCGATGTTGCTAAGCACAGCACTCATTACAATATACCTTAGGACCTATTAATCACTCTTGTACCAGACAATATGCATTATCGAACTCCTTCATATTATTGTGAAAAGGATTGAATTATCTGAGAGCAAAAATGTCATTGTGTTTATATCTCTCAACATTATCCAGGAGAAATAAATGTACGGTTACGTTATTGCATTTAAAACTGATAAATAAATTTAATTTTTTTCAGCACATTAAAACAAAAGAGAGGAATGCGCTAGGTGGAGAAGAAAGAGAGGAATGCGCTAGGTGGAGAAGAAAGAGAGGAATGGGTTAGGTGGAGAAGAAAGAGAGGAATGAGCTGGGTGGAGAAGAAAGAGAGGAATGGGCTAGGTTGAGAAGAAAGAGAGGAATGGGCGGGGTGGAGAAGAAAGAGAGGATTGGAGAAAGAGAAAAAATATAATGGGAGGAGAAAGAAAGAAAAACTACTAGAGAGAGAAGTTTTCATATAAAGATGTTATGCACACTATTTTACATATTTTATTTTTTTTACCCCCAGGTAACGGCAAGTAAATCGTATACAAAACATGTACGATTCTAGCATAAAACTAGTTAAAGGTTTAATGCTTCCAACTCTGATATACGTGCCATTAAATATATAAAATTGTCATGGCCTGCACATTTATCTAAAGTTTTATTCAGACGAGGTATTCATTTTGAATAGCGATTCATTTGGATTTCTCCCTTTGTCTCAGTTTTCTTCAAAATTCTCAGAAATCCTGTGCATAGGAAATACCTAGATATTCGAATGTTCCATTAATTTTTTATTTCTCATTCACTGAATTAGTAAAGATGTTGACAACATAATTTCCTCTCCTCAGTTAGCCGTTTTTATATACCTTTGTTTTTGGTCACTTGGTTTTACAGAATTCAAGGGAAAGAATTAATCTAGTCTGATGGAGTATCCAGCTTCGTGTTGCTACTCGGGGTAACATCACTTAGAAAAGGTGCACTATTCCTCGTAAAAACCAGTGTTGGTTAGTGATATCAAGGAGATCTTCTTTGGGCAACGAATATCATGGGATTTAGAATATTTAGTCAATGTTTACTTGTATGGAAAAATATTCTCATGCCATGTCGTTCTGATAAACCCCTGTAGAGGGAGACCTTAGACACTCGAAGATAGTGTCTAGTAGGCATTCAAGTTCTGCAACATGAACAAATACAACATTGAAATTTATCTAATTTTACTATTTTTCCCCTCTATGCAGGCATTGTTAAATTTTAATCAAATCTGTAATTTTAGAAATCAATGCAACGCAAAAGTTTTTAAATAATTTTTTATTTCTTTATAATCAAGTTTTCGGTGATATAACCCTTTCTTAGAGAGTAGAATTTGTTTGTGTTTTCATCATTTTATGTGGCATATAGTCACCAGAAAAGTAAAGCCGTATCGTGTTTTAACGGTGACTACGTGAGTTCCCGTTGATTGAACATTAGAAGGTCTTGTTGAAACAACAAAAATTTAATTGTAAACAAATGAATATTTTAATCCTGCATTGTACAGTGTTTGTAAAATTAGATATATTTCTCTTAGTTTGTCTGTCTGTCCATCTTTTCCACCGTTTATCAGAAAGTACTAGACTGATTTTGCAAAACTTTTATACGGACATTTGCTATTATAAGGTGCAGCGAACTATTTATTACAGTAGATGTTTGATGCACAGTTACGGATTAATAGGGATATGTATTTCACAAAAAGCACTAATTCTTAAGAGTAACTGAACAATATATTTATGAATTTGAACGATGTGTTAGAAAGAGAACATACTCGTTTTTGATTTCTTACATATGGAGAGAAAAGTGTTTTTAACTTCTTGACAGGAGAGCACATTATCTAATTTTGGCTAGAATAAATACAAGGGAAATATCCCTGATAATGCTGAGGAAATCATGCTATCAGTCTGAGTCAAAGTGAATGAGCATAATGGCAACTAAGTACTGATTATATACTCTCAAAACATTAAAAATAAGGCTTATCCGCCATACTTCCTTTCTCAAAAACGGTTTCGAGTAAACATAGCTTATATTATTTTTGCTATAACCAAAGTGTAGTATCTCTTCTGATAATACAGTTCATTTTGTCTATTCTCGATTAGTGGAGGAGAAATTCTACTACACTGAGGCAATTTTTACTTTTTTTTGTCAACATCCCGTGTTTAATGAGCTGGATTATCCCCACATTAAACATCAAACTTGTATCTAACACTGCAATTAAATAGGCTCATTGTTTGAATAGTTGATAGAGGCAGTGGGAATAGGGTAGTCTGTAGGTTGGCTGGAAGTAAAATAAAAAGATTACCTACTAACCAGATCTAGTATAGAGTTTACTACAATATGGAAGCCATTAATTATAAATAATAGACAAGGTCATCAGTGTATGTATGTATATATATATGTATATATATATATATATATATATATATATATATATATATATATATAAATGACTGCAGAAATTCCCCTTCGGACCAAAGTATCGTAGGTTTGCAACAACAGATGCCAAATACAATTTAAATACATCGAGCCCATTAGCCACTATCTTATACAACTTTCGACTACCAATACATACACGCTTATTTGTGATAATAAACTGCTACATTACATCCTACGAGCAACACCATTACAATCACAACACCTATAAAGGAAGGAGTTCCAAGTTTTCTCTCTAAATATTTAATCCTTATACCCCTACCAGTTGACATCGGGTCCAATTCTACATTTTTCAGCTATACTGTAACTACGTAACTCGCTATTAGCTACATAAACATAACATAATCTTTCCAATTGCCTTGACCAAAATAATAAATTCTCTTTTGACAAAGATTCTATGTGTTTTTTTTTACACAGGCATCACCACATTATCAAGGCCAAGAGGCCACTCAAGGATAAGGGTTAAAGGTTGAGAGCTTACAATTCTATTATTGCAGATTCAAGTTATTTCGTACTTAAATGAACGTTTATCCAACATTAAAATATGACGCCGCGACAGAACATATTTTGTCGCCCGGTGATGAATCTGATTACAAAAAAAGTTTCTGTTTTTACATAAATTGGAAATACGTACTCATTTATTTCATGTAAATACGCATTACTAAAATGCTACTTCCCCGGATATTTATAAACATATGCATGTATATACATTGGGATTAATTACATTTTTAATTACTTGTGTTTCTATTTTTACACATTCGTACCTATCCGATTTATTTTACCGTTCGTGCATGCGTGTGTTCGGTTGAGCGTTCGTGTTTACAGTATATTTATATATATTTCTAATCTATTGCTACTTATATAACAATTTTTCCTGTTAAAATGTTCAACTTGTACATTCCTTTAAATTTAAAATCTAAATTTGAAAATAAATAAATATTAAATAAATCTAATTTGAATCTTATTGCTTTATCTAAATTTGAAAATAAATAAATATTAAATAAATCTAATTTGAATCTTTTTGTTTTAATATATAAAATATTTGTACGTTTATGACCAAGATTAAAAATACAATAATAAACTTAACTGAACAATCTACACAATACAAACGAAACTGCTTTAGAAAAATAATCATGAAAGATGGATTTCACGTTTGAACGTACATCCTACCATATGTTTGAAAGGCATGCTCTCGAACTTTTATACTATTTTCGAAGTACAATTATTTAATAAGCTACAATGTCTTCATTATAGTCATACTGATCGCACCATTATTCATTTGGCCAGCTACCAAATGGTGTAATATGGGATCAGGAATATTATTGTATTTATTATCCAGGAACAATAGATGTAAGATTGTAGTATTACATGTGAAACAGATAGTTCAGATAAATGAATTACATTGTTATTATTTTTTTAATACATAAAGACAAGAGAGGAATGGGCTGGGTGGAGTTAGTATCGTGCCCAGGACTACATATGTTTTAACTACAAGCTGCTGAATTTCAGTGCGGCTCTCTTAAGTATAATTATTTAGTAAGCTGTAATTTCTGCTTCGTAGTCAGTGTTCCAATGTATGAATATGGAATAATCATATTTAAGAAAACACTTATTTTTTCAGGAATTCCATGTCTGCTTTGATAAAAGCCAATGTTCTTTTTTTTTTTTTTTTTTTACTAAAAGTTCATTTAAGTCAGAAATATTAAAAAAGAAAAACTAAAATTAAAAGAAACAATATTTTCTATTTTCCGTGAAAGATTAAGATTAAGTCTTTTAATTAAATTAATTAAAGATTGATTTGATTAGAGTGAAATTAATTAAAAAAAAAACTTCTGGCCTTATTTTAATTCCGAAACTTAGATGGTTATCTGATTAAATTAGTCAATAACAATTAAGTTAAAAAGATATCGAAAGCAACATAGATTTTGTTATTTCTCAATTTTGAATTGTTGCGCGACCACGCATCTCTAAAAGAGGCTTCGTCTATTGATTACACTCACATGTTAATATAGTTTGAAAAGCATTTCCGTTAGTTTGGCGTGGTCCCGGGCTTTAGTGGAGGTCAGCGTGGCGCGTTTTTGTATATAGCCAAGAACCACACACACATTTAATATGAATTGGGGTAAAAAAAAAACAAAAAAAAACTATTGTTTGGAGAAAGAAAAAACGCTACAATATATATATATATATATATATATATATATACACACACATACGTTCCGTTTTATTTTTTTCTCGCTCTGACATTGATATTAAAAGCCAACTTTTCCTATTTAAAAATTATTAAAAAGAACTTGATATACTCAGTCATGGTTATGCGAGCAACTGCATGAAGGTTAACTAATTTACATATTCATTTGAAAAATGAGTGTCAATTAATCAATTATTCATTTTCATGGTTTCTTATTAGATGATTGGTTTCATTTAGCTATTACACTTATTCTGTTTATACATAGTTTTACATTCTGCATAATTTTGTAAAATATAAAATGAAAAAGTTACAGCAAATGGAGATATATATATATATATATATATATATATATGTATGTATATATACCGGGTTAAATGTATTCCAGAGTAGTAACTAATGAATTTAACGAGGTTATTAAGAGTGCACAGTAAAAGAAGAGCAAGATATATTTTTATTAACATTGACAAATTTACAAGATTACGACGCTAGACATGCTAATGTTTCGCACAAATAGTTAAAACCAAAAGTCCTCGTCAAGTGACTTAATAAATTGTTGCTTTCAATAGAAGATACCACCCCTCAATATTTGTTTAGTGTCACGACCATGTAAATCTGTTTATATTAACAAATAAATATATGTTGTTGATGTGTGCGCGAAAAGTCTTTACCAAACTCCTCTCTAAATATTTGGTCTACACTGTTGAAATTTGATATATATGGTATTTGGATTTGGAGGTCACTTTTGATTTGGTTTTTAGCCAGCAACAATTTCTGCTAAAAGATCAAAATTGAAAACAAAACGGTTGAATTTGGCATGGTATTTTAAATAAAACACTACTCCTGCTGTTAGTTTTGTACTACGCAAAATCAACATTCATAGATCAAGGTTGCTTGAGTGGAAAGTAGTTACAGATCAAAATGTTCATTGTGTGAATATATGCGCATTTGGGCAGCATGGCATTGTGTGTGTGTGCTTTACCCTTGTAGTGCGTATGTACAGGGTGTTCTGAAAGTCTTGAGCACATTTCAAGTTCTCATATTTTCTTGAGAGAGAAAGAGTGATGAATTCATTTTCCAACAGGATGGGGCGCCACGACACTGTAACCTCAGGGTGTGACAGTTTCTGAACATAACACTGCCAGACAAAAAAAAAATTGTCATATTTGGACTGGTGCATCTGCTACTAGTTTCTCGCTCCTAGACAAGGTTCAAAAGAGAGTCGCCAATCTGATAGGTCCTGAACTGTCATCTAAACTTCAGCCTCTGTCCCATCGATGAAATGTAGCATCCCTCTGCCTGTTCTACAAGTATTTTAACGGTGAATGCTCCGACGAACTGCAAGCATTTGTACCCACTCGACGTTAATACCCCCGACAAACCCGACAGAGAGCAAAATCCCACCCCTTTACAATTGAAATCTCTAGATGTAAGAGAGCCTTTTACTCCAGTAGTTTCTTCCTCAGAACTGCTAGAGTTTGGAATTCCCTTCCGGGTTCCTGCTTCGCCCAACTGTACTGACATGCAGAAGTTCAAGTGTAACGTGAACCGACATCTTGCTGCCCAACTTCCCACATAGTGCCCCTGTAGCTTATGTCCCTGATAGTAGCCCCCTACATCAAAGTGGCAATGTGCCTTGTTTGGAGAGAAAATGTAATAAAAAAATAAAGACAGATGGATTGAACGATCTGTGCAAGATGATCACAATTTTATGCACTTGTCTTCCAGATCTCACACCCTGCGATTTTTGTTGTGAGGATTTGTAAAAGGACTGGTCTATGTACATCCCATTCTAAGAGACGTGGATGAGCTGAAGGACCGAATAACCAAAGCTGTTGCAACCATTGATAACGCATGCTGGGATGCGTTTGACAAGAAATGGACTATTGACTTGATGTGTCTCATGTGTGAATAATGGTGCTCATGTGTGAATAATGGTGCTCATGTGTGAATAATGGTGCTCACGTTGAACATATTTGAATATTCCATGAAAGTTTTACACGCTTTCTGAATATTCCGGATGCGTTTGTATTTCCTGAACTGTTCTCGAGATATTCAAAGTCAAAATGTGCACAAGACTTTTAGAACACCCTGTACATATGTGCATGGGATGAAGCTGGAATATGAATAGTTTTATAATAGTTTTAACGTTGCACTAACATATTACTTTCTCATGTACATGTTGCTTTTTTATGGAGAGGGGAATATTTCCGTTTGTTGAAAATAATTTGATTTAACACGTTCATGTTAAAAGTTGTTAGTGAGGAGAAAGTAACGTGAATAAATTATCGTCCTTTGTATTTTATCGTCTTTGCGATTCAATAAGCACACGTTTGCATCGCCCAAGTTTGAAATGGGATATTTTCGAAATAACATTTTTTGCTAATTCGTAACACTTCTCTCTTTTAGTGCCTTAAACTAAACGAAAATACTATGAGCAAAGATTCTTTCCTAGAACTGTCTCTGGAACACAATACCGTGAGGTTGCTTCCCAGCTGCCGCTAACATAATCGTATTGAACTCTAATGTAAATAAATTCTTGTTATGCTGTCGTCTTATATAATTACACCATTATTATCACCGTGTTGTCTCACCGTCTACGTGACACTCATTTATTCTTATCCTAGTGTGGTTTGAGTGAGTTCCTTCATAAACAGTGGCTCCCAAATAATATATATATATATATATATATATATATATATATTTGGAATAGAACTTTCATTGATTTATTTAATCTGTTAGACTTTCGCAGTAGCATTTTTACTTTTGAAATTACATTTTTGTTAGTCTGTGATACCAAAGTTGTTCATGCTATCTTCGCTGGTGTCACACTGTTGAAAGAGAATTTTCGTTGATTTGTGTTAATGTTGAAATAGCCTGTTTCATAGTTTGTCATTCATACATGCATTTCCTTAGTTTCTCACAATTTTGAAATAGCATTTCTATTAATCCTAAATTTAAAATAGGCCCTTAGTTTGCTTTTCACACTTTTGAAGAACGTTTTCCTTGGCCTGTCACGCTTTTGAAAGATCGTTTTCTTTGACCTGACACATTTTGGGAAGAACGTTTGCCTTGGTCTGTCACAGTTTTGGAAGAACGTTTTTCGTAGCCTGTCACACTTTGTGAAAAACGTTTTTTGTAGCCTGACACACTTTTGGAATAGACTTTACATTGCCCTATGATACTTTGGAAATAATAGTTTCGTTGACCTGTTAGACTTTAAAATGACATTTTTTTTAAAAATAACGTTTTCTTTGACCTGTAACGCTTGTAAACTATCATGTTGTCTGGAATGTTCAACGCTACAATCTTAAGGTGTATTTTCGTTAGTTTGTCATGCCTAAGTTGGAAATTTTATTTTCATCATCATAATTGGCTTGCCGTATCTTAAGAATCCTAGGCCTTGTTCATTTTCCATTCCAATTTGTATTCCTTACGATTTGACATGACCCAAAGTCGTTTAATCAAAAATCTGTAACTTCTCTGAACCTGTCAACGAGTTTTTTTTTCAATGTCTCCAGAGTGCCCGAAGGAAATCGTCTTTTAAATCTCCAGTACTGATCCAACGTAAGCTACCTTTATCAAGATGCTATCAATTTCATCGATTTATTAGCAGTAGTTTCAGGCTATATCTGATTTGAACAGAATTATGTCATGCGATCTCCGTCGAATTCATTTTTTCCTTTCCTTTTAACATGAAAAAAATTTCCATTTCATTTATAATTTGCTTATTAGATCAGTCATAGGCATTCTCCACTCTATAGTAAAGACCAATGTGTATTTGTATATAAATTTACAAATATATATATATATATAGGTGCATATATATATATATGTGCATATATATATTAGTATATTTAGGCAGCATTTTTTCTTTTATGCACGTTTCATTAAATAGCACAGATAACTCTTGTTTGTTTTTCTTGTAATCCTCCTTTTCTCTTTTAAAATTTTTTTATACGTTGTCAACTTGCTTGCTTATAACCCTTTAATGTTATGGAAGCGACTTCATATATATATATATATATATATATATATATATATATATGATACATATATATATAATATTATATTATATATAATGTCTGTTATGCAGAAGTTCAAGTGTAATGTGACCAAACATCTTTCATATATATATATGAACATATCCGAGTGCTAGAATATTTTAATCCAAAATTATACATGGTTATGCAGAATGTAGAAACTATGCATACTAGAATTAAGTGTAATAGTTAAATGAAACCAATCATCCAATTAGAAACCATAAAAAAATAAATAATTCATTAATGGACGCATATTTGCAAAGTAATATGAAAAGTAGTTAACCTATATTAAGTCGCTTCCACAAAATTAATCAGACTAACGGATTATAAGCAAAAAAGATGACAACGTATAAAAAAATTTTAATATACAAGTGCCTTGACAATTTATAAAATCTTTATAATATACAAGAACGTTGAAAACCATCGTAATATAAAAGCACGTTAGCAATGTATAAAATGAAATATATACAAGCACGTTTAACATGTAAATAGAAATTATAATGTACAAGCACGTTAACAATGTATAAAAGACTTATAATATACTAGAACGTTGACAGTGTATAAAATAATATATACAAGCACGTTTACAATGTATAAAATTATTATAATATACAGGCACATTGACAATTTATAAAAGCGGTATAATATACAAGTATGTTGTCAATATATAAAAGAATTATAATATGCCAGCACGTTTACGATTTATAAAATAATTATAATATAAAAGCATGTTTAGCGATGAATAAAAATATTATAATATACTAACACGTTGACAATTTATAAAAGAATTATAATATATAAGAATGTTGATAATTTATGAAAGCATCATAAAATACAAGCATGTCAATGTGTAAACGAATTATAATATACAAGCTAGTTGAAATGTATAACATAATTATATTATACAAGCACGTTTGAAATGTATAAATACATTATAATATACAAGCACGTTTGAAATGTATAAAAGAATTATCATATATAAGCACATTGACAAAGTATAAAAAAAATTATAATATACAAACACAGTAAAAATTTATAAAACATCATAATATACAAGCACAGTAAAAGTTTATAAAAAATTGTAATATACAAGTACGCTGACAATGTATTAAACAATTATAATGTACAAGAACGTTAACAATGTATAAAAGAATAAAAATATACAGGCCCGTTAACAATTTATAAAAGAATCATAATATACAAGCACGTTGGTCATGGAGATAGAATCTTATTATACAAGTACATTTAAAATTCATAAAAGCATTATAATATAGAAGCGCGTTGGCAATGTATAAAAAATTATAATATACAACCAGTTGACAATTTATAAAAATGAATTATATAATCAAAGCACGTTGACAATTTATTAATGCATTGGAATATACAAGCACGTTAACAATGTATAAAGGATTTATAATATACAAGCACGTTGACAATGTATGAAAAAATATCAATATACAAGCACAGTTATAATGTTTAGAATAAAACATTAATGTACAAGCACGTTGAGAATGTATCAAAGAATTATAATATTCAAGCACGATGATAACGTATAAAATAATTATAATATTCAATAACCTTGACAATGTACAAAAATTATCATATACAAGCACGTTGTCTGTGTATATAACAATTATAATATACAAGCACGTTGACAATTTATAAACGCATTAATATATTATTAGCGTGCTTATGTTAAAATTCTTTTATACATTGTCAACATGCTTGTATATTATAATGCTTTTATAAATTGTCACCTTGCTTGTATGTTAAAATTTCCCTTATACATTGAAATAATGCTTGTATATGAACCTTCTCTGAAAAATTGTCACCGTGCTTGTATATTATATTTTTTATACATTATCACAGTGCTTGTATGTTTAAATTATTTTATACATTGTCAACATGCTTGTATATTATAATTTATTTATACATTACCACAATTCTTATATATTACAATGCTTTAATAAATTGTTACCGTGCTACTATATTTTTATACTTTGTAAACATGCTTGTATATTATAATGCTTTAATAAATTGTCAACGTGCTATTAGATTTTATATTTTGTAAACATGCTTGTATATTATAATGCTTTAATAAATTGTCAACGTGCTTGTATATTATTATTTTTATGCATAGTCAACGTGCTTTTATAAATCATCAACGCTTTTGTACATTATATTCCTTTTGTAAATATCCAACTTGCTTGTATGTGATATATTTTTTAGCCTTTGCCAACAGGCTTGTATATTATAATTTTTTTATGTATTGTCACCGAGCTTGTATATTATAATTCCTTTATAAATTGTCAATACATAAAAATAAATATACAAGTGTTGATAATGTATAAAAGAATTCCAATATAAAAAAACAGTGACAATTTATAAAAACATCATAAACACGTATACCATGTATAAAATAATTATAATATACAAGCATTTGGTTAATTTATACAAGAATTCGAAGGTACAATAACTGGGGCAATGTATAAATGAATTATAATATACAAGTAAGTTGATAATGTATAAACAAATTTTAATATAATTATAATATACAAGTAAGTTGATAATGTATAAACAAATTTTAATATAAATCACGGTGACAATCTATAAAAGCATTATACAATACAAGCCGTTGACAATTTTAAAAAGTAATATATATACAAGTTCGCTGACAAATTATACATGTATTATAATATACAAGCACGTTGATAATTTATAAACGCATTAAAATATACAAGCACGTTGATAATGTACAAAGAATTTATAAAAGGCACGGTGACAATGTATAAAAGCATTAAAATATACAAGCTTGTTGACGGTGTATGAAATAATTATAATATACAATACTTTGACAATGCATAAAATAATTATAATATACAATACGTTGACAATGTATAAAAGAATTATAATATACAAGTAGGTTTACAATGTATAAAAGAATTTTAATATATAAGTAGGTTTACAATATATAAAGGAATTATAATATACAAGCACGTTGACAATGTATAAAATAATATTATACAAACATGTTGACAATGTATATAATAATTATATTATACAAGTACGTTGACGATTTATAAAATAATTATATAAGTACACCGACAATGTATATAATAATTATATTATACAAACACGTTGACAATTTATATAATAATTATACAAGTACGTCGACAATATATAAAGCAATTATATTACACAAGCATGCTGACAATGTATAAAAAGAATTCTAATATGCAAGCACGTTGACAATGTGTAAAATAATTATATGATACAATTACATTGTTCAATATATAAAAGAATTATAATATACAAGCACGTTTAAAATGTATAAATAATGTTATTATACAAGCATATTGACAATGTATAAAAAATTTTTTAGTATACACGCACGTTGACAATGTATAAAATAATTATAATATACAAGCACGTCGAAAATGTATAAATAATGTTATTATACAAGCATATTGATAATGTATAAAAGAATTTTAGTATACAAGTACATTGTCAATTTATAAAAGAATTATAATATACAAGCACGTTGACAATGTATAAAATAATGTTATTATACAAGCACGTTTACAATTTATAAAATATTATACAAACACGTTTACAATTTATAAAATATTATACAAGCACGTTTACAATTTATAAAATATTATACAAGCACGTTTACAATTTATAAAATATTATACAAACACGTTTACAATTTATAAAATATTATACAAGTTTACAATTTATAAAATATTATACAAGCACGTTTACAATTTATAAAATATTATACAAGCACGTTTACAATTTATAAAATATTATACAAGTACGTTTACAATTTATAAAATATTATACAAACACGTTTACAATTTATAAAATATTATACAAGTACATTTACAATTTATAAAATAATTATAAAAGTACGTTTACAATTTATAAAATAATTATAAAAGTACGTTTACCATGTGTAAAAGAATTATAGTAGACAGGCAAGTTGACAATGTATAGTGTCGGACAAAAATCTGCAAATTCCTTCCTCTGTTGGACACGAAAAATGATGTGCGGAAATAATAAACCATTCAACATGTTTTATTGGGTGATTCTTGTTTCTGATTTGTTGCGCGAAGAGCGTGGCTTCTTTTTGGTCAAGGCCTATCGGCAGTGGCTATAAATAGAACCTGCCAATCTTGAGGAATTATACGCTAGCAAAAATATTGCAACATTAAGATGCTGAGAAATATGGAGAATACCGGAATATTATTGGATTATTATTGCAATAATATTGAAAATACAAAATGATGAACAGAACGCACATAGATTACATATGGTGACAGTTTATAACAAATATTTGTTAACATAGGATTTGAACACAACCAAATTGTATTTCTGATTTTTTGAGATTGAGATATTTTGGTTTATTTTATTATGACGACTGCTTTTATCTTCAGTGCTATTCTCACAAGATTTCAATTTTTATCAGACACTAGCAGTTCAGCCCGGCTTTGCTCGGACCCTATGAACTGTTCATAACTTTATGTGCATATGTATATGTATATATATATATATTTTAAAAAGTTTGACTCATGTCCAGATAACCTATATCTAAAATTTTAAATGCTTGGACCTAAAATTTGTGTAGGAGTTTGGTAGAGCTGCAAAGATCAACTCTTTCAACTTTGACCTCTTAGCAGCCAAATTATCGCCCAAAAACTGATTAAAAACTTGCTACATGTCTAAATACCTTTTATGTAAAATTTCAAATGTTTAGACCCAAAATTGGCTGAATAGTTTGCTAAAGACGGCGAAGTTATGGCGAGATACATCTGAAGAACCGAAATATTGCTCAAATAACACTCAAGATTAGGAATAGTGATCCAAAAAATCTAAATACAAATTATCAATCTTTATTTAAAATATTCAGAAACAGAATGAGCAGTTTGATTACATATGGAAACAGTTTGACAACTACGAGCAAGGAAATCTGACTGCCAGCAACCACTGTAATAGAGAATGCAAAGAAAGTTGTATGTTAAGTCCAAAGTATTTTAGCAGCGGCTTGGTTCCTAGCAGTTTTGGCAAATAACAAACAGGGTCCTGAACAGAAGTGTATGCCTTATCCTAACTATAATGAATGGAACTTAGGTAATCTCATCAGCATCGAACAAAGCCAAACTCTTTGCCAAGAACTTTGCAGCTAATTCTACCCTATGCGATCAAGATTCCCAACCCTCATATTTCCTCCTATATCTGGAAACATGCTACGCAACATACAAATATCTGTACATAATGCTGCTAAGCTAATCAAAACCTTGATTCCAGTAATCGGCATTCCAATTTTAGTGCTGAAAAAGCTTCAATCAGAACTAGCTCGCACACAAAGGTGTTTAAGCATTGTCTTAAGGAGAATTGCTTCCCAACATCCTGGAAAACCTCATTAGTTCAGACGAATAAGTCTCCTATACACCATGAATAAGTTGCTGGATTCTGTGTTAAATATAGTAAACCACCTCAACAAAAATAAGCTCCTCAGTCACATGCAATGTGGTTTCCATTCTTCTAGGTCTGCAGCAGATGTGCTAACAGTTATATCTCATAGGATTAGTGAATCTCCGGACAAAGGCTTCTTTTCTAGGGCAATTGCTCTTGACATATCAAAGGCTTTTGATAAGGTATGGGCATAAAGGTCTACTCCACAAGATCTCCGTCACGGTATAGCTGAAAATTTCTTAATTATTAAATCATTTCTCTCTGATAAGTTCATAAGTGTAGTGGTTGATGGGCAGAAATCAGACGCTCATAGCATTAATGCTGGAGTCCTTCAGGGGTCCATCCTGATCTACATAAATGATCTCCCAAATTATATCCTAAGATCATTCGTAGACATTTATACTGACAGCACTACCATCTATGACAAGACTTCAAAGGCCATAAACGACCAAGTTCTCTCTGATTCTCTCTCTTCTCTGATGTTGAGCACATGGCACAATGGGAAACGAGAGGGCTGGTTTATTTTACTGCATCTAAAACCGAGCTTCTATCTTTACATTAATGCTCTGATCTCCCTCTGGCATCAATTGAAATGAATGGCTCTTATCTTGGGGAGGCTCCATGTTTTGACAAGTTTCTTGGTCTTACTTTTACTCCTGATCTGAAATGGAACACACATCAAATCCGTTGCCAAGGTCACTGTAAAAATGGTGGGATCATTCTACTGCTTCAGTAGATATCTCACTGCTGATGCAATTCTCTACCTATATAAGAGCCATGTATATATACGTTCAAGGATGGCGTACTGTTGCCACATTTGAGTAGAAGCTGTTAGAAGCAGCTTATCCTGCCTTGAGAGAGTTCAAAATAGACTTCATAGCTTAGTGGGGGATGCCCTTTCCTCTTTCCGGCAGGCTCTTTCCCACAGAAGAGACGTTGCTAGCCTACCTCTGCCCTATCGTTATTTTCATGGCATGTGCTCGTCTGAGCTCCAATCTATTCCCCCTAGCCAAACTTTCATCTGGCTAAAACACTATCAATAATTTCCCCCACTTTTTATCTGTTCCTAAACCTAAACGTAGATTCCATCGCCAAAGATAATTTGAACATAGCAAGATCAACTTTTTTACAGCAAAAAATTAAACTTAAGATAAGTGAACATTTATAGTTAAAAAGAAAATTTCTGTTCAAATTTTGTACGTAACCTTTTTTTGGAAGAGATTTAAAAGGAGAGGGTGTTCCTTCAGAACTTGAACCAAACCGGATCTACTTTTTTAATTAACCCTACAGAAAAAAGAATTGCAGTGTCACTGTCGAATAGTTTAACCAAACAAAAATATTTTAGTATAACGTTTTCTACTTTAATTCGACTCTTTTTAAATATACGCAGATACAAATTTAGTCACACAACATCTTTCCTTTACACACTGCACGATTTAACCTATTCTGTATCTACACCTAACAATTTAATAAAGCGATTGCACAGTATGTTTCATAATTTTACATTTGTTTACTTAAAGAGAAAAACATTAATTTGCAGTTTTATTCTGTTTTGCGGTATTCACTTTACACCAACCAAATAATCCTCATCGACGGCGAGAGAATATCGGGCTAAGGGGATTTCAAATAGTTAAAAAGACGATCGATACTTAACAACACAGCATTAACACAAACAATACTTCAACTTTAACGAACGCCGTACAACAGACATTTAAATAAAATTAATTATTTTTATCTATTTCTTCTTAGCATTCGTCATCGGCGTCGCCATTGTCATTTATTTCACAAATGGGTACTTATGCAGAGTATGCTAAAATAATAACGACAACGTTTTTTTTTTGTGTTTTTTTTAACTAATATGGACTTTCAACAAACAATTTCATACACAAACAATACCATATAATGTTACATTTAAATTGAACATCATAGCTAAAAAAAAGCACGATCCATATTCAACATAAAAACAAAAACATCTCTACACTGATGCGCCAAATCAGGATTGCATAGAACAAAGAACGGATTGGATCTGGCTTTGCTCAGGCTTTAAACACAACACAACATTGGTCATGGTCGCCTTTAAACTACAGTTATAACATGTGGACGACAGATGTTAAGGCAGCTAGTGTCAACCAGTGATCGCGGATAAACGTCAATACTAGCAAGTAAGCACCTCAAAACAGCAGTGCCCGCCAGTGAAATTACAGCAGCCAACAAGAGCAATGACCACCATGGATGATGGTGCCCGTTATTGCATAACTGTGTCCAATAACTGAAGACAACCAATTTGCCTGCCAGTTCAAGCCAGTGCCCATCAGTGTCAAGAAGTGGCAATAACCACCTGAAAATCACTGTCATAACCGCCAGTGACCAATAATGCCCACCACTGGATGGCAATACCATATAAAGGATAGCAGTGCACAATTATTTAAGACTAGCTATTTCATTTCAGAGCAGTCCAATTGGGCTCAGCATTGATCATGATCGATAGTCACTGACACTGTCCAAACACAAATAACTGCCTAAACGGCCTAAAACCACCACTGACCACCAGTGCTTGCTATTAAAGGCAGACAAATATCAGATCAGATCAGTCCGATAGAGGCTGATACAGACTATGGCCAACAGTGAATGCCGGGAATCGGCAATGATAGTGGGAAAGGCAACAGTGTGCACCAGTAACAATGAATGACCACCTCAAAATAGCCAGTGACCATCAGTGTCCACCATAAGCATCCAGTGGCAGCTAGTGGATTCCAGTGCCCAACAGTGGGAGACAAACAATTTCAGTTCAGAGCAATCCAATGGAGGTTAACACTGATCATGGCTGTTAGTGACTGCCAGTTGCAAAGGTAGCCAGTGCCCACTAGTACTCGCAAGTACTTGTCCCAAACCAACACTAATCAATAGTAACCCTCAATGCTGACAATGACAGCCAGTGGCATCTCTCTCCTGCAACTGCTAAACAATTCCTGAAACTGGAAACCAAATGATTTCGCTTTCGCTACAGCTGCCAGTGCCCACTATTTTCAACAACCATAGTTTAATTTGTTTTCAGAATGGGGGGTCCATTTCTTTACAGAAAATGCTTCGGTTTTGTCATATTTCCACTGGGCAACGTCGATACACGGGTCTTAATTTATTAATACTAATTGATAAATAAATAAAATAGTAAAAATATAAGCATACATCCCCACTGTCATTTGGTTTTATATGCATTTTTTATTTTATTCGTGTGACTGTCTCTTTTATATTTATATCCCATTTTAAAAGACAGTCTAACACAAATTAATCATAAACAAAAACGCCGGATCGTATTCAAGCTCTTATTTTACACATGGATACTTATGCAGAATACGGACCGTGCTGCAATACTAACGTTATTATGTATTGCCCTAGTTTTAACATGGGAGAAACCTAACAATTAATTAATACCTACCGTATATAGTATAAGTTTACTTGAATATAATATGTAAAATATGGCATACTTACAACAATGTTGTAATATAACATCAATACCAACACTGAACTCTACCTCAGTCATGGCGGCCATTCACCAACACGTGATGTCTGCGACAAAGAGTTGTTAAAGTAAACACAGCAATATAATTGCATCGACTGACAGCTAAAAAGATCACTCTCCCCAGTCATAACTCTCACTAGATGACAATGCCCACCACTGGATGAGAGTGACAGTTGTAAAGGCAAGGAACCTCCCCAAAGTGCCAACTATTACAGCCAGTGGATCCTGCTAGCTGCGACTGCCAAATAATGCAAGACAATGGAAGCCACCATTTACCGCAATTTTTCTTGAACTGACTACCACTAGCAACCATCGCCATCTATCTGTATTTTGTGTTAATATTTTTTATCCATAGTCAGTAATTTACGTGACTCGCATACTAGAAAATTAAAGGTTATTTCGTTTTCAGAAGGAGGGCATAGTAACTGTTTGTGACTTTGTGTCATATTTTCCCCGGGCATTGCTGATACACAGATTCTGTTACTATATAAGATAAAACAAGCAATATTAAGCAAAAATTTCGCGGTTGCTTATCTCCCTTGGTTTCTTCACCAGCAATTTCCGCGAAGTTAGCTCGGGCTCACTCGGCAGTTGACGAAAATAACCAGAAAATGCCGGCCGAGTGTTCTTCCTCAATTTTTAAAATGCAACGAACAAAAATAACAACATAACTAATTCGAATTACAATGGTAAAAATAACACATGGAAATATAATAAATTAAAAATATAGAATGAACCTACCGTAAGTTTATTGAAGAAATATTGTTTATAGTAAATAAATTAAAACTAAAGTTTTACATTTTTTTTTTTTTCAAGAAGATTTGTAAGAAGACAAATTTTCATTTTTAAATGTGTTTATCTCGTAAAACGTTTTTGTGTATTAAAAGTTATTTTGTTTTATAAAAACAAATAAAGAAATGGAAGAAAAGTTTTTAGAAAAGTTTTTTTTTTTTTTCAGAAATACTTTTAACTCTAACCCTAACACTTATCTCATCCCACAGGTGCAACGTGTTAAATAAGTTGCTATCCTTATCCTTCTAACACATTCTCAGCGACGATAAATTCACACTTTTTCCGATCAGGCTGCCTAAAGATACTGGCTTCCTGGCCTTAATTGCACAAAACATTGATGTTATTTTTGTTTGTTTATTTGTTTTCATTTCTCTTTGGAAAACTTAATCATGTTTTGCAAACTCAAAAACAAAAACTACACTTTTCCTATATACAACAAGCAAACCAATCACCATGAATTATTCAAAGATAAAAAAAATTGGAAACGATAAAAACTTTTTTTCTAAAATTATCTTATTCGTTATTAAATAACCTGAAACGTGTTGATATGCTATAAAACAAAACAACCTAACCAAACACCAGAAAACATTACGAACATGACCAAATTTAGATTTAGATAACTGAAAGGGTTGATATATCGCAAAATAAAATAGCCAAAATATTATTTGCATGTGTAATCAATTTTTTTCAATTCATTAGTTTTAATCCTCACAGTATATTCATCTTTCAAGTGGAAATACATTCTCGGGTGTATTTTGGCCTCAATAAGAGATGACTACTGAATAAAAAAAATAAGAAAGCTTCACTTTTGCACAAAATCACCAACTGTTGCTACTCTCCACAGAACATGTAGTATGTGGCCAGTGATCATGAAATAATTTCTCTGTTTGAGTGTTACAGGGAAGGGCCGTGCCCTTCCCATGTAAATAAAAAGAATATTAGATAAGTGAAAATGAGATTAGGATAAGCCTTGAATCGAACCCTGTAGGCAAAGTTAAGAAATGGAATGTTAGAAATTAAGTCTATTGTTAATTCTTTTAGAAATCTGAATATTAAATATGTCAGTAAAAGAATGAACAATACAAATTAAATTATATTGTTTAAAATAGGTTAGAGTTATATATTGAGGATTCTTTTGTTCGCCAGGGGTGTGTTTGGACAAACAAATATAAAGCCACGTGAAATTAGTCACGTTTGAAAAACACACTTCTGACGCAATAGACAAAGGGAGATTCTCAATATAGGATCTAAAAGTTAAAGAGTTGAGTTGAGTCAGTCAGTTGGTCTGTTGATCCCTTGGAAGCGAGGGGAGAACATTTAGACTCTGTAAATCCAAATTTGAATTCCTGACGTCATCGACAGGCCGAGCAGATGAATTAAGAAGTCATCATTGTGTTGTAACTATTGTCCTGTGTCATCCTTCATCACTAACGAAAGGTAATTGTGTTTATCATCTTATAATGAACATTGTGTAATCCTTTGAATATTATTTATCTCCCCTCCTCTGTGTTAAGAACTGTGCATTATATCACCCTCTCTCTAATACGTGTTAAAAGAACAGTAATATATATATATACATGTCTTCTCTCATCATCATCACTATCGTTATGCCTGTATTACATGAGTCCCGATATATATGTGCCCCAATAGGGGTCGCTGTCATCTTTTAAATATATACCCCTGCTATTCAACATGAGCAGCAGAAGATATGTGGGGATGGTATGCTAGTATTAAAACCATCATCAACCAGAATGTGCATATCCCTTTCGAGAAGTTGTTTTTTTTTACTCAAGTGTCAAGTCGAAAGAAGAAAGTCAGCATTCTTTGTTCAAAAATTTCCCTCCTGGAACAACCTAGCAGAGATAGTGCCGATGTCTATCATATCTAGGATCAAAGTCACCTTGGTAAAAAAAGGTTATTATGTTATATAGACCTGCATATGTTCTGTTGTTAGTTATATATGTTATATAGTTTGTTGACTTATTTTCTACAAATAGATATTTTATATATTTTAACAATTTTTGTTTGCCATTTAACCGTAAGAGACTACAGTGATAGGGGCCAGATTGATGAGGAGGCAACCTGAGCGTGGAATTAAGCAGTACGATATTCGCTTAATCGCATTTAAAAATCTGTATGTTGCTACCGTTTGCGAATCTATTGGAGTAGAATGTAACAGCCTTGGTTAAAGCCAAACACCAAATATCCATTATAATATGATATTGCTTGTTTTCACTCTATTTTTCTTTTGGACACTTTCTTTGTTTCGCGCACATTTAATCTAATTGAGTACTTTCAATTTCTTATATGACTTCAGTGTTTGCTATGAGGCCCCACTTGGCCTAACTGGCATTATGAGGGGAATATTGATCCTGCAATAGCGAGTGATTATCTCCTGATAACATGATCATGGAAGCTGTATAATGTGAAAAAAAATATATATAAATAAATAAATATATATGCTGAATCTAGTTCATGAACATCTGGGTTAGTATATTCTGGTGTAGCGCCAGCTGAAAGTGATTGGTCTAGCTTTTGCCAATGACAAAAATAAAAACATATGGATCATTTTCGGCTTTGAGCAAAGTTTCCTCTTCGTTTGTTTTTCTGCTTGGCTAAGAAAATATTTCGATCTATATAAATAGAAGCGAATGTGTGTGCGTGTTTCTGTTTGATTTTGTGTTCCAAAAATTTTTTTTTGGAAAAAACGTCTTGCATAGCAATGAATAAAACTTTATTTGCTCTATTATATCAACAAACGGGGAAATGTGTAAAGAAAAGCAGAGTTTGATGCCATAGCCACCTAATAAGAATAGATGGGAGTTTGTGGGATAATAAATATAAAACAGTTGTGGTTGCAGGTGGAAGGCCAAAGAAAACATGAAGTATTAAGAATGAACTTGAAAGAAAGAAGGAAAAATGAAAACTTTGCAAGAGAAAGGTTAGCTTTATTTTATTTTTTATTTATTTTGTTTTTACTTGTATTTACTTCAAGTAAGGCATATTGCCACTTTGACGTAAGGGGCCACTATTTGGGACCATGTCTATATTAGTACAGTCAGGGAAGCAGTAAACAGGTATGGAATTCCAAAATATAGCAGCTTATACAAGCTTTTTCAGCACCAAAAGATCTATTCAATGAAGAGGATATTTCTGCTTGTCGGTTTAGTTAGGGATATTTATGCTGAGGGGATAGTATATTCTATTAAAGCGTTTGTAAAAAAATGGATGCAACATTTTGACGATGGGACAGCGGTTGGATCTTATTTGACAGTGCAGGCCAGAAGCGACAAGAAAAGACTTGCAAGAAAAAAAGTTAAAACCTTGCTAGAAATAGGTTGTTTGGAAGTTAGATTCTACAAGTCGTCTATGTAGTAATCTTTATTATAATTTTGGTTAGTATCGTCTGTAGCGAGGATCGAACCTTAAACCTTCAGAAAACTGTCACTTAGGCCAGATTATTAGCTAGTACTTTTATCCATTACACTTGTGTCGATGTTGATACACCTAAAAACGGTTGGAGATGCATTTGAAGTTCCAAGACAAGAACAATAGTTCGAATGAGGAAAATAATGTAATTTATCAATCTTCATCCTCAAGATTTCCAAACATAATGACTACCATATTTGCATTTTTCTTCTAATTTATATGCTGCATATCAACTCTTTTAAGTCATTTAATAACGAACTTAATAACCTTGATTTAAAAAAAATATGCCCAAAGTTCATCAATAAATATCTCACGATTATATTTATAGAATTCTTTGGTTTATACTCAAGATTGTCTGCCCTTTTTGATTTCCGGCTTCTGTTCCACAGAGTGAAAAACGATGACAAGCAAAATAGCATCCCTTTTGATTAAACATTCTTCCTCTAAGATAATGTGAAAGCCTCTTTTTCTCCATAATGATTGATTTCTTCTCTGCTTGGCGATGTCTAATTATTCATCCAAATGTGTTAAATTGTCTCCTTTTGTATTAAGACAAAGAGTTCTGTTTTTCATGTAAAGTTCTTAGAGTGATCTCCCTTGCTTGTTTTTGTGGATTGTTGACTAGAAAACAAATAAATAATCGTATATCTGTTAATGAAGTTATATAAAGAGCACATCAACTAATATAGAACGCAGAAACCGGAAGTTCAAAAGAGTAGACAATCTCGACTCTTACCTTAATTTGTTTCGTAGGCATATATTTTGTAAATAAATAGTCTACTGGTGATAGATTCCATTTGAGTTGTAGATTGGAGATGACAGGTACTACTACCTTCGGCCATAGTGCATCAGAGTTTAATGGCAGTTAAGATGTGATTCTATAGAATTGGATGGAACAGAATAAAAAAACAGCATAAGTAGCTTCCAATTCCATGACAAAGAGGTCCTCATCATCATCATCTTCATCATTATCGTCATCCTCGTTGTCATCATTAGCATCATCATCATCATCATCGGGTTAACGTCTGTTTTCTATGCTGCCATATGTTGTATGGCTTTAAGCAAAACTAACCTATCTCTGGTCAGATCTTCTATCATTGTCATCACATCCTAACATTTTCTTGGCCTTCCCTTGTGAACTAGACTTGCCACCTTCACTATTTTACACAAGAAAGCTCTTCTCATTCATTCTTTTAATGTGGACATACTATCAAAGTATCTTGTTCTGCATACATCACTTATACTGTCCATATTTCATCTTCCTATGAGGTCATCATAACGAAACTTGACATGAATGCAGAAGACTTTTTGTTTGTCAACAGATATAGAACAGTTTAAGTAGAAGGTTCAGTTTACAGGGGAAGGCCAAGGAAAACATTTGAGGAAGTGATAAAAATTGACAAAACAAAATATAAAGACCTAGCCAGAGGTAAGTTACGTTGGACGTTAACAAAAACTGTCAAATGCATGATAGCAAGAACAAATTGGCCAATAGACTAGTTGGAGAGGCATTCGTGTGAAATTAGACGAATTAAATTCGATTATGTGAAAAAATGTCTTCAAACGATTCAAGGAAATTGGAAACTATTAGTGAGTGTTACGTTTAGTTGAGTTATTTTGTTTTTTGTAATATTAAACCTTTTTGTGTTTCTTAATGCCGAATCCAATTATTTTTGAGAAAGTTTTTATGCTTCTAATTATGTTTTAAATTTTTTATAAATATTTAAAAATATTTAATTGTCGTGTTTGGTTTGATTATTTTGTAGAGGAAAATTGCTTGTTTTTGCTTTGCAGGACATGATTAAGTTTTGCGAACAGAAAGGAAAAAAGAACAAAACCATTAATGTTAGGTGCACCGGTATCTTTAGACAGCCTGTTTGGATAGCAACATAGTTGGTAAAGAAAGTCATTAAGAGAGTTGGAATTGATGAATCAGGACACAGTGATAGAAAATGGTAGATTTTTTCTTTTTACAAAAAAGTTTTTTATCAAGGCCTGGAGGCCACTTGAGGTTAACGGTTAATGAGTGTACTGTAATCATTGAAACAATAGCATTGTAATCGTTAGTGAAAATTTTGTATGATTTTATGATTTAAGGTTACGTTTCAACAAGGACTTGTTTATGTTGGACTTGAAAACGATCATATTATAGTCAACTTGAAAGCAAACCTGTGAAAAATCAGAGTTCCACAGGCAGGCAGTTCTTGGAAAGAATCTGCTTTCATGGAATCTGCATTTATGTTTGGATACAGATAGAGAGTGGGGGAAATTATTGATAGTGGTTTTAGCTTGTGCTTGGTGAAAGTTTGGCGAAGAGGGACCATAGATTGGAGCTCAGACGAGCATATGTCATGAAAATAACGATAGAGCAGAGACAGACTAGCAACATCTCTTCTATGGGTAAGACGTTGCATGAAAAGTAAAAGGGAATCATTTACTAGGTAACGAAGTCAGTTAGGGTAAGGGTTATGAACTCTGTCAATGCAGGATAAGGTATTTCTAGAACGTACTTGACTTCTAGGAAGAGGATGAGAAGAATAAAGAGAAAACCGACTTAAAAACAAGAATAGGATAAGATGAAGATGAATTGTGTTAGCATCTTTCTTAAGTGTGTTCTGAGCTGTTTACTTACTACCTGATGCGAAGGAATAATAACGAATTGTTTAATAGAATTATGAAAATTAAGCATTGGCTGAGCATTGGGCACTAGGGACATTCTAAAAGTGATCTCCGAATAGATCAGAGGGGATTGCAAATTGCATTGTTGACTATTGATGACTAAACTTATCCATTTCTGACCTGCAAGTTGCAAATATTGACAGTGTGAGACTCTAAGAAAGCACCTCCTGTCGCACATGTGCGTCAAAAGCAGAGATATGTCATTGAATTCCTAAATGAACCAACATTCATCAGTGCCTGTTGAACATTTATGGAGCTGATGCAGTTAGGAGATGGGTTCGTTGATTTTCAGAGTGGTTCACACAAGAACATCGGAAATGGTGCTGATCATATAGAAGAATAAATTCTGGAGCACCAAAGGTGATTCGGGTTAATGGTATTACTCTCGTCTTCGTAGTTCTTCAACATTTAAGTTTTTTAGGTAAAAGATAGGAGGCCTAAATTTTGGAATGACCCCTGAGCAATTTGTATTTAAGGAATGAATTTATAACAGCAACCTGTCAGCATTCAACATGTAAACTATGGCCATCTATCATAATGATGTAAGGTCTATATTGATTAACATAAGATTGGTTCTATGTTTCTAAATTTTTTAAATGAGGATGATTATTTTTATTATTTGGAATCTTCGGACTACTGTTCTCATCTTGAGCGTCATTTTCACAACGTTTCGATCTCCGACCTTCTTAAGGTGTTTCTTGTCGAACTCAGGAATTTTCTGGTAGGATTTGCAATGTGTGTTATTCTTGATTAATATCTTTATTTGGTCATCATCCATATATAATAAATTCTCGCAAATTTTCCTTTTTTATTTTTTTTGGCTCAACCAACACCCTTACAAACACCTGCACTTTGTTTTCCACCTTTGTGTCACGGGTTCGAGCCTGCCTACTACATTTTTTTGCTCAACACACACACACCCAAATACCCGGGCAACGCCGGGCATCCATGCTAGTCTATAATATAAATCTCACCTGTCTGTTTAAATATATGTAATTTCTTCTTCATATCTCCAGCTCGTAACATTGGATCAGCTCGTATGGCTTGCATGAAAAAAGTAAACACAAATTCTCTTATGTCTCTAAAAAATGTATTGACAATGTTTTTATTTTGAACTAGAAGACTGATCGACGTTGCCCCCATCATATGCGTAAAAATAATCTTTTCATTTATGCAGATTTAATATTTATATTAGCAGGGCTACCTGGCATTGGTTGGAGGTGTATGAAATCAAATAGAAGTGAAAGTATGTGTGCGACATATATAAAAATTTCTTTAACTCGCTCTCTCTCTAGCCATCTTTGTATCCCTTAGTAATTACACACATATTCTATTTGGAGTAGTGTACATATTAAACGAACCTTGTGTCATTCCAATATATGTGTCAATAAACAAAGATATAATTCTCATATAAACACTTTTAGAGCGAAAACAAGGAGTAAGAAAGCCTTAGTAACCCGCGGGTGGGAGCTAAAAAAAAGGGTGCACCTAAATAGAGGAAAATTGAACACAAACCCTCATACTCCCCAGAACTGAAAAAAATGCTCACATTGCAATGCTGAGAGGTACCATATTCTACGCCTAATTCATATTCCAGAAAAAGCCGTTTAAATACGTGGAGCGAATGCTTAAAATTTTGTATACACAGGAGAGCATTCCTTATAAACTGGGGCGGTAAAAAAACAAAACCTGAATTACAAAAAAAAAAAATTTATATTCAATTTGTTTTTAACTTTAAATTATATTTTTTATGTTTTAATTTTTATTTTTAAGATTTATATTTTATCTTTAATTATTTTTTTAATATTTTATTATATTTTATTATTAAATTTTATAGAAAAATTATATTTTATTAAATTTTATAGAAAAATAATAGAGGAATATAATTAATAGGTGTTAGTATAGTGTACCATTTCCTTAAGCTAGATAAATATTTCCCCAGATAAACAAAGACTGCATTAAAATTTTTATATAATTTTAAATATAAATTTAAAAAAATAATTTTTTCAATTTGAGATTGGAATTGATATTATTTTTTTAATTTGAATTCAATTTTAATTTTGGATTTGTAGTTAATATTGAATTTAACTGTAATTCTAAATTTAATAAATTTGTCCAATGTGATTAGCTTTTTAGAATAAAATTCTGAATAATATAATTAAGATTTATATATGATAGGTTTCTTCAGGCTATTTAAATAAAATTTACACTTTATCCATATTAAATAAGGCAGGTGAATGAAAATATAAACATGTATTATAGTACGTATGAAAGAAAAAAAAGTTAAATCAGAATAATACTCAAAATAATTATATTCACTTCGAATTAGCCTTCAGACCTTTACAAAGTTATCTCCCTTAGACTAGTTAGAAATTGAGTTGGAATAAAAAGAATTCCGTTTAAGACCGGAGAAATTTTGAATCAATAAATTTAAAGTTAATAGTATTTTTGAAAATATCATTTTTTCATAGATGACGCGATAAATAGTTCAAATATTCATAACTATATATATATAATATAACAGTAAGATTTAAGTATCTACGATTTCTCCTTTCCTTTTTTACTTTTTTGTTTTTTTTTAGCGTCCAAAACATTAAACGGACAATTTTTTTTTAATTTTATTAATTTGCACAAGATCTTGTATTGTATGTGTATGTTTCCAATTCCGGTTATAAAATAAATGAGTATCGGCTGAGGAGAGCTTGATATGGTTCCAAAAATGGTCCCCTATTATCTGGTTTGAAACCGACAATACCTATGTCTTAGAAATTTTCCGAAAATACAAATATAAATAATATGCTCTTATTTTCGGAATTTGTTTTCTTAGAAAAGAGCACTCTGTTGGGATCCTTTTTACCAAAAATATAACCATATATATATATGTGTGTGTACGTGTGTGTGTTTCATTCTTCATTATTTGAATTATTCAGGCTAGTGTCTGCATTTTAAAAAAGGTCGAAGTGTAACAAAGCATGGACGTACACATGGCAACTGTATGCAAATTCTGAGCCATGTATAAAATGACTCCATGGTAAAAAAAAAAGACTATGAAAAGAACGTGTGTACAGATCGACGATCACGTTTGAGAGGACAAAAGACAGATAAGAAGCACGATTACGTTTTATTCAGGAAAATCTCTGGAAATAAATCTTGTTGTTTCAACGGAAAACAGTGTGTCGAGTTATTACTTGTCTTCTATTCATTGCGACATATTCTGCTATAACGTGTTGGGTCCTGAGTTCCTACATGTTAACACGTATGAAAACATGGTGTACAACGTTACAGGAGATGAGAATAACAACTAATAATCTGATTAATACAACTTATCGATCCTTATCTAAAATTATTCAGAAACACATTTTATTTTATGCAACTCTGGTGCAATATATTGAATGTGTCTGAAGACTAACAGAACTGGGAGTGCTGTAGCAGACGCAAAAATCCCTAAAGTGCTACGTGAGATATCAGTGATATAGTGATAAGCAGATTGTATTATCATCTAATATAATATTTGGAGTATGTAACTATTGCTTTTATGCCACCATTAAGAAGAGACTAGTGTGGCAGGGAAACTGTGATTGTTCAATTGTAATGCAACTATCCACAACCTGTTTATATGAAAATTTCAGGCAAACCATAATATCACTGTACTGAAACAACCTCCTTATTCACCGACTTTTTATTGTAAGCTCAAGAGAATTAAGAGCTTATTGTTTCGTTTTGGAAGAAATCCATATTAGTTGCGATTAAATAGACTTATTTAACTGAGGTTATTGACAACTTCTTGATCCATCACAAATTCGAACAACTCATATATGACATAGATGACTGTTTGTACTTAGATGTAATTTTAAATTTGGGTCAAACCAACAAAATTTCCAAGGAGATTGGAAGCATTTTATCTTTAAGCAACTTTTTTTATAATTTTGTCGAGATAGAAGCAAGTTCCAACAGCATATTTTTAATAGAATGTCATCATGGTTTCTGATAAATTTGGCATACCCCAGAGAGATATATGAATGTTAGTTTTCAGTTATAAGAGGAAATTCTCCCGGCCGCTCAGATCACAGGGTGGAATTTACATCAAATTTCTATGTAAAAAGTTGACTTTTTAAATGTTGAGAAACCCATCTCGTGTTCAGTAATAAAAAGTTTTAAATAGAATTTGGTTTTGGTGTGTCATACGAAGATTTGATATAGTATTTTGATTGCATTATCATGTTTAGGTTTTAATTAAGTTTGTTTTTTTCTGTCATGCAAAATTTTTATATAATATTTTGTTTGACCTGCCATGTTAAAGTTTTAAATAATGATTTGTTTGGTCTGTCACGCTAAAGTGTAAAAAAAACATTTTGTTTAGTCTGTCATGCTAATGTTTGGAGGATCATTTTGTTGGATCTGTTTTAAACAGCACATTGTTTGCTCTGTTATGTTAAATTTTAAAATAGTATTTGGCTTGATTTGTAACACTAAAGTTTGAAATAATTTGTTAAGTCTGTAACTCTACATGTTATTTCTTTGGTCTGCCATACTAATTTTGAAATAGCATTCTATAATTGTCTATGCATTACTGTAAAGTGCTCTATCCATCCTTACTTAGGTCTCTAAACACAACTCAATAGATGCACCTTTAAATATACCTTCCTTTTTCACTTGAAATTTTATTTGATCTGGAATTGAACCTCAACCCTTTCAGTCTCCAAATATTAAATTTAGCTTTTTAATTTATTTCTAAAGAATGATTACTGAAATATTGAGTAGCTCCGTGTTTGGCCTTCTGAATACTAACCATCAATCTGCGTTCATGTAAACGAGTTATTTGTGTGTTTGCTCGTTGTGAGGGAGGGTTGGGGGGACAGATTGGGTTATTTGTATCTAATTGACCTTGGTTACCCTTTGTCATCGTACAGATATGATTGGCGGATTGCTAATGCACTGATGAGTACATTTCCCATCAATTAGATTGGCATTCATAATCGCCCATTCAATGTCATACATATAGACATAAATGTATATGTGTGTGTATGTGTCGTTTAAATGCACATATACACATGATTAGGATGCAGTATTCAAAGAAAATATAAAAAGTACGCATAAACTAAACATTATATGTCTCTATACATTTGTGTATATGTATATATTTCTACATGTATTCCTATATCTATAATACATACAAAAATCTCCATTTGTAAGGCTGTTGTTGGCTGCTATGTTTTGGTTTCGATTCTGACTGATGGCATCCATCTTATATGGATTTTAAACTTTTGAAATCAATAATATATATTGGGTACAATATAATAATCAATAGAGAATTGGCTATAATAATGAATCTGCATGAAGTTAAATATATTCAAGCATATTTTACGAATTGGTCACAGTATATATTGGGTACAATATATTAACAAAGAATTTTCTCTAAATAATAATACATACAAAATCTGCATGTAAAAAAATATCATATTTAAGCATACCATTTGAACAGGTAATGCCGGGCGCCCTTCTAATATATATACATATGTGTGTTTGTCTGTCTGCACACATATTCTTTTGATAGTCTTCTTTTCCCTTATTGTGAACTACTTTGCACATGACTTGGCATTTGCACACAACCGCCATAATCTATTAAACTTGTTCAACTGAGCTTCAATCTATGGTCCCCCCCCGCGCCAATCTTTCACAAGAAACACTAGACAAGTTGAAAACATTACCAATAATTTTCCCCACTCTTTTTTTTTTTTTTTTTTTTTTACACAGTGATCACCACTTATCAAGGCCCGGAAGCCACTCAGGGATAAGGGTTATTATAAGTACATCACGTTAGTGAGGAGATTTTATGAAGTGTTTAATTAGGGGGGGCGGTTCATTAGGAATTTGTTAACATTAGACTTGAAGACATCCAAGTTGTAGTCCGGAGGGAAGCAGGCAGACGGAACAGAGTTCCACAGGCGTGCAGTTCTAAGAAAGAAGCTTTGCTCATGAAATCCGCGTTTTGATTTAGGCACAGATATAGAGTGGGGGAAATTTTTCACAGTGGATTCAGCTAGACGGGTGTTTTTCGTGAAAGATTGGCGAGGGGGGACCAGGGATTGGAGTTCAGACGAGCACCTGCCATGAAAATAACGATAAAACAAGGATAGGCTCGCAACGTCTCTTCTGTGGGAGAGGGGTTGCAGGGTAGAGAAAAGGGCATCCCCCACTAAACCACGAAGTCTATTTTGTACTCTGTCAAGGCATGATAGGCTGTTTTTGGCAGCTCCTGCCCAGATATGGCAACAGTATTCCATCCTTGGCCGTACTTGGCTTTTATATAGATAGAGAATTGCATCAGTAGTGAGATATCTTCTGGAGCGGTAGAAGGATCCCACCATCTTTCCTGCGACCTTTATCTATAGGGTATGGCATAAAGGTTTACTTCACAGGATCTCCAGCTACGGTATTGCTGGAAATGTCTTCTCAATTATTAAATCATTTCTCTCTGATAGGTTCATAAGAGTAGTAGTTGATGGGCAAAAATCAGAAGCTCACAGTATAAATGCTGGAGTCTCTCAGGGGTCCATCCTGGGCCCAACTCTTTTCCTGATCTACATTAATGATCTTCCAAATCACATCCTTACATCATTCGTAGACATTTTTGCTGATGACACTACCATCTATGGTAGCACATCTAAGACAGTAAACGACCAAGTTCTCTCCAATTCTCTCTCCTCTGATCTTGATCACGTTGTACAATGGGAAAAGGAGTGGCTGGTTACTTTTAATGTATCTAAAACCAAGCTTCTATCTTTACATCATCAACGTTCTGATCCCCATCTGGCATCAATTAAAATGAATGGCTCTCGTCTTGGGGAGGCGTCAAGTTTTGACAGGCTTCTGGGCTTGACCTTTACTCCGGATCTTAAATGGAATATGTACATCAAATCTGTTGCCAAGGCCGCTGGAAAAATGGTCGGATCCTTCTATCGATCCAGTAGATATCGCACTGCTAATGCAATTCTCTATCTATATAAGAGCCAGATACGTCCAATGATGGAGTACTGTTGCCACATATGGGCAGGAGCTGCTAGAAAAGACTTGTCCTGCCTTGATAGAGTTCAAAATAGACTTCGTGGCCTGGTGGGAGATGTCCTTTTCTCTTCGCTGCAACCTCTGTCTCACAGAAGAGATGTTGCGAGTTTGTCTCTTCTTTATCGTTATTTTCATGGAAAGTGTTCAACTGAGGTTCAATCTATCGTCCTCCCTCGCCAAACTTTCACAAGAAACGCTAGACAAGTTGAAAACATTATCAATAATTTTCCCCACTCTTTATCTGTACCTAAACCTAAACATAGATTCCATGATCAAAGCTTCTTCCTTAGAACTGCACGCCTATGGAATTGTCTTCCGTTTTCCAGCTTTCTATAATATGGTTGTCTTCAAGTCCAACGTGAACAAGTTTCTGATGAGCCGTTCCATTTAAGTTAACAAATTTACCGAACTTCCATTACTATCGATTACTATATTGTCCTTTTGACTACTCTACACTCTTTAACCCTTATCCTTGAGTGGCATATCGGCCTTGATAAGTGGTGACGTCTATGTAAAAACAACTATCTTGTCTTGACAGAAGTTTATCAGAACGTGGCACGAGCATACTTTGCCATACAAGTAGACCCTGAGCAAATATTCCAAATAACATAGTATTCGCAGCCCAAATACTCTCGCTATAGTTACCCAGCTCTTGATTATACTTGGAATGGTGCACCTTCTCTATATACCAGCATTAGATGAATCAAAAGACCACAAGAAACAAAGTTAGCTGGTCAATTATTGAGAGGAAAATTAATTTGAATTATGTTTTTGATATGTTAAGATAACCATTAATAAATTATTGTGATTATTTTAATGATTTGAACTGGTCTTATTGTTGTAGTAGGATCTACCTAATTAGCATACGTGAAGTGTCAACTATATAAATATGGTTGGTGCCGTAAAGACAGGAGAGACCCAATGAGAGACTCAGAGAGACACGAGCTCGAGTCTACGGCCATCCAGCCGAGACCTTCTCCTGGGATGGTCTCCCCATGACTATACCAATGAATATTGCATATACTTTCTTGTTTTCAACATATCTGTTCTCCTTTACTTCTATGTTGTAGTTATTTTTTCCATATGTTCAGTCAACCTTCAGCAGTTATCAACTTGAGTATTATTTTCAAATAATGTAATCTCTGACCTTCTTCAGATGCAGCTTATCAAACCCGGGGATTTTTATGATGAAATTAGGGAATCTGCACAGAATTTTGAACAATCCCTTCATTTAATCCATTGCGGTAGTATGCTTTCGTTTCATCAGCCATGACTGGGGAGAAGTCTTAAGTAATTCGCAATTGTGTTTTGAGTGTCCAACACTAAGGATTGAAACTTCAACCTCTAGGAGAGTATACCTTACAAACGAATTTTACCACATATTTTGCAGACAATTCGGTATGAATTTTAAGAGCTTTAACCCTATTTTTACTTTAAATAAATAGGAAAAAATGATGTCCTTAATTTCTTTACTAACTCAACGTTTGATACATAAAAGAGAACTTTAATGGAATATTAGAAGAATTGTATCTCGCAGAGAAATGAAGTGCAAGCGTCAAGAAAGCGGACCCTTTGATTGAAGTAAAATAAAGCCAAAAACAAGCATTGTGTCTTTCATTTTTTCATCATTTGTCTATAATTTTTACTTCAGCAACCACTACAATACCACATTTACCCTAATGACTACCCGACATTAGATATTCTCAATTGTTTAAGAGTAATTTTATTTACTAAAGATATTTCGATGAATAATAGAGAAATGGACAACAAAAACACTTAAAAACGCTTGAAATGAAAATAAAAAAATAAATAAAATCAGTCAGGTTAATAAAATTTCTAACAAGTTAAAAGTCAACAGCAAACGGTGTTCAGTCAGATTTATTTCTTGATATTAAACACTTCCTGTTTTGTGTTTACTCTTTTTGTTTGCCAAGTTTTGTACTAAATTTTTTATTAATTTATTTATTACATTCTAAGGTTTTTATAAATTTATTTATTAAATTATAAGGTGAAAGTATTTAATAGTTAACAAATCCCTTTCCCATTTTTAGAATAAGTTTTTAAATAATCTTTTGCAGTTTAATAACTGTGTAAAAATAATGTTATTATTTAAAATGTAGGGAGAGAGGGCTTTCTTAACAATTCTGTACTTTCACCTAACAATTTAATAAATAAATAAATTTGAGACTAAAACTTTCATCTTTTGCCACTGACTGCCGATTTCCCAATTCTTTCAAGAGAGTGTGTGGTTTATTTAGAACCAAGCACAAGCAACTTAGTCTCTATGTAGGAGTGGAACTTAAATAGAAGCAAATGAAATAAGTAGAATAATTAGAGAGTAGATAGGTTCCTTCAAAGGTAAGCAGCAATCCAAAGCAAAAATTAAATGTCATATTCCTGATCATACACCAATTCTTATTAGATCAGCAAAGTTAAGAGATGAATAAATATTGTAAGCGGGTATGTATAATACCTCAAGTAGATAAACGCCTTTGTCTATAACAGTTCTAGGTTACTCTTGGGTATTTTGTAGAACCTGTTAATCTCCCTCTAATATTTTCCACTCGCACTCCGCACCTTTTTACAATAAACAGATTTAGAAAGTGGTGGCTCATGGGTCAATCAACTCGCTGGACAAATGGACTTATCACAGCTGAAAAACAAATATTCTTACTAAAAAGAGGCTTTTGAAAAAAACTTTTTAGTAAAAATGGACGAACTACATGTGCTTAGGTCCACCAACGAGACGATTATACCTCCCGTGTATCCCTTTTGCTGTTGGAGCGAATGGCCCCCCCCCAACACCTCCCATATAGGGCTCGGGGGTGGGTGGGGAGCACGAGAGAAGAAAAATTATGAACTACAAAAATGGCCCACTATAACCCTCAAAAAAGAAGTCATTCAGAAGTTTCTGATCTGACTAGCTCAGACTCAGAAACTGAAATAAACAAACTAACGAGATTTTTTGTAATAGAAACAATTGAAGGAGAACAAATAACAAAAATGTTTCCTTTCAAAATAGGAATCAAACCAGAAACTGTAAAAAAAAAAAAAAAAAAATGGCACACTGTTAATCGAAATAACAAACCAGAAACTGAAATTTACAAATGGGAACTTTTCGATGATCGAAAAATAAAAACCTACCTCCACAGAACATTGAACACTAGCAAACGTGTAATCAGGTGCCCCGAACTAGCCCTGTGCCCATTAGAAGAAACAAAAAATAATCTTAAAAATCCAAACATCATTGATATCAAAAGAATTCAGATAAAAACAAGATCCGGCGAAATCATAGACACAAACACTTACATATTAACATTTGATACTCCTCAAATACCTAACATCATAAAAATAGGATATGAAAAATTAAACACTGAAATTTACATACCAAGCCCATTCAGGTGTCACAATTGTCAACGATACGGGCACCATAAAGATCGATGTACACGACCACCAACTTGCATGACACGCGGGGACAAAGGAACACATACTGATTGTCAAAACGTACCAAAATGCGTCAATTGCCATCAAAATCATAGCGCAACCTCAAAGGAATGCGAAAAATGGAAAAAAGAAAAAGAAAGTCTCAGAATAAAATACACCAAAAACACAAGTTTCCAAGAAACCCGTAAACTAGCAGAAAACACAAAATACTCTGAGATAACAAAAAGAGATACACAGCCTAACCATGAACCAAATAATAAGACAACAAAAACAAATCCCTCAAACACCCAAATTGAAGTATTCATGAAATTGCTCAACGAAATGAGAGAACTAATAGAAGACTTAAAAAAAACATGAAACAAACTATCACAGAAAGTAAAGATTTTTTAAAGGATATAACCGAAATAAAACAAAGTCCCCAAACTAAAACTCTACCACAAAAACCTATTAAATTCCAAACAACAGCATCCATAGAAACAACCCCTACGACAGAAAAAATAAAAAATAAACAGACCCCAAAATAACCCCACAAGACCGCTACTAATAAAAGCAAAATAAACAGATCCTGCTCAACCTCTAAATCAGGACCCTACCACCCACTGCGACCCCAAGCAAACATCGAAACTATGGACGTAGACATAAACATCAACAGTTCAAAACCAGAAAAAGACAAAACATGGCTCATAAAATACTCCAATGGAACATAAGAGGAACAAAACCCAACTTTGAAGAAATAATACTCCTTATAAAAAATTTCTGCCCTGCTATAATTGCCCTACAAGAAACTCACCTAAAGCAAGATAATACAATTAATATAAAACACTACTGCTCATATAACTACATAAACAAGAATTCAAACACAGCTACAGGAGGATCATCACTACTTATAAACAAAAACATCTCACACAGTAAAATAAACCTAAAAACAAACACGCAAGCTGTTGCAATAACCACAGCATTCCATAAAACAAAAACATTCTGTTCACTATACATCCCACCAAGTGAAAGAATAAAAGAAACTGAACTAAATGCCCTAATCCAACAACTACCAAAACCATTCATACTAATGGGGAACCTAAACGGCCACAACGAACTATGGGGTAGTACAAGAAATGACAAACGTGGTAAAATAATCGAAACGCTACTTAACCAAAATCAATTATGTCTACTCAACACCAAAGAAAATACATATCTACACTCAGCAACACGCACTCTCTCAGCCATGGATTTAGCAATTTGCGACCCAACTCTATTTATGGACTACAACTGGGAAACACATGATGACACATGCGGAAGCGACCATTACCCAATTATACTAGAAAACAAAAACCCAGAACCAGGCAGCAAACCCTCCCATTGGAATTTAAAAAAGGTACACTGGAAAAAATTCCAAAACTCCTGCAAATCTAGACTGATACCAGAAGCAAACACCCAGACCGAGGATCACATAATATATTTCAGCAATACACTCCTTTCCATTGCAAAAGAAAACATAACAAAATGCCCCCCCCTACAAAAGTCAACAAACCATGGTATAACAAAGAATGCCAGGAAGCAGTGAGAATGCGATGCGCCAAACTAAGAAAATTTAAAAAGAATCCAACTAAGGAAAACCTAGATCAATTTAAAAACAGCAGAGCAAAAGCAAGAAAAATCATCAAAGAAGCAAAAAGGAACACCTGGAAAAACTTTGTATCAAAAATAAATGAGAACACCAAAATCAAAAAATATGGGAGACGGTAAGGAAAATATCTGGGAAAAACAATAAAGACCCAATCAAACACCTTACTTGCAATAACATAAAAATTACTAACAAAGAAAATATTGCAAACAAACTAGTTGAACAATTCTCCATAAACTCCACATCAAAAAACCAATCAAAGAAATTCCAAACCCTAAAACAGAACGAAGAAAAGAAAAGAATTAACTTCGAATAAAAAAAAAACGAAGAACATTACAACCAACCATTCAACAGAACAGAACTAAAAGAGACAATCCAAGCATCTCATGATACAGCAGTAGGCCCTGACGAAATTCACTATCAATTTCTAAAAACCCTACCAGAACCATCTCTCAACTACCTTCTACAAATATACAACGACATATGGATGAGCAATAACATCCCCAAAAAACTGAAAATAAGCCATAGTAATTCCAATACCTAAACCAAAAAAAGACCATTCAGATCCAACAAATTACCGACCTATTGCCCTCACCAGCTGCGTATGCAAGACCTTCGAAAGGATGGCCAATGAAAGACTAACATGGTATCTTGAAAGCAAAAACCTGATAACAGAATATCAATCAGGCTTCAGGAAAAATAGAAGCCCCATCGACCACCTAATCAGATAACAAACATTCATCAGAGAAGCTTTTGCCAGAAAAGAACAGCTAATAACAATCTTTTTCGACCTAGAAAAAGCATATGACACTATGTGGAAATATGGCATTAAAAAAGACCTATATGACCTTGAATTTAGGGGCAGAATGCCAGAACTCATTTGCAATCTCTTAAATAATAGACACTTCAAAGTAAGACTAGGCAACACACTCTCAGCCCAAAAAGAACAAGAAATGGGGGTACCTCAGGGTAGCATCTTATCCGTCACCCTTTTCAACATAAAAATAAATAAAATCATTGAAAACATAAACCCTGGTACTAACTGTGCCCTATACGTGGACGACTTACTCATTTGCTACCGATCAAAATACATAACCACAGCTGAACGAAAACTGCAACTTTATCTAAATAAAATAAACGAATGGGCCACAGAAAATGGTTTTAAATTCTCAAAAGAAAAAACAAAATGCGTCTATTTCTGTAAACTCCAAAGAACTCACCATGATCCTATCCTAAAACTGGATAACAATATCATCCCTGTCGTTGAACAACACAAGTACCTGGGCTTAATATACGACAGGTAACTGACCTTCATACCTCACATAAGAAATCTAAAAAAAATGTCACAAGGCCATTAAACTGATCAAAATCCTAGCCCACACTGACTGGGACGCTGACAAAACCACACTACTTAAACTATACCGTTCCTTAATAACATCCAAGCTGGATTATGGATGCTTCATATATGGGGCAACCAGAGAATCATATATAAAAGAACTAAACACAATACACCACCAAGGCTTAAGACTGGCTCTCGGAGCCTTCACCACTTCACCAGTGGAAAGCCTATACACCGAGTCTACCGAATTTCCACTGACACTTAGATGGAAAAAACTAGCCCTTCAATACTGCTTAAAACTCATCATGTCCATAAAACCCTGCAAACAATTGTGTTTTCCACCCACAACACACAAACTTCTTTAATGGGAGAGAAAATATTATTAAACCATACAGCCTACGTATAAAAGACCTTCTTACAGAAGCCCAAATAGATACCACAGAAATTCAGGTTTCTCCCAAACCAAAATCTCCATCTTGGCTAATTAAACAGCTATCGGTAAATTTAACCCTCAAGAATGTAACAAAATCTTCTAAATCCAACACACATCCCCTAACTTATACAAATAACTTAAATAATATATTAGAACAATATCAAAACTGGACACACAGATAGCTCCAAAGAACTAAACAAAGCTGGAAGTGCAGCCATATCTAACAACATTACAAAAACGTCTCCCAGACAACTGCTCAATTTTTAGTGCTGAATCAACAGCCATTGACCTAGCTTTAGACATCATCCAAAAAACCAAGTCAAAGAAATACTTAATATTATCTGATTCACTTTCAGTCTTAACGTCATTAAATAACAAAAAACTTGAACAACCCCTTAATCATAAACCTCCTGGAAAGAATCACCTCCCTTTCCAAAAACACTGACATCGTATTCTGCTGGATTCCCAGCCACATACGACTCAAAGGCAACGAAAAAGCTGATACAGCAGCAAAAAAATCTTTAAAAATGAATATCAGCAATACAAAAGTACCTCACACTGATTACAAACCACTAATCAACAAATATATCACTTCCAAGTGGCAGGAGTCATGGAATGCCTGCAAGAATAACAAGCTCCTGCAGGTGAAGCCCAACCTCAGGAAAAGAACGGAGGGCGGGACCTCTAGCTGGGAGAAGACAAAAAGCGAACAAACAATAATGACAAGACTTCAAATAGGACACACCAGGATCACTCGTACCTGTTAAAAGGCCAAGAGGCCCCATTCTGTGTGTCATGTCATGAGGTTTACACGGTGAAACATATCCTGATAGACTGCATGGATCTCCAGCAGATACGAATGAGGTACTACCGTGAAGGTAGTCTAAAAGATCTTTTTCACGGAGTGGACCCTGGCAATATCCTGAAATTGCTAAGAGAAACAAGAGTACATAACAAAATCTAAAACCCTAATAAACAACAAACAAACATAACCAAATAACCACTTCAGAAAAAGTTAAAACCCAAATAACAAACAAAATACAACCAAACAACCTTTCCAGCAAAATCAAATTACCTAATAAACAACAAACAAACATAACAAAATAACCTCCTCAGTATTAAATGACCCACAAAGGTTGATATTCTGGTTAAATAATCCATCCATCCCTTTAATATTTTGTGGTTTAGTACACAGTGGGAGGCTAGATAGATTTCCTCAGTTATAGTGAAGGCATCTAGGAAAAGGGGGATTTTTTAAAATATTAAACCGGACATAAAGAGCCGGTTGACCCTTGTACAGCAATGCTTATGATAATGATGATGGTGTCACAAACAAAACATCTGCTTCCAATGTGTCATAAGCCAGCATGAAAGAAGTAAAGCTCAGAAAACTGTCATGAGAATGCTCATGTCAGTATAAAATCTGGTCTAAGCAGAGATAGCAAAACATAGCAAAAATATCTTCTATATATTTGTGTAAGATTCACTCTTAAACTAATTAACTGATCATTATGAAGCTTAGACCAAAGATTCTATGCATAAGGATTAATAGTGTTGGCTACATTTAATTTTATTTAATGCAAAAGGGGCAAAGAGGAGATGGAAGACCTTTGTTTAAATTCAGGTACTTCCGATTTTTGTAAAATTTAAACAAAAGGTATTCAATAACAATTGGATAATGTTCCTTAAATTTAATTTATTTTGAGGTGTTTTGAAGGATTTTATCAGACAAAATACGCTTCAATATATTGTAATTCATGCAGATTTTTTATTTATTATTACAGATAAATCTATTGAATATTATATATATGTATATGTATGTTGCGTTGTTATCTCTAATAGGGGGGATCATGTGTGATCGTCTAATCAGTGTTAACGTTATGTGATCGTCTAGTAGTCCAGTCTATTAAATGATATGTTCATATGCCGTTGCGTGTGTGCGTGGTACATGTATTTTTTAATATACCTTCTGCATCTTGGATGTTGGTCCATCTGGAATCATCTCGTCTTGGAGGGGAGACTTGGTACCTGTTTTGGGCGAAGATTCAATCACTCCAAGACAAGGAATTAGTTTTATAGTTTATTTCACTTTCCAGATGTCTCGCAGAGGATGGAAAGTGAATCTCTGGCCTGTGTTGTTCTGTTCTACACACGTCAGCGTCCCTCCCAGTGAAGGGGAGGCGACAACGGTGAAGCCGTCCGTCCTCTTCTAAGTCTAAACCAAATCTCTACGATTCAGCTAACCTGATCATGTGACTAACATGCAATTCGATCAGCTGACCCTGACTTCCAGTCAACGTGTCTTAATATAATTTACACATTTCCCCCTCTCTCTCTTGATCCATTCTCTAACATTTATATATATATATATATAAAACTAATTTTAAGTAAAAAAATGACTTGAGTGCTATCAGCTAGAATTGAAATCAAAGTATTTAGCGCTCCAGCCACATTCCTTATCATCTGAGCTATTTACAGATAGATACGAAATATTGAAAATTAAATTACTTCAAGTTATGAATTTGTGCATGCGCAAAAGTAATAGTAATATGTTTGCAAATTGAAATGAACATTTTGCATTTCAACTTGTCGACATATTTTTGTACGTGTTATTCATACATCCAAATAAAAATGTTATTTTTTATAAACCGTTCTTTGTGTATTATTACTATTTCCTGTTAATTTCAGTGCTATGTAACCAGTAGCTTAAGATTTTATCCGTTAAATATTTTCACACGCACATACATCTGCTGTATTATTTATATAGGTAAGTGATCAACCACAAATTTATTGTCTGTGTTTTGTTAACTAATTTAAGACGAATCTCATGCGCTGAATCCCAAAAATCACAAGTTTTTGACCACATGTCATTTTCTAAAACCTCATGTGCTATGACATGTCCTTTTTTTACGTTTTTGTTCACATGTATTCATATGTGAAGCATTTTAGAAGTTTGGAGTAAAATGCCATGTTTTGATTGGAAGTGATTGTTTTTATGACAAGAAGTATTCAGGTTTGATAGTTTTAAGTGACTAAAAGTGGCATTAGTTTGAAGTAATAAAACCTCAAAATCTTCCAAAGATTGATGCTCAGCATACACCAAGAAGTATTGGCCTGTGTGGGAGGAATTGGTTCTTTGCAAAGGAAGGAATGTCATCAACAACTCTCTAGTAGACAGAGATGGGATACCGCCGCACATCAAGTTCAGCTTAATCAAGAGATTCACCAAGACACTGGACAAGGATGGTGGCTGTTTTATGTAATTGTGCCAGGTTTTTCAGGATTGACCATGCAGAAGTTGAAAGCTGACATCTTTGATTGTCTTCAGATTCGGCAGATCCAGAGTTTGAAAACTCAATAAAGTGAAACTGGCAACGCGGAAGGTATTTGTTCTGGTACTGAAGAAGTTTGTTGGCAACTTTGAGATCAGAAACTATGCAGAACTTGTCAATTACTTTCAGCAACCTGGGTTGCTATTATTTTCACATATGGGTCGATTTCCTGAGAACCTGGATTCAGTGGGTGACGGGCAAGGGGAGAGATTCCATCAGAACATGAAAGAGAGAGAGAGAGAGAGAGAAACTAGATATTGGAAACAGTCATGATGGCTGAGTACTGGTGGAATCTGAAGAGAGATCTCCCTGTTGTTGAGTATTCAAGGAGTTTGATAAAACGGAAGTTCAAGCCATAAAATTTGAACAATGGTGAAGCAGCAATTTACATACAATTTGCATACAACTTACGTTTATCACTGCTCACCATTCAGTTTACAGTAATCGATGTTTTTATCAGGTAATCTACAGATATTATTGGCAAAACATTTTTTTATTTTTAAAAACATATTTAGAATGATACGTGTTCACAAAAATGTATTCGATTTTGTGACAAGATCTGATTTTTTGCAAATCAAGAACACAAAACCTTACCTGATAGAAAGATACGGATGCCAGAATACATTCAGCATTTATAGAAACCTAAACAACTTCAGCATTTATAGAAACCTAAACAACTTTCAAAAAGTAAGTGTTATCCAGTGAATTCGGGCCGACCAAAATATTTTGAAAATTCAAAATATTTCATATTTGGATAGAATTTAGTCAATTGATGAAGATTATTTGATTAAGCTTCGTATTTTAAGTATCGTCTAGAAGCAATATCATGGGAAATGGATTTGGATCACAATTGGAACAAGAAATATAATTAAAAAATAAAACTGCCCCTGTGTCTTACTTTACCACACTTTGATGCTCGACCAAAGGCCGGAAAGTGCAGATGTCTGCAAAATAAAATCATCTGTACATAAAAACTTCTATTGAAATGATTAAAGCTGGCATTACATAACCTGAAAGTGATTGACATGCCGGAGAAACAAAAACAACCAACTTGTCTGGCGACAGAAAAACGACTCGCTTCTCAAAGAATGGTGAGCACATCGATACAATTCCAAATGGACACATAAAGATCTATAAAGAAAAGAAAGGAATGATGAAAGCGTGGAAATAGATCATTGTATTGCTACTACCCCCCCCCCCATCACCGAATGGTAAATATCACTTAACTAATGAAAGAATGTACATCCATTACCGCATTTTTGTTTATGCAAAGTTACTCGAGTCGTGATCACGTAGAGTGGCTGTTCAAATTAAGTCATCGACACAAAAGTGTTGCTTTTATAGCAAATACTAGCAGGCCGCCCGGGGTTGCCCAGTCATAAATATGATTATTTTAATGCAGGTTTCATATTTATTACTAGAGTCAATTCTTTCCCAATTATTACATTACCCAATATATAGTAGTGATTTCAAAAGTTACAAAAAAATGACTTTCAACTAGAATCGAAACCAAAATATTTAGAGCTCCAACCTTACCCGTTACTGTTTGAGCTATCCTCAGATTGATAAGAAAACGTGAAAAATTTACCGTTTTAACATGTATATTTGTACATGCATACAAAAGCACTTTAAGTTGACTTACGCCTGCCAAGTTCCACTTGTTTTCCATTTTGCTCCCTTAGCAGCTATTTTTACCTGCTAAGACCAAATCGAATTTGTTCCCCACATGCAAATTTTCTATATATCAAGTTTCAAATCTGTAGGCCAAAAATTAGTGAGGAGTTTGATAGAGACCGTTCCCCAGACAGAGGGAAAATATAGCTTTTATCTAACAGACCGCCTGGCGTTATCCAGTCATAAAATATGCATCAATATTATATTTTATTTCATGCAGATTTCGTATTTATTATTATAAATTCTCTATTATTATTATTATTGTTATTATTATTATTATCGTCAATTCTCTATTGATTATTATCCAATATATAGGAATGATTTCAAAAGGTATAGAAACAAAAATATGACTTTGGTGCCATCCACTAGAATTGAAACCAAAATGTTTAGCACTCCAGTCTTCGTCAATAGTGTCTGAGCTACCGATAAATGGAAAAATTAAAAATTAACCTATGAATGTTTAATTTTGCTCATGTATAAAATTAACAGCATGAGTAACAAATTACTTCGACTTACTACTGCCAAGGTCAACAGTTTTTTTTTTTTTTCTTGCTTTTATTTTTTTTAGCAGATATTTTTACAGGCTAAAACAAAATCTAAATTGTTCGACAGGTCCAAATCAAGTTTCAAGTCTAGAGATCAAATATTCAGAGAGGCGTTTGGGAGAGCCTTTTCACACATGGAGACAAGATCACTTATATATATAATTATGGAAATCCCTTCAGATAAAGAATGAAGACACTTGATGTAAGAAGCTAAAAAAATACTAGCTCAAGGTTACAAACTTGCCAATGATAAAGGCTAGAAGGAATAGATTCTGATCATGAAAGCAACAGTTCGTCCCTCTTTGTCAGAAACATTGTTCATGGAATGTGAGGACTAAAGAATGTAGTTTCAGCGTTTAATTTGTGTATGAGTCATCTTCTGATAGCATCATTTTGTCTATGAATGCGACCCTTATAAACAAGGCAGTACATATCTTTGTTAAGCTAGAAAGTTCCACCATTAACAAACTGGCGAGTTCAGCTGCTAACATGTGCGTGCAAGTTCACAAAATGTTATGCGAGATTTATATGATTGCATTACCTTAGTTCCGTATTTCTCTTGGCATGCATTTTAAGCATTTAATTTATGTATTAGTTTTCTTGGAGCTTTTGATAGCTTTATTTCGTCCACAACAAAGTAGTTCTTTGTTGCACTAGAGCGCTGCTTTATCATTGACTTAAACTGGCCAGTTCATCTGCTGGGATCAAACATCCAACAAACTGCTTCCCATGGTTTCACCATAAACCTAGTATAGTGGTTTCTGAGTGCTATGCCTTGCGCGAGGGCACCACTAAATATTATCTTATCTCCACACCACATTTTGATTTGTGACATTATCATGACTAAATAATGATATGTGCATATGCAGTAGGCAAGATATTTCTATGTATATACTATGTATTCAAAGAAATCTACATCAAATAAGTTAGCTCATTTACATATTACATTAAATAATTAATAATAAGGTCTGAGTTATTACAAATTTATAGAGTTCCTTACATTTTTCTGTTTAGCGGTATTCAACAATAAAGTTGCTTGCACGGCAACCAAGAAAGCTAACATGCTTGCCAGATGGTTTGCCTCAAACTCCACATTGGACACAGCAATCCACTCCCTTCCTGATTTTGCGGACAGAAACCATACTAGGTGATCTGAAAATCGCTCTTTCTAAAGTGAATGATATCATAAAAAACCTAGACACCTCAAAACCATCTGGACCTGATATCATCCCAGCTGTACTATTAAAAATATGCTCCGCTGAGGTTGCTCCAGTTCTCCTCAAACTCTTCAACAAATGCCTCAACGAATCATACTTTCCTGACTGCTGGAAAACTGCTTCTGTGGTACCAGTTTACAAGAATTCTAGTAAAAGAACTGACTCATTAAATTATCATCTTAGTAGTGTCCTCTCTCTTTTTGCTAAAATATTTGAGTCCATAATTAAGCAAGCTCTAGTCCAATAGCTTACAGTTGCTACCCTTCTGTCCAACCAACAATATGGATTTAAGCAAGCCCGTTCTACTGCAGATACCTTAACTGTAATCTCTGAACTTATATGCCATGCACTGGATAAAGGGTAAAATACAGCATAACCCTACCTTCACCTTCTTTATCTAAGGCTTTTGACAGGGTATGGCGCGATGGTCTTCTCAGGCAAATCAGATCCTATAATATTACTGGACGAATACTTAATATAATTAAATCTTTCTTAAATAAAAAAAAGAATCCAGGTTGTCCTCAATGGTCATACGTCAAAGAAATATGATATAAATGCAGGTGTACCTCAAGGGTTGATCCTTGGACATTTATTATTCCTGATATTCATAAACGTAAAATTGTCTCTGAGATGGGTATAATTGCTGATGACATCACGCTTTGTAACAGGCACATGGGTAAAATGAATGAGCAAATATCTAAGGCAATGGCGATAACCCTAAAGAAGACCTCCAGTCTATAGTTGAATGGAGACAAAACTGGATAACATTCAATGCTACCAAGACTAAGCTTGTTTCGTTCAATTATTACAAGAAGCCTTCCCAACCACCAATAGCTATGACCAAAGACACATTGCCTGAAAGTACTTCATTCAAACTCCTCGGCTTTACAGTCACAGAGAACATGAGTTGGAACAGATACATCGAGGGCATTGCTGAGGCTGCTGCGAGGAAAGTTGGCTCTCTCTACCATGGTTAAAATTAGTTACACCTGAAAGTATCATGTACCTTTATATATATTGTCACATTTCTCTCTCCTGGGCAGGGTTCAAAAGAGAGTCACCAACCTAATAGGTCCCGAACTGTCAGCTAAGCTTCAGCCTTTCTACCATCGATAAAGTGTTGCATCCCTCTGCCTGTTTTACAAGTATTTTAATGGTAGATTCTCCGACGAACTACAAGCCGTTGCACTCCCTTGACGTTAATACTCCCGACAAACCCGAAAAGCAGCAAAATCCCACTCCTATACAGTAGAGATATCCAGATGCCAGAAAGCTTTCTACTCCAATAGTTTCTTCCCTAGAAATGCTAAACTCTGGATTCCTGCTTCCCCAACTGCACTGTGCCTTGTTTGGAGTGAAAATGCAATAAAAAAGTTGCTTTATTTCAGTTTTGCTTAATTTAATTTATATTTAATTATTATTAGCCGAGATAAGTTACATTTACAAACGGAAGTAAGCTTTATTTATATATTTATATATCTCACTTGATTTTCATAGATGAAGATGCTTACATATGGTTGACTTCGAAGAAAATCGTAACAGGATTAAGAGTTAGGATATTCGATGTATCTTAAATAGTTATAGTTCAATAACTTGAGTGTTATTTCTTCTGTTTTTGTTTCTTCCTTCTTCATTCATTTCGTTCCACGACCGACCCGTTGAATTAGGCACACGTGCTTGTTAGGTAAGTCACGCATTTCCCTACAATAGTATGTGACTAAACCTTCGAGCTGGTGTACAAGAAGTTCAGTTAATATATTGATGAGTTGAGAAAAAGAACTGTAAGACGGTGAAGATAAAACGCCTTGTGAATTTTACATCCATTTTAAAACGCCTATAAAAGTTGAAAAAATTACCAAAATTTTGGTTCCATTTTTTATATTTATGGCAATTGTTCTCTTTATTAAATTAGATGAATTTATTTTTTTTATTTCAGACAGTGCAAAGTAGTGAGAAAAATTAAAATAAGAGATCTGTCAGATTTCCAAAGATTGTTGGTTCTATTGTAACGAAAGCGGTTGAGATAGTGGCCGTATCGAGGGGAACTCTCTCACAGGTGACAATAGCCTATGAAAAAAAGGAAAGCATCCTTCTCTAAACAAAATGGCATACGGCTGTCTGAAAAATCGTAGAGATCTTGCAAGGATTGTAAAGAAAAGGCAAAAAACCACGGTACCTAAAATTAATCTTTTTTCAACAAACACTGTTTGCCAAAAAATTTATACGGCTGGATTTCACAAGAGGGCTGACATGACTGCACCAAGGTTTTCCATTATTTTGTTCAACCTCTTTGTATCTGGATGGTGAAGCTATTGCGGTTGTCAAAAAGTTTTGTAACTTTAGTGATACAACTGGATAACAGAGTGGAAAAAGTTCTAGTGTGATTGTAATAGTTAGTAGTGAATGATAATTTTTGCAACAAGCGCTGTCGATCAAGAGAAGTGTCTATCAGACATGTGTATACTGTATTATTATTTATGGAAGTGCGACCGGGTTAGTGGAATTTGAGGACATACGTTGTATGGAGAAAAATAAGACAAAGAGAGACATGTAATGTGCGTCTTAAATACATATTTAGTTTGATTAATTTCCGAGGAAGCTTAAATGTGAACCGTATAAGGAAATGTGGTGTAGAAGAGGAGACTTCGAGGATGTCCCTATGTTGAAAGAATCGATGGATGTTTTTAGATCAGAAGATGTAGAAGAGTTAAGGTAATAGATCTAATTCACAGAAGAAAACCAAAGTAAACATAGTAGGTAGCGATAAAAATAGACTCTAAAGAAAATGAGATGAATAAAGACCTGATCAGATCAGTGTTTGTGTATATATATATATATATATATATATATATATATATATATATATATATATATATATATATATTGTAAAAGAGAGGGAGATTAGGAAAATACATATCCAAGAGCGAACTTAACAGAACAGTTTTGATCAGTTTTATATCTTCTTACAAAGATTACAAACAAGACATAATGTCATTAAACCTTATGTCTAGAATAATTATTTAAAGTTGTTTTACAATTCATTACATGATTGTAACATTGACAAAAATTTATACCAGGTTTATTTATTTACACTCGTAGACTTTATATGAAACAAATAAAGAGTATTTATACATTTTTATACAGACAATAGCTTTTGGTAAAAAAAAATGCATGAGGCCATGTGTGCCTGTGCGTTGTTGATCATTGCGATCGTGTGAGAATAACATTTTGTTAAATGTGATTACAGAGTTAATTTAGTGACTGCACATTTCGTTGTTCATGATTTTTGCAAAGTTTATCGTTCCTCTGTAAGGCTGTTCGATATGCAGAGATCGTTCTATAATCAAGACTGTTTATGTGTGTCAACAATCTCCGAGTGCATGAGTGCCAGCAAACTTTTGTTTGATAACATGGGAAAAAAGAAAGAAAGGGACGAAAGAGGATGTTGATATCGCTAACTATCTATTGAAACATGCAACTCTGGAAATAAGGGCGATAATCGTATACATCTGAAAACGGAATGGTTGTACATTGTGTCCGTGTTTTTGCTTAGCACGAAACTACCGCCTACCGTGTTTCCAGAAAATATACAAAAATGTAAGATGCCTTAACAGGAGATTTAAATTCAGGGAATTTTGGTTCATTGATATCTAATTAATGTATTAAATTTAATGCAACTCTGAAATATTTTGATTTTCAGATGACAGGTACTGTCTATATTATTTCTCTAAAACCTCCTAAAAATATTTCAAAGAAACTTAAATTTGGGGAATATTTATTAATTTATGCATAATAGCTATTGTTAAAGCCACACAAAAATTGGAGGTATCAACATTTTTACAAAAGGCTTTTATTCATTCTCTGTCCCTTTGCGGAAAACTAAATTCTACTAAAAATTTCCTGAATTAGTACACTTTAAACCTAGCAATTATGTTTCAAAATTCATAATGATAGGACACTTAGTTAAGGTGTGAATCCTGTACATATAAATATATGAACATATGCTCACACTTAAAATTTTTCTAAATAGAGATATATTTTTGAATTGACTGTCTAGCGTTCAGCTAATTTTCACTTGGTTCTGAATATGTTGAACTTCTGTCTATTCTTAAATAGTTTAATCATCTCTTTACGTTCACAAAATTTTCAGACCTGACAACCACTTAGACTCAGCAAACTTGTCTGAATCAACCTGGAGCCATACTTATTATTCCAATCATTAACTTTGCAGGCAAAATACTTCCTCTACTGTTGAAGCAATGAATTTCTAAGCTTTTCTTCCGTTGGATGGCTGTCATTTTTGCTCTAGCAGCATTTACCTTTAGAATAAAAGTGAAAGCACCATTCTTTAGTGAGAAGCAAAATCCGGGGAGGTATTTACATTTTTAGTCGCGTGCAAGTGACTATATAACTCGGTCGGTCGGTCTGTCTGTCGGTATGTCCGCAACACTTTTGTGCTTGGGCTTTTTGGTTGAGATCAAAGGTCTGTTGTTAATAGATGCTGTTCTTAGATTTTTAAGCTTTTCTTGGCCTTTTGGCCAAGATCAAAATGTAGTATCTGCCGGAACAGATACTGCAAGCAACGACCATATGTGGGGGCAACCTCATATATAAGACCTTGGTCAATGTAGGGGCAACCCCTCATACCAATTGTCACTATCCAGCTCCCCTACTCCCCGGGGAGCTGGTCCGCATTTCCCCATTCACTCCTCACTTTAAAAATCGGCCTTGTGCCTAATTTGCTCGGTGGGGGAGCAAATAAATACTCCCTTTTCTTGGCCTTTTGGCCAAGATCAAAGTGTAGTATCTGTTTTTACTACATGCTGTACTTATGTTTGTAACTTTGTGATATAAAGTGGGGGATCAATTTTCTGTGTTAATTTAATGTAAAATGATCACCCACTTTACAACCACTCAAATCCATTCAAGTCATTCTCCAGATCATTCAAGTTGTTTTTGAAGGATTCTAATTATTTTTTAAGCATTCAAGTCATTATTAAGGTCATTCAATTCATCCTTAAGGTGATTAAAGTAATTTTAAGTCATTTCCTTTTTATTTAAGTCATTTTAGCCCATTTTTCAGTCATTTAAGTTTATCTTTAAGAATTTCATGCCAATCCTACATTCACGCATTCATTCATTACACGAGAGCACGCAACTAATGGTTATCGGCCTTGTTATGATTAAATATAACAATAGTTTTATAGTAAGATTAGCCGACTTATTTGGTGTTTGTCTCACAGCTAGCACCTTCAAGAAAGACCAGTAGGGGCGCCTCAAGCTATTAGCAGTAACCCAACTCCTTCTAAAATCCTGAAAAAGTGAACCTCCTAAAACTACACAAAATAACGGAGAACAAGTCATCAATGGCGGGAGATCTGGTGACTTTGGCATCAGGAGAAATTCTTAGTTTACTTGGATTTGTCAAAGATGAATTTGTTTTAAATATAAATATTAGTTTTATTCCAGTTTTTGCCTTCTTGTCTCAAATTCTAGTATTAAATATTAAATTCGTTTTAATGCCAATAGGCAGTTAAAGAAAAATAAATTGTTTGAGACCATAAAAATAATTCCCAAAGTATTAATAATCTTCACCCATTCATTTATTTTAAGTTTATTATATTTTTATGCTTTAATTGATGTTTGGAGATATGACGTCAATTATAAATCTATGAGTTAAGGTAATAGATCTAATTCACAGAAAACCAAAGTAAACATAGTAAGTAGCAATAAAAATGGACTCTAAAGAAAATGAGATGAATAAAGACCTGATCAGATCAGTATATATATATATATATATATATATATATATATATATATATATATATATATACATCAATTGAATAAAATCACAACCTACATGAATAGAAATTCACCTATTTTGGCGTTAAGCTCTTACAGCTGTTTCGTGAAAGGATGGACAATTACCTCTCGTCCATAGAACTGTAAATCTTCCATCTAGTCACTCCTCAGAGACGCTTACAACTATTCCCAACTAGTTCTTAAATCCGTTGTGAATACGTTTATTTTTTCCCTCCATATCAAATGGAGCTCATATTTATACTTAGTTTTTAGTTTCGTACAACCCTTACAGTCAAGAACATCTTCCTATAACTTTGTTTTTAGTCTATTTTGGGGGCACTATTTTAAATTAGTCTCACTTTTAAGGATATTCTAATTTAATTTTAGCTTTTATTTAGATTTCACGGGTTCGTGGAACGAATGAGAAATCGATCAAACCCTGAATTCAGGATCCAGGATAGAATATGTACAATTAAACATGGATTTGAGGTTTTAAAAAAAATGGGGGATTCTGTGAAAGTTAGTAAAACAATAAAAACTTGTTATTTACGTCTAGTTAGAACTTGATAATATTTACATGTAAAAAATAAAATGTGATAAATTAGTAAGTTGGAGAAGTATGAAGCTAACGATTATAATAATGAGTTAAGGAACTGACAAAAATAACATGGATTTGCGGTTTTAAAAAAAACGGGAGATTATATTACACTTAGTAAAACAATAAAAACTTTCTTTTTTACGTCTATAAAAACCTTTAGATCTAAATCACTTCTAAAAACATTGTGACGATAGAAGGATTTAAAAATTATATAAGCTCTAGGTTCACTAGGAATTTAAAATACTACATTAAACCAAGTTAGGTGTTTCTGTAATTCTATCTTGTATTATAATTATTCATTTATTGTGGGTATTCCTCTTTATCTATTATCATTATAATTTAATTTTACATTATCTCTGGTCTTAGTTTTTTTTGTTTTTTTTTTTATAGAATACTTTGCATCAAACCTATTTTTATTTAGTCTGGATTAAGTTTAGATAACAGGAATTTATTTTTATGCAGAAATCCTTGGATGATTTCTTTGCGTGAGTTCAGTAATTTGTCGTTTGTCATTAAAATATGATAAGATTCTAGTATGCATAAGCCGCACCTACCTGATTTTGATGGCTAGTATTTTCTTGCTTTCCCTATAATAGACCATTTTAGTTCATACTTTATGTTTTTACTTATGAGATCTCTGACCCTTTCCCCAAGGGCAGTATCGTTTTTAATTTTCATATTTTTATTCAGGTTGTTCTTTATTCGGTTATTAGTTTGGTTGGTTCTATCAATATTATTCACATTATTTCTAATTATTTTAAATGATGCAACATGGTTACTATAACGCTGCTTAAACTTGCAACCAGTTGATCCAAGGTATGTTTCCGTACCAATATATATATATTGTAAAAGAGAGGGGGATTAGGAAAATACATATCCAAGAGCGAACTTAACAGAACAGTTTTGATCAGTTTAATATCTTCTTACAAACAAGACATAATGTCATTAAACCTTATGTCTAGAATAATTATTTAAAGTTGTTTTACTATCCATTACATGATTGTGATTCAAGAAAATTATTGCGGTATGCTTGCATGTTTGACGACATTAACAAAAATTATACCAGGTTTATTTATTTACACTCGAAGACTTTATATGTGAAACAAATAAAGAGTATTTATACATTTTTATACAGACAATAGCTTTTGGTAAAAAAAAGAATGCATGAGGTCATGTGTGCCTGTGCGTTGTTGATCATTGCGATCGTGTGAGAATAACACTTTGTTAAATGTGATTACAGAGTTAATTTAGTGACTGCACATTTCGTTGTTCATGATTTTTGCAAAGTTTATCGTTCCTCTGTAAGGCTGTTCGATATGCAGAGATCGTTCTATAATCAAGACTGTTTATGTGTGTCAACAATCTCCGAGTGCATGAGTGCCAGCAAACTTTTGTTTGATAACATGGGAAAAAAGAAAGAAAGGGACGAAAGAGGATGTTGATATCGCCAACTATCTATTGAAACATGCAACTCTGGAAATAAGGACTCTAAAGAAAATGAGATGAATAAAGACCTGATCAGAGGTAGTTTAGTTTATAAGTCAATTTCTTAATCTAAAATGGACATTAAAACAAATATGATGTCGACTACTGTAAAGTGTTGGTAAGATGGCGTATATTTGAAAGCACCCTAATTGCCAGGAATGTCTTGTTTACGTAGCCAGCGGGCTAGGCTACTTCTATGGGGGTGTGATGCCAAGACCACTCCGGTCTTGTAACTGGGCGTCTTATGTTCGATTCAACCTCTACACGCCCTCCCCCTTCCCAGGGCCACAAGATACTCGTGTTATGGTCCAATGGTTTGAGGCTTTGGAGTAGTTGTGCAACATGCCCCATATCTGTGGGAATAGGTTCTTGGGTGGTCACGTCACCCTTCTGCTATGACGCACCGGTTGGTCTTCCTCAACCTTCATCATCCCAGGGGATGCTGTGTCATTCACCTCCATCTGTTCTGCTAGAGTTTTTGGATGTTTCAGGCTTGTGTTGATCCGTACATGTGGGGGACGATCGTCCCGGTACTTCAGACTCTGTTAGGTTGTCTATGGTATTCAACATTCCTGGTGGCTCCTCAGGTATCGAATGACAAGGGGTATCTACCATGGGGTTTATTCCTCAGAGGAATCCTCAATTGCGACGGGTTACCTAGTTACTTCCATCAGTGTGTACATTATACTGCCAGTTACCCAGTGTTTCCATCACCCTTACTGTTTTGCCCATCAGTGTGGTGTGGACTAACTTAGTTTTGAACCTGCACTGTTTCCCCAACTTTCAGTTCCTGAAGTGACTTTTTAGATTGTATTCCCTTTCATTCTGTATGTGTCTTTTGCCATCGCTGTTCCCTTTAATGACTGATTTCTCTCCAGCGTTTTTGGATTCGATATTGGTCCTGGAGCACTGGGAGATGGTCCTTTATCACGCAACCATAGAGCATCATCACTGGAGACATGTCGGTCTTGCAGAGTGTTACAATGAGTCAGTAGGGACCTAGCTGTCTGGTCATAGCATAGGCGACCGCAACTGTCCGTGCTATCAATAAGTGTCGTTTTAATAGCCAACTCTGCTCTCCTATAGCTTTGAGGATAATATGCCGATCATGTTCCTTTCCTTATGCCCAATTATCTAGGAACTGGTTATATCCATTGGAGTCAAACCAGTTTTGTAGGGCATCACATGTGGCCTTGGCATTCCTGGACGACATCACAGTGACTTCTACCCATCCGATGTATCTATCTGCATATGATAGGTAGTTTTGCCCACGTAAATCGAAAAAGTCCGTCACTGTCTTCTGAAATGGGAACTCAGGGTTTGAGAGCGGCATTAGGGGTTCCCTAGCTTGTGATGGAGCCATTACGTTGCATACTTTGCACTGTCTGACAAATGCTCATGTTCAGTCTTGGCCAAAACAGCCGTTGTCTGGCGTTTGCCAACATTCCATGGACGCCCTGATATGCCGAGTGGAGCAATTCCAGTACCTCCCTCCGCACATAGTTTTTTGGGTATAAGAATTTTATTTTCCATTATCATCACCCCTTCCAAGCAATATAACTTCTCTTTCATATGCCAAAACCGGCGAATTGTTTCCGGCAATTCGTGCCGAGATTTATGCATGAATTCAGCAAGGGTATGCCATTCCTCATCAGTAGGAGCTGCAGCCACAATCCTGTCCCATGTTATTGCCCTTAATTTGGAGTCCTACTCAAAAGTGGAGTTAAATGACGCTCTTATGGCACCATCAATGGTTTGTGCGATGTCCTTTTCATTTGCTTCCTCCTGGCTTAATGTTATTGGGCATCTCGATGTACAGTCTGGTGCCGCATTGTGTTTGCCAGGGAGATGCTTTATTCGACATTTGTACATCAAGGACCGTTCTTTGAAGTTGAAGAGTCTTGGGTTCTTTATGTCCTCCAGAGCTTTGTCCGAGAAGATTTTCACTAAGAGCTTATGGTCCACGGTGACTAACAGCGCTGGGCATCCCAAAACAAACATGCTGCATGCTTCCAGTCTGTAGACTAATGCCAATGCGTCTCCTTCCACTAGTATATATCGGGACACTGCGTCATTAGTAAATTGGAAGCCAGCCAGGATTAATATCCAGTGGTCCTCACCACACTTCGGTCTGGCTTCAGTGGCACAGTTGCAGTGGGCATGATGTGGGCATACATTAAATGCACTGGAAAAGAAAATATCCCAAGCCTGTCCTACTGAAGTCCGTCGACAAGCAAGTTGGTCTGTTCACTTCAAAGGTTCTTACACCATTCTTGATCTCTTCTGTGATCCTTTTTTTCGACTCTTCGAAGATTCCATCGAGTGTACTGTCCCAGTAGAACTTTCAATTTTTGTCTTCAACAACTCCCGGAACGGGGCCATTACTTTGGCCTGAGAAAAAGCATAAGCTACCTGGTTTACTACTCCAAACCAGAATCTTATCAGTCAGTTATATTTTTTGGTGTCGGAAAATTCTGTATTGCTTCAGTCATTTTTTTTGTGGGTTTTATCCCGTCTTCCATTATCAAGAACCCGGCAAATTCCACCTCTTTTTCTGCGAAGTGAAATTTCTTGGGGTTGAATACAATACCATTTTTGCTGCAGTTATTTATGTACTCCATAGTATGCCAGAATGATATTTCAGTAGAGTCGTCCCATAGTATCGTGTCGTCTATGCATCTTGTTTTCGTTGGCATATCTACAGTGATATTGTCGAACCTGCGTGTATATGCGTCTCCTGATACTTGGAATCTTTGTAGTGTCCGAAGACAATGGTATCTACCCATTCCGTGATGAAGGTAGTTGCATCTCTTGCCAATGGGGAGAGGGTTAGGCTATGATAGTCATTCCATGCATCCAAGACGGTTTTCCTAGTTTTTGCAGGCACCATCGATGCCTGGTTGAAAGAAGACGGTGTATGATGGGTTTCTCGTAGGGTAGCGGTGTTGAGCTTTTGTAGGTCTACCGTATGCCTTGGTGACCAATCCTTTTTCGGTGCAACCACCATTCTGGAGCACCATGTTGTAGGTGTACCCACTGGTACAGGTTCTATGATGCCCAATGCCATGTCTCGGTCGAGGTCCTCTTTGTTTCTTTTCTTCCAATGGTGTGGGACCATGATTGGGTGTGGACAGCTGAGGATTTGGGCCCCCGGGATGAACGTGATGTCTATGGGTTTTCCTTTCATTACCTGCAGCCGTTGATGTGGACATACATCGAATGCACTAGAGTTAAAATTCTCCTTCATCCATCATTCCAATCTGGGTCTGTTTTCTTCCATAGGGGCAAAAGGGATAGTGTTCGGCTTAGGTAGGGCATTACTTCTTTGTGGACAACTACATGGTGCCTTTCCATTGTCACTAGTTGCCACGTTCTGCTGTGAAGTTAGGTCTGGAAAGTTCTCTGGTACCAGACCAAGGTCTTTTAGGGCTGACTCGGACAGGCAGAAATCTGATGTATATTTTGATACAAATGTGATGTGTTTCCCGCGATCCTACTCTGATTTTAGCAAATTTCACGTTTTTTATGTTTAGTGGATTTTCTCGGAGTCCCCAAATTCAGTGATTGATCGCTACTAGATATTAGTCTCGAAACTTCAGAAATTTTTGGATTTCTGGTCTGCTAGAGCATGTTTGTCGCACAATGTCTATGATTGCATCAATCCAATGAGTATGGAAGCCAGCATGATCTTCTGCAATCTCTACCGTCAGAGTTTGTGCTGGATCAGGAGTGCCTCTTCAGAACTTTTCTGCTGAGCAACCCCCTCGTCCTTTTGAGCTGTGAGGGTGTGAGCTCTTCCCACACTATTTACAGGGTTCAGCATCTCTTGGGGTTGATACGGTCTGGTTTTCCCAAGGCCGCTGCCTGCAACCCGACATCTGTATGCTCGTTGTAGTAGGATATACACTACTGTGGAGATGGGGGATAGACTTGTCCGTGGCCTCTAAACTGACAAGCTTGTTGAATTTTTCTTTCAGTGTCCTAAGCGTCACAGCCTCCAAGAGCACCTTGCTTTGATGCTCCAAGTTTGCCAGCCCTGCCACCATTTGTCCTGTTACCATAACGTTGGAGGAGCTGATTTTCCAACCACATTCTGTCTCGTTCGGATAAATAACTGAAAATCACTGAAAAGTTGCAGAATCTTGTGACTGATCGAAGTCATGCCACGAAGTCCGAAACTGATTCCGTCTCCTTCTGCCTTATGGAGTGGAATTCTTGCCAGTACACTTGTGTAGGCTTCTGACGGCTATGAGCTTTGTGTCATTTTTTTTTTTTTATTACATTTTCATCCCCAAACAAGGCACATTGCCATTTTGATGTAGGGGGCTACTATCAGGGACATAAGCTACAGGGGTATTATGTGGGGAGTTGAGCAGCAAGATGTCGGTTTACGTTACACTTGAACTTTTGCATGTCAGAACAGTTGGGGAAGCAGGAAACGGGAAGGGAATTCCAAAGTCTAGCGGTTCTGGGGAAGAAACTACTGGAGTAGAAGGCTCCCTTACATCTAGGGATCTCAACTGTGAAGGGGTGGGATTTTGTTGCTTGTCTGATTTTTCGGGAGTATTTAATTCGAGGGGGTACAAGTGCTTGCAGTTCGTCAGAGAATTCACTGTTAAAGTACTTGGAGAACAGGCAGAGGAATGCTACATTTTATCGATTGGACAGAAGCTGAAGCTTAGATGACAGTTCAGGACTTATTAGGTTGGCGACTCTCATTTGTACCTTGTCTAGGAGCGAGAGACTAGTAGCAGATGCACCAGCCCGAATATGACAACAATACTCCATACATGGGCGAATGGTGGACTTATAGAGGTACAGGATACTTTCGGGTGTTAGTAGCTTTCTAGCACAGAAGAGAGAGCCTTCCTTTTTCGCAGTGGTCCTGGCAATGCTCTCCATGTAATCTTTTTCAACTCTTGTTTCCTGTGAACGTTAGGCCGAGTAGTTTAAAATATGTACTTTCAGATAAAGAGTCTTTGGTCATTGTAATTGGTGGTAGAGAAGGTTTCTTGTAGTTATTGAAGGAAACAAGTTTAGTCTTGGCAGCATTGAATGTGACCATCTATTTTTGTCCCCAATCCACTACAGATTGGAGGTCATCCTCTAGTGTTTCTGCCATTTTTCTAGATCTGTGTTCATTTGTTTTCCTGTCATGTCTGTTATAGAGCGTGGTGTCATCAGCATATATACCCATCTCACTGACAATTTTGTCAGGGAGGTCATTTATGAATATCAGGAATAATATAAGTCCAAGGATAGACCCCTGGGGCACTCCCGCATTTATATCATATTGTTTAGATGTATGAACATCGAGGACAACCTGGATTTTTCTCTTATCTAAGAAGGATTTAATTACGTTAAGTATTCTTCCAGTGATACCGTATGATCTGATTTGCCTGAGGAGACCTTCATGCCATACCCTGTCAAAAGCCTTAGATATATCTAGAGCTACTGCTCTACCCTCCCCTGCCTTCTCAAGTGAATGGTATATACGCTCATAGATTACAGTTAGGATGTCTGCTGTGGAACGGACTTGCCTAAATCCATATTGTTGGTCGGTCAGAAGCATAGTGTCTGTAAGGTGATGAACAAGAGCTTGGTTAATTATGGACTCGAATATTTTGGCAAAAAGTGGGAGGAGGCTAATGGGGCAGTAATTTACTGGGTCAGTTCTTTCACCAGAATTCTTGAAAACTGCTACCACAGAAGCAGTTACCCAGCAGGCAGGAAAGCAAGATTAGTTAAGGCATTTGTTGTAAAGTTTGGAGAGAACCAGAGCTATTTCGGCAGAGCACTTTTTTACTTGCACAGCCGGGATGAGATCAAGTCCACATGCTTTTGAAGTGTCAAGATTTTTTATGATAGCATGCACCTGAGAAAGGGTGATTTTCAGATCGTCTAGTATAGCATCTGTCCGCAAAGAAAAGTCAGGCAGGGGGTGGTTAGAAGGGTCCAGTGTGGAGTTATAGGCAAACCGACTGGCAAGCATGTTAGCCTTTTTGGTTGCTGAGCAAACAACCTCATGATTGTTAGATAGTGGGGGAATTGTTGATTGCCAATTATTTACTACACTGTTAACAGCTGCTGGTTCCGTCATCCCACACATCTCCTCGTATCTATTCCAGGAATCATTGAATATCGCCAAGTCACCATTACTTGAGTTCGGTTCTATGGTAGGTCTGTCGAGTCTCCTTGTAAGTGGCTTGCTGGACTGTCCTCTGTCTCTTCGCAGGGCGATGTTCTCTTGCTGTAGCTTGAGAATCTGTTGAAGTAATGTCTGTTTGTTCGTCCATATTCCAAAATTGTTTGTCGCAGGATTCCTATATCGGCGACGCCATGTAAAGTGTCGGCAAGACAACGTATATTTGAAAGCACCTTCGTTGCCATGAATGCCTTTTTCAAGTAGCCCGCTCTCGCCTCTCGTGCAAGTGGGCGAGTCTACTTCTATGGGAGTATGACGCCAAGACCACTCCGGTCTTGTAACTGGGCGTCTTGGATTCCATTTCACTTCTACAACTACCAATATGATTTGAATTATTGTCCCAGTGGAATGTACAAAGGGCTATTAATGAGTATATAGAAAAAAACTCAACAAACTACAGTTGATTCTTAAGTATTTTCCATACGTGTAATAAAGTCGGTTTTATTTCTCGATTTTTGTCATTGATAGTTTTCATCTTACAAAGTAAATATTTGATTCTAGTTCATCATTCATGATTAATACAAATAAATAGAAGTAATTTGTGTTAATTTATTTCAAGAAAATTTTTACTCGTATTGAAATTATTTTATTCTTATAAAAAGGGATATAGTAGTTATTTCCCTTGGTATGGAACATGATATAATTAAATAATTAGGAATATAACAGAAATATTTTAGAAAAAAAAACAAGTGCCATTCAATGTTGTGTGATTTTCTCAGTAGTGAACCTGAATTAGCCTCCCATTTGCTGTATCGAAATGGATTTTTATCTGTGCGGTTACCTACAAGACAATGTCTATCACAACAATTCCCACACTATTTTCCTGAAATGACGAACCATCATGGCTAGCATAATGGCAGGGTCAAAAAAGAAGTATGCCAGAGATATTAACAATTTTACATTATCCATGTGTGCTTTATATTATTTCTATCACTCTCGTTTCTTTCTCTTTCATTGCATGAGTTGGAAAGGTGATAGTCAACACCAAAAAATGTCGGTTGTAGGGGCACATGCGCAATATTAGAGATCATTGATTGCTGAGTAATGACGTCAACCTACAGTCTCATCGAAAGTTGGGGGGGGGCATAGAAAATTAGCTAAAAACAGAAAACAATGGGACGTCCTACATTTTAACCTGGATTGGAATTACATAAAAAGCAAAACAAAAGAACAATCGAATTGTAATACACCTTCCTATGTCAGTAGCTTTTTCCCCAAGAACTGCAATCTTGTGGAATTCTCTGCCGACTGTTTTACTTCTACCTATAGTCTTTATCTGTTCAAAACTAATGTCTTTATGATAATTATCTTTCATTTCTGTTAGCTCCTTATCTCAAGATCTTTCATGCCTCGTTTATAACGATTTATGTAAAAAAAAAAAATGAATTCATCACTATTTAACCATTAATATATCCATATTGTTATACCTATCCTCAAGTATTTTTGCCTTCATATGTAGTGAATTTTGTTTACAACAGATGATTGTAAATTCATAATTCTATGGGTGCCCTTTTTTGGAGTGGGGGCGGGGGTGTCATGTTCTAATATTTGACCCAACCACTTAGATTCAATAAACCTGTTCGAATCACTACATGGACGTACTTCTTAAGTCATGTCTTCACAATTGTGCCAAACATTATTCAGGTGTTTCATTCCTGCCATCTCATAATATTATTCTCTTGTATTGCATTTAGCTTTAACACAAATATTTATTTCATGATAATATCTATCGACTTTCAATAAAACATGGAAACGTTTGTTTATGACGAACAGAAAGCCAAGTTCTTGTGCGAATCGTATCTCTAATGGAATGAAAATATGGCTTTAAAGTTGGCAATCTATCAAATATGTATATACATGCAGATTGAAACTTTATTTGTAGATATGAACCACTACTCTGTGACCAAGCGGTCTATGTAATATAAAACACAGTGTGTAATCTTTACCAAACCGAACACATAAGGTCAGAGGATATATGGAATGCACTATGTTTGAGGTTCATCTTCCCGGTACTGCTGCTACCAAATTAGGCTGTCTGAAGGTATCTGCTTCCTTGCCTAAAATACACAAAACATTGATGTTCTTGTTTTTTTCTTTTCCTTGCAAGACTCAATCATGTTCTACAAAGTCCAAAATAAAAGCAATAATTTCCCACTACAAAACAATCAAACCAAACACCATGAATAAATATTGGAAAATATAAAGAACCTGAAACATAAAAACTTTTATCAAAATGACCGGATTCGGCATTAAAAAGCATGAAAAGGGTTGACATGCCATAAAATAAAAAAAAAAGCAAACAAAACCTGCTGTCTTGAATCGCAGAAAGGAAAACTCAGGATCAATTGATTGGACAGGATCGCACAGAGTGAAATTTGGAAACAGTTGATTTACTGAACTTTGAGATGAAGAGTGAACTCGTGTAATACCTGGAAACGTTTGACCCCCAAACAAGAGAAAAGTAATGTTAAATGAGAAAGAGGAAAAGAAATGTAAATTATTTAAGATTATCTAAAGATTATCAGTTATTTGTGTATACCTGTACCTAAAAGTCAGAAACAGGACATACTCGGACAGAATATTAACATATAGTTCTTTGGTAATATTTATTTTTATTATTATTTAATTTTTTTTGGAGTGGGACTACAGGAAGGAAGTCAACTGGAACAAAATTATTTAGAAGACAAAATTGTTGACCCTTCTATCAATCTTGGTCTTGACATCCTTTGTATCAACCTGGGTTTTGACATTTAAAATGTAGTATATTTTTAGCATATATAAATACGATCATTTATGTCATATAGAGACGATGCTATTCTGCAACTTCTTTTTAGGAATAATATGACCCGTTAGGTCACACATTTAGCTCAAATGATATTGTCTTAGGCATGAAAAGGTGTGAATAATATATACATATATAGAGGAACAAAGTCTTCGGGAAAACAACCCTGATTAATTCAACTTTAATTTCAAAAAGATATCGTTTATCTTACCAATAAAACTACTTATTTTTTAAATCCCATTTTCACCCCAAACAAGGCACAGTGCCACTTTGAAGTAGGGGCTACTATTGAGGACATAAGTTTCAGGGATATTATGAAGAGAAATGAGCAGCAAGATGTCTGTTTACATTACACTTGAACTTCTGCATGTCAGTACAGTTGATCTTCACTGTGTAGGGATGGGACTTAGCTGCTTGTCAGGTTTGTCGGGGGTATTTATGTCGAAGAGAGGGGGCTACAAGGGCTTGTAGATCGTTAGAGCATTCACCATTAAAATACTTGTAGAACAGGCAGAGGGATGTAACATTTTGTCGATGGGACAGACGCTGAAGCTCAGATGACAGTTCAGGACCTATCAAGTTGCCAACTCTCTTTTGAGCCCAGTTCAGGAGGGAGAGACTAGTAGCAGATGCACCAGCCCAACTGTGACACCAGTACTCCATACATGAGCAAATAGTCGCCTTGTACAGGATACTTTCAGGCGTAAGTAGCTTTCTAGCACAGTAGAGAGAGCATACCTTCTTCTTAGCAGCCTTGGCAATGCTCTCAATGTATCTGTTCCAACTCGTGTTCCGTGTGAACATTAGGGACGAGGAGTTTAAAAGAAGTACGTTCAGGTAATGACTTTGGCCACTGCTATTTGTGGTAGAAAAGGTTTCTTGTAATTATTGAAGGAAACAAGCTTAGTCTTGGCAGCATTGAATGTAACTATTCATTTATGTGCCATTCCACTACAGATTTGAGGTCTTCCTTAAAGGTTTAGACTTGAAACCTGACAATCTGCCATTACTAACCAGCAGAGAGTTACCACCTTCAACCAAAATGTCTATTAAGTAATTGTATGATGTATGGATATAAAACATGGTGGATTAGGGTTGAGAACATACGCTGCGTGGAGAAAAATGATGCGATGGATGTTTGTTCTGATGACCTAAAAGGAAGATAAAATCTGCGCCAAATTGAGATGTGTGCAGAACAGGAAACTTGGATGGAAGGGTCATGTTGAAATGTTACACAGTACACGTTTATACACATAAACCCAACACGTTGTAGCAGAGTACGTTACAAGGAACATAGACAAGTAATAACTCGACCCCCTTTTTTTTTTAACGACATTGATTTCCGAATACATTCCAGAATAAAATGTGATTGCGCTTCTCCTTGACCTCTTTCCTCTCAAACGTGCTCTTCTGTCTGTGTACACATTCTTTCTATAATCTTTTTCTTTTCCCTACTGTGACGTCATTTTGCACACAGCTCGGCATTTGCATCCGTGCATCCACGCTCTGTTACAAAAAGAAAGGATCATTTTTTTGGTTAATATAGAACTGTTAAGTAGCAGGTCTAGTTCACAGGATCAGGCCAAGAAAACATAGAAAGTGATAATTATGAACTTGAGTGATAGAGGGATAAAGACCTGGCCAGAAATAGGTTAGATTGAAAGTCAATTTCTTAAAGCATGAAAAACCGACGCTAAAACAAACATCATGATGATGACTTGACTGAAATAATAGATCAGTATTTTTGATGCTCAATTTGGATTTTATTATTCTAGAATTTTGGGATAAAGACTAATAATTCATATTATTAGGTTGTTATTAGTTTCCCGGGATTAGTTCCGGCCGTTTTTTAAAGAATTTTAATAGCAAAAGTAAGTTCGAGTAGGACGCAAGTTCCAAGTTTTTGTGTGAAAAGCATCGACTGAAGGTGATGTGAAATTGTCGCAAAATTATGCTTCATCTTTTCACCCAGTTCTCTACATGTCTGATGGCCATCTTCCTTAAAAAAACCCTGAGTTGGTCTTTCGAAACAAGGAGAGTCACTGAAGTTAAAGTTACCGTGTTTAAATCTGGTAAACCAACCTCGAACAGTGCTTTCAGCTATAATGTTTTCTCCATATACAGCACAAATATCTTTGATAAATTCACTCACTTTTTTATTTCTATTAAAGGCGAAAAAGTGTTGAAAAGGTGTTTTTTTTATCTACTTGAAAATCCATTTGAAAAATGAGCAAACAACGATGACCATTATCTTTTAGAACAGAATGTATGCTTTCTAATGATAAATAACACTTTGCCAAATATCAAAACATGTTTTAGAACAATTTTTTTATGAAACGGTGGGAACTTATGCAACAACCTGATATTTGGATTCTACGCTTTATGAAGTAATATTATAAGCAGAAAAACAGTCGAGAATAAGAAAGAAACGGCACGTATGCTGAGTGACGATTACTAAGTAGATCTAATATAGAATTTAACACAACATAGGAAGCATTACTTATAAATAATGCATATATGTATAAATCTATATATTAATCTGTAGTAATAAAGAGTGATATATAGTTGTAGAACTATCGTTTCCCAAGGAAAGTTTCTTGGTTTGTCCGTGTATTGCAGCTGTTTCGAGAACGGCTGTTCCATCATGTCCTGACATCAGCTCCCCAGGGAAGTAAAACCAATGAAACGATAGACACATCCTCTTAAATCAAGAGGTCGATATAGTGTCGGCTGGTGTGAGTCTGGTCGTCTTTATTGTAAGAATTTTCGTTGTCGTTAATAGAAGGTAGGGACCTCTGCTGCTGAAAATTGCAAACAAAATATCTTTTTTTTAATATAAATTTATTTTTCTCACAATTTAGGAATATTCTAAGATCCTTCCGTTGCCGTCAGAATCCCAGCTTCAACTGTTTACAATTATAATTCAATTCCCTTTCTTTGTAAGAGAAAGAGAATTAATAGAAAAAGAAAGAGAGAGTGAGAGAGACATTCATACGAATTCCTATGGGTCTGACCTTTCAAAGTGTGGGGTCTTGGATTGTTTCGCCACAACCGAGGTTCGTAAACACCTGTCAGTCAACCCGAATTGACATATTGATATTTTGAAAATCAAAGAGCACCTGCATGACATATGCATGCTTCTCCATAAGAGGAAATTTGGCGCAAGGGCCCAAAATGTGAGGAGCTGGAACTCCCTAGAAAAGAGCTCTCACCCATAGTGCCATGATAAATCGTAAGAATGTACATCTAAAACAAAAATAGGTTCAAAACTCTTGTAATTCATACTAGAAGTGTCCATGGCATAGTGGATAAAGTACTTGGTAAAATTCAGTTGTAAGTTACATTCTTCTGGAGGTTGAAGATTCAATCCTCAGTATGGGCAACACGAAAAATACAATTGTGAATTACTTAGGACTTCTGAGAGAGCATGCCACTCCAATTGATTAAATAAAGGATTCCATTCGAAATTCTATGCAGATTCTCGAGTTTGACAGAAAGATTCTGAATTAATAACACTCAAGACTAGAACGGTGAGTCGAGTTATTCCTTGTCTTGGTTTCCTTGCGACTGTCTGCATACAACGTGTGGATCCTGAGTGTTGACATGTAACGACTGTTACAGTAACGTAATGGATAAAGTACTTGGTAACATTCGGTTGTAAATTAATCGTATTACTACATATAATAAGTCGAAGTATAGTCGAAACGTTGTAAAAATAACACTCAAGATGAGAACAGTAGTCCTAAAAATCCAAATAATACCTCTTGATTGTTTGGTTCCAGCTCGCAACATAAGATAGGAAAAACTATTTGTAAGATCAATGCCACCATTATTTCTTCTTCCGCTTGAAGAAGTCGCTCGTTTCCATATTTTTTTAATGCAGGGCATCTTGTAACTGTTTCATGTTAGGAGTCGAGTCTTCTACTATTTTTACCTAATACATATTTTCACTTTTTTTCCTCCCCTTTTGGAACGCATATGTCAATTGCCTTAATACCCAGGCTGTTCATGTGAGAAATATGTGGTTACATTGTCTCTTTTGTTTAGTGATGAGTTTTGGGCAGTGAAGCAGGGCAGGAAATTCCACTGGCAGCCAAGTCAATATACAAGTGACTGGTCTCTTAAATCATTCGCATTGTGTCTTAGAGATAATGGAAAATGCGCTTCACATTGTCTGTTTATCTGCTTCTGAAAGTGTTTCTCTCTACGTGTACCATTCCACTTCTCAATCTATTTCTTTTCCTTCCGGTATATGGTTCCCCTTCTCTGCACTCGTATGGCTCGTTTGTTGCATTCTTTTCATGTCTCTTTCTTCTGCATATTTCTCAATCTCCTTTAAAATCTACTTTGTATTCTTTAATGAACACACATAAAGATTTGAGACCACTTCAGAGATTATTTGAAATTTCATCAAAATAAGGTATATTTCAAGTTATAAAAGAGGTTGAGTCATAATAGCTTCCTTATGGGAGACATTTAGAGATCCGGAACCACTTCCATTGTCTTACCCGGATTATTTTGTATAAAAATGTTGGATCATTTTACTGCTCCAGAAAGTATATCACTCCCGAGACAATCATCTACCTGTACACGAGCCAAATACGTCCTAAGATGAAATACTGGTGTCACATCTGTGAAAGTGCTTCTTAGAGCAACTTTTCCTGCTTAAACAGAGTATAAAACCAACTTCAAAATGAATGATACGCTTTTCTCCTCCCTGACGCTTTTTTCTCTCAAAAGAGACGTCACTAATCTTTCTCTGCTCTATCCTTATTTTCATGACGAGTGCTCGACTAAGATTCAATCTATGCTCCTCCTTCTGTAAAACTAGCTACAACCAATTTTTATTTTTGTACCTTTTCTCCACGTTAAAAAACGACCCTGGTGTCTAACTCTGTCCCGTGGGGAGGCATAGTAAATAGGTACAACCAATGTCAATAGTTCCCTCCCCTCTCTCTCTTTATCTATCTATCTATTTATCACAGCACTTCCATGAGGAAAGTTTATTTCCCAGACTTGCCTGTCTGTGGAACACAATACCGTGAGGCTGACAGCAACATGGTCGTTTTCAAGTTCAATGTAAACAAATTCATGCTGAGCTGCATGTTTACATAATCAAATTCTACCTAGTCACCACTATCATTATCAGGAAGCTGGCGGTGGCTAAGTGGTTAATGACTGGCAATGACTGAGTATGTCAAATTCAAATTTAATTCATTCTGCAAAAACATTTTTACTTAAGGTCATTGGAAATTTTCATGTGATCCTTTCCGTAAGTACCCAATGTTTTCCTAGAAAAAATTTCAACTAGAAAGATATCAGGTAAACGAATGCCAACAATCATTAGAAATAAACAAATGAATAATGCTTTACAACCATCACTAATCATTACGGTGTTGTATTGCAATCCAGCTGACAATCATTTAACCGTTCTTCTCGAGTGAGTTTTAGGCCTTGATAAATGAACCCTAGTAAAAAAAAAAGGAGGGGAAAAATAAATCTTTCCCATTCTCTCTTATATTTCTTATTACTCCCTTTTTAATTGCCTTCCCACGATTGCAAAGTTAGATAAAAGGTCATTTCTAAATGTGAGAAAAATCAACCCGTGGATTGAAACCAAAAATAAATTGTATGTTTAATCATTCTGTGACCGAACAGCGTAAATACAATTGTCAAATATCCACATGAAATAGATGAAAAATAAAACTTTTTTCATGTCCGATAATCAAACCAATCGCTATAAAATGTACTATTTTATCAACTAGCATAGCTTTAATCTTCTGAAACGGTTTTAAAGTTTTCTTATTCATTTAAATAAAACATTTTGTCGATATCTTGTTTTTAGATACACTGAGAATCCAGTATGACTGATCAATCTCTATTGTTGAGGTTTCATTCCTTAATAAATGACATTTTTTACGACTAATAAGTTCGACTGCTGCACTCGCTCCCGAACATAGTGTGTGTATTTTATTATTTCCTATCTTTTAAGCCTAAAATTGACGACGATTCCAAACAAAATGGACCACCATATTTGATTTACGCGTGCGTAATTAACGATAACCTATTCAGAAATAATAAATCTTACCATCAGTTTCAGCACTTTACAACAATGAATGTTGATTTAAAAAATTAATTTTCTAGCGTTTAATAAATGTTGTTTGTTATGTATTTTGTTTATTTTGATTTCTTGACTTTTAACCATACTTCATATTTGCCGTGCATTAAATTATTTCATAGATATAACGTTACTATTTTCTTTCTCTTTTGGACGAATATTAAAAACAATGTAGCATGGTTAGACCCAAGATCTGTTTTGAAAAGTGGGAAGGAATCCAGCTTTTCGAAACAGGGACACCCTGGATTGGGTCAAAATAGGACTCCTCCATTGATCAAAGAGAGAAAAGATCAAGTACAGTATTAAAACAGACTAGCGAAACCTGTGGACAATGGCATCTTTCATATATAATCTATTGTTGCTGGGCATGCTCTGGACCTACAGCGTGAATGAAGACCCTACGATATTATTGTAGCCCTTTTGTTAAAACTGTAAAAGTATTTATCTAAGTAATGCGGTTAACATAATGCTAGAATATATCTAGTTATTACGGTTTTATCTCCAATATCCTTATAAGAGTCTGTGACATATTTTCATGGTATGAACGTCCGGCACGAATGGAAACCCCACGATATTAATATAACATCTTCAGGCAGAACAGATGCTACCCTGGATCTTAGCCAGAAGACTAAGAAAGTATAATTTAGTTTGATGCCAAGCTTCTAAAGTAATTATGGTATTATGGTGAATAATTCCCTATTGATCCCGAACTTTATATCGAATTGATACCATAATACTTACTTTACTGCACCTTATCATAACAAGATCGATACAGAATTTCAGCCAGATCGGCGAAGTAGTTTCAGAGAAAAAATGGATGGACTAAGAAAAATCTAATACGATTTTCTTTTGTTTGTCATGCTTAGGTTTGAAATTATATTTTCAATAATCTGTAAGGCAAGCTTTGTAAAAAAAAAAAAAAAAAAAAAAAATCCGTTGGCCTATCATGCCCGACATTGTTATTCTTTGTTGCATGGTCTGTTACCATTACGTTTTCAATAGCATTTTTTATGGTCTGTCATGCTGAAGTTTTTAATAAGATTTTCAATAATGTGCCCATGCTAAAGTTTTAAAGGACATTGTAGTTGGTCTATCATGCCCGAGTTTAAAATAAAACTTTCCTAGATCAGTAACAATTAAGTTTTATCTGTCATGATTACATTTCACGTAGCATATTAATTGAGCTTCGATAAGTTAAAAAATAGTTGTCATGATTAAACCCTATTGTAATCCTATTCTGCATAATTCGAACTTTGGTAATAAAGAGTGCTGTGAAAAGTTTACAACAGCAGTTGAAAAATTGTTGAAGTTGAAAATAGCATTTTCTTCCTTCGTATTATTTGGATTCTTCAGAATCTCATCTCGAACGTCATTTTCACATTTCGCGTGTATCCTGTCGAACTCAGGAATTTGAACCAGTGGCGCAGTGGTTAGACAACTTGGAAAAATCAATTTTTAAAGTGATATTCTCCTGAACGTTGAAGATTTAATTTTCATGGTGAACGAAAAATCCAATTGGGAATTACTTAGGAATTCTATCCAGTCATGGCTGACGAAATGAGAGCATGGTACTATTGTGAAGCCAAAAAAACAGAATCCATTCGAAATTCCGTGCAAATTCCCGAGGTTAACAGAAACATTTCCGAGTTTGAAAAGATAAACCTAAAGAAGATCAGAGGTTACATCGACCGAAACGTTGTGAAAATGACAGTCTAGATGAGAAAAGTTGTCCGATGAATCCAAATATTCCAAATAATCCTAATTTCAAAAATTCAGAAAACATTTTCTTTAGTCTGTCAAGTGAGAGTTGAAAATAACATTTTTTTCAGTCTGCCATGCTAGAGTTGAAAATAACATTTTTTTCAGTCTGCCATGCTAGAGTTGAAAATAACATTTTTTTCAGTCTGCCATGCTAGAGTTGAAACAAATATTTTTTTCACTCTGCCATGCTAGAGTTGAAAATAATATTTTTTTCAGTCTGCCATGCTAGAGTTGATAACAACATTTTTTTCTGTCTGCCATACTAGAGTTCAAAATAACATTTTTTCAGTCTGCCATACTAGAGTTGAAAATAACATTTTTTCAGTCTGCCATACTAGAGTTGAAAATAATATTTTTTTCACTCTGCCATGCTAGAGTTGAAAATAACATTTTTTTCAATCTGCCATGCTAGAGTTGAAAATAACATTTTTTTCAGTCTGCCATGCTAGAGTTAAAATAATATTTTTTTCAGTCTGCCATGCTAGAGTTGAAAATGATATTTTTTTCAGTCTGCCATGCTAGAGTTGAAAATGATATTTTTTTCAGTCTGCCATGCTAGAGTTGAAAATTATATTTTTTTCAGTCTGCCATGCTAGAGTTGAAAATAACATTTTTTTCAGTCTGCCATGCTAGAGTTGAAAATAATATTTTTTTCAGTCTGCCATGCTAGAGTTGAAAATAACATTTTTTTCAGTCTGCCATGCTAGAGTTGAAAATAACATTTTTTTCAGTCTGCCATCCTAGAGTTGAAAATAACATTTTTTTCAGTCTGCCATGCTAGAGTTGAAAATAACATTTTTTTCAGTCTGCCATGCTAGAGTTGAAAATAATATTTTTTCAGTCTGCCATGCTAGAGTTGAAAATAATATTTTTTTCAGTCTGCCATGCAAGAGTTGAAAATAACATTTTTATCAGTCTGCCATGCTAGAGTTGAAAATAATATTTCTTTCAGTCTGCCATGCTAGAGTTGAAAATAACATTTTTTTCAGTCTGCCATGCTAGAGTTGAAAATAACATTTTTTTCAGTCTGCCATGCTAGAGTTGAAAATAATATTTTTTTCACTCTGTCATGCAAGAGTTGAAAATAACATTTTTTTCAGTCTGCCATGCTAGAGTTGAAAATAATATTTTTTTCAGTCTGCCATGCTAGAGTTGAAAATAATATTTTTTTCAGTCTGCCATGCTAGAGTTGAAAATAATATTTTTTTCAGTCTGCCATGCTAGAGTTGAAAATAACATTTTTTTCTGTCTGCCATGCTAGAGTTGAAAATAATATTTTTTTCAGTCTGCCATGGAAGAGTTGAAAATAACATTTTTTTCAGTCTGCCATGCAAGAGTTGAAAATAACATTTTTTTCAGTCTGCCATGCTAGAGTTGAAAATAATATTTCTTTCAGTCTGTCATGCTAGAGTTGAAAATAATATTTTTTTCAGTCTGCCATGCTAGAGTTGAAAATAACATTTTTTTCAGTCTGCCATGCTAGAGTTGAAAATAACATTTTTTTCAGTCTGCCATGCTAGAGTTGAAAATAACATTTTTTTCAGTCTGCCATGCTAGAGTTGAAAATAACATTTTTTTCAGTCTGCCATGCAAGAGTTGAAAATAATATTTTTTTCAGTCTGCCATGCAAGAGTTGAAAATAATATTTTTTTCAGTCTGCCATGCTAGAGTTGAAAATAACATTTTCTTCAGTCTGCCATGCAAGAGTTGAAAATAATATTTTTTTCAGTCTGCCATGCTAGAGTTGAAAATAACATTTTATTTTTACATAACTGCCGTGCTAGTTGAAAATGGCATTTCGTTTTTTACATGGATATTGAACGAATGCACCTTAAGAATATCCATTGTCATTTACCAAAAAGAGACAATAAATAATGATTTCACATCAGAATTTCTCACCCCCCCTCTCCTATTTGAGCGGTAACCCAGTCAAGTGTGAAGTAGATGGATCATCTGTAATTAGTTGCAACAAAACAGGACGATGATAGATGCGTTTCAAAAGAAACCAAAATAGAATGAATGTTGTAATGGCCATTGTGATGTGAAGACAAAAATAACAAGGGTAGGCAAATATGGGTGAAATATTGAAATATATAATTGCTAAGTTGGTCTGTTTACGTAGGCATAATCAATCAGCTTTCCTGGCCATCACAAATTGGGAAATCTTACTAGCGAGTATTGAGGACATGTGTTGCATGCAGTGAAGTGATATAAGGATGTGCAGTGTGACTCTTAAACAGAGGCTTAAATCTGATGACCTTGGAGGAAGATTAAATATCGGCACTATAAAGAGACGTGTTCAGAAAAGGAGAGAATGCTGGTATAGTTGATAGAATTTTTTTTTTTTTTTTTTTATTTACCTTCACCCCAAACAAGCTGTTCTTCTTTAACAATTACAAGAAGTCTCTCCAACCACCCATATCCATAACAAATAACTCCATACATGAGAATTGTTCCTTGAAACTCCTCGGCTTAACATTCACAGGCAATATGAACTTGCCCAAATACATTGAGGACATTGTGAAAGTTGCTGCAAGGAAGGTGGGCTCTCTCTATCATGCTAGAAAACTACTCACACCCGAGAGAATTCTGTGCTTTTACAAAAGCCATGCATGTGCTATTGTTGCCACATCTTATCTAGTGCATCTATTACTAGTCTGTTCCTCTTGAATAGAGTCCAAAAAAGGGTCTAACATTTAATAGGTCCCAATTTTTCAACTAGGCTCCAAATCCTGTCCCCTCGCTACAATGGCCTTTTTTTTTTTTACAAAAAATGCCACTCAGGGATAAGGGTTATTGCGTGTACAGTAATCAATGAGATAGTATTGTAGTAATCATTAGTATTGGGGGTTTTGATAGAGTGTCTTACTTAAGGGGGCGGTTTGTCATGAGTTTGTTTATCTTGGACTTGAAGACGTCCAAGTTGTAGTCAGGTGGGAAACAGGCAAGCGGCAGAGAGTTCCACTGGCATGCAGTTCTAAGAAAGAAGCTTTGCTCATGGAATCTACATTGGGATTTAGGCACAGATAAAGAGTGGGGAAAATTACTGACAGTAGTCTCAGCCAGACGGGTGTTTCTCGTGAAAGATTGGCGAAGCGGGGGGGATTGGAGTTTAGACGAGCACCTGCCATGGAAATAGCGATAAAACAAAGACAGGCTCGCAACGTCTCTTCTGTGGGAGAGAGGTTGCAGGGAAGAGAAAAGGGCATCCCCCACTAAACCACGGTCTATTTTGTACTCTGTCAAGGCAGGATAGGCTGTTTTTAGCAGCTCCGACCCAGATGTGGCAACAGTACTCCATCCTTGGACGTACTTGGCTTTTATACAGATGTTGCATCCCTTTGCCTGTTGTGCAAGTATTTTAATGGAATGTGCACTGATTAACTCATTGCATGTGTGTCCCCTCGACGTACATATCCTCGACAAAACCACACTCCTTTTCTGTTGAGGTCCTTAAATGCCAGAAATCTTTCTACTCTAAAAGCTTATTCCTTGGAATTCCCTTTCTCTTCCCTGGCTGTAATGATATGCAGAAGTTAAAATGTAATGTAAACCAACATCTTAATCTTTCTTTGTTATGCTCCCCTTATGTTTACTTGCTGGTATGCCCTGGTTGAGTTGAACGTGAATAATAAAAAGAAAGGAACAAAAGGAAATATTCTAAACAAATCTTTCATGCTCATCACTTAAATTCTCACACAGAATACAGCAAACAGTTTCTTCTCTATAAATTAAGTTCTCTCATTTCACTCACGTCAGCGTGTTACTTTCTTAACTATCTTGACAGGATCGTTTTTATTTTTCAACTTCCCATATCTATCACCTGCACCAGATTTTAAACTTAAATAATAAGTGCTCTCAGCAATTCAATTAAACTAAACTGTAATTGAAGAATATGGAGATAATTATACTTCTTTGTTTTCAGTTCTAAACTCTGGCTATAATTTTAAGTTTATAAGCTAGGGCAGTAAAATATGTATCCTAAACATTAAATATAGTTTCATCATTTAATTTAACTGTAAAAAAAAAAACAACAAAAAAACTCAGAAAATTGTTGGGCAATTGCAGTTTTTATTTTATTTTTTTGAAGTATGTTTTATAGTTGAATCATCCTTTTATATACAATCCGTGCAACGCAGGACACGGATTTCGCTAATATATATATATTACAAACTTTCCAAATTTAAGCTCAATAAATGTTATTTTTTTTTACATACCACGCATACATAAACATTAGAAAATTAAATTGCACTAACCATGTCTGTTTATTAAAGATTCTGGCCTTCAGAAAAAATAAAAGGAAATCTGTGTTTCTAATTGAACCTACATACAGTTTGAGATGAGTTTTAATTTTCCTTCCACATACAGCCAAAACAACTTTAAGGGATACGACTAACAAAATATCAGTCAAACTGGGGAACATAAACTAGTCATAACAGAAAATAACATGCTTATGTGTGTCACTGTGTATATGATTTTTTTTATTATTGTATTTTCACCCCAAACAAGGCACAATGCCACTTTGATGTAGGAGACTACTATCTGGGATATAATTGCAGAGATGCTATGTAGGGAGTTGAGCAGCAAGATGTCTCTTTAAATTACACTTGAACATCTGCATGTCAGTACAATCGGGGAAGCAGGAACCCAGAAGGGAGTTCCAAAGTTTAGCAGTTCTTGGAAAGAAACTATTAAAAGAGAAAGCTTTCTGGCATCTAGAGATCTCTACAGTGTAGAGGTGTGATTTTGCTGCTTGTCAGGTTTGTCGGATGAATTGGGGACTTTAAAGTCCCCAAGAAGCACCTGGTTTTTTCCACGTATAAATGAGAAGCTTTACACATATTTCGATGCTACTTTGGCTTCTTTTCTTCATATCATGAAGCCATAAGGGCCGTTCCAAAAGTAATACCTCCTAATTTTTATCCCGCCCTAATAGATCACAGGGATTGCGAATTGCATTGTTATGATGACTGTACTTATGCATTCATGATATGAAAGTTTCATCTCGCTGCTGTAGATATTGGCAGTGTGAAATTCTAAGACAGCAACCCCTGTAATGGGTGTGCCTTTCAAACAGAGATGCGTTATTGAATTCCTGGTTAAAAATGCATTAAGAATGGTGGTAACTATGTGGAAAGATAAATTCTGAAGCAAAAAAGGTCGCTCGTTTTAATCATATTACTCTCGTTTTTGTAGCTCTTAAACTATTGGAGTTAAAAGCAAAAGAGGTCTTATGTTTTTTTTTAACCATCCTTCTACTTTGGTATGATATTTAATTGTAAGAGAAGAATTCCAATATTTTTTCTAATTCTGATACAATTCTCGAGTTTGTTCCAGATTCTGATACAATAACCGATCTTGGTTCTGTTAAAATTTTTAAATAATTTGCTATGAATTTTGGATCAAAATAAATATATTCTACCACTGGTTAATATAGTTTCACAAAATGTTTTTATTATATCACCAAAGGTAAGCAACGTTAAGCTTGGATAATACTAGATGGGTGATAATTTGGAAACATTAGAAGCTGTATATGTAGGACATTGGCACCTCCATGTAAGAACTGCAAAAACCTAGCAGTGTCATCTCCCTTGATGGGGATATACAAACGACTAGGGACCACTTGTGAATTCGATATTCCAAAGAACTTTCTCCACCAGAGGAAGCCGATTCAACCTGCCTAGGATGAATGTCGTTTAGTACAGTACAGAGGGGTACACTATTCTGATGAGTTTTTCCCAAACTTGCCGATATAATCGAGCATATATGATCTCTTAGGTTTTTATTAGATGGTTTAGCTAACACTATTGTTGTTTGGGGAATGTACTTGTGTCGGTGGCGTGGGAACATCCTTAAGGGCTCTTATTGTCCTAGTACAGACTACCATCTCCCAAGGAGTACAATAGTACTTGGTTCATGATAATTTGGTACTTCTGCAAAATTTGAATCAGAACATTACGTTATGTGCTCGGGTTTGACTAATCTGTCGTAAAAACGCCAATCCAGGCGTGGCTAAGAATTAGACAATCTTTGAGGAAAATATTAAAAAAAAAGAAAAAATTAAGTAAACAACACACCCTAAAACGGCCGTTCCTAACAACTTTATACAAGACGAATATTTCCACCTTGGATCAACAGTTGCAAACTCCGGAAGATGTCGTTTCATATTGCCAAACAAAATGATTAATCGCCCACACGTGTTACACATTAGTCTATCTAATCCTAAGGGAATATACCGGTTATCTTAATTTAATAAAAAAAAAATTAAAAATAAATAAAAACGGTTGCCGAGCGGCCAGTTAGTTACGTCTGGTTCTAATTCTCCACAAGTACTGATAATTCCACTGTTATAACGTTTAGTTTGTTTGGCATGTTGAGTCAGTAATTCTCTCTAGAGAATGAATTATCTAGACTAGTTGGAAGAACATCGGCTGAAAAGTGAACGCTTTATATTAAAGGGTTAATAATTATTGTATATAAATACATATATTTATTTCGGCTTCTGAAAAAACATAAAAAAAAAACTTTAATGTTGAAACTGCTACATAATGAAATAAACTATAACTGATGAATTCTAACTTGCACTCAACAGTGGAAAGAAATAAAAAGACAAGCATACACCCGCTGAAATAGAGAGAGAGAGAGAGAGAGAGAGAGAGAGAGAGAGAGAGAGAGAGAGAGAGACTAGAGTCACTGATTTGCTGTGTTGTACGAAATTGACAAGATTCGCCATCATAGGCTTTCAACCTTTAACCTGGTATCCATAAACCTTTCGTCTGTTGACAATTGTCTCTCATCTGAATAGTTTGGCAATTCATGACATTATAAACAATTCAGTGTTTTCGAAGTTGGCTGTTTCAACGCAACCACATGATTATCTCGATTTACTTGCCTTCCAATGAAGTCAAGAACAAGGCTGGCCTTTTATGTAGTTAAGTCCAGCTCCAACAAAAATGGCACCCATCATTGTACAACCAAATAAAGAAAAGGTGTGTTTGCGATCTGAAATGGAACACGTACTTCAAGTCTGTTGCTAAGGTCGCTGGAAAGATGGTGAGATCCTTCAACCGCTCCAGAAGATCTCACTACTGATGCAATTCTCTATCTATATAAAAGCCAAGTACGTCCAAGCATCGAATACTCCTGCCATATCTGAGCAGGAGCTGGTAAAAACAGCCTATCCTGCCTGAACAGAGTACAAAATAGACTTTGTGGCTTAGTGAGGGATGCCCTTTTCTCTTCCCTGCAACCTCTCTCCCACAGAAGAGACGTTGCAAGCCTATTTTTGTTTTATCGTTTTTTCCATGGCAGGTACTCGTCTGAACTCCAATCTCTGGTCCCCCCTCGCCAATTTTTCACAAAAAACACCCGTCTAGCTGAATCCACTGTCAAAAATTTTCCCCACTCTATATCTGTGCCTAAATCAAAACGTAGATTCCATGAACAAAGCTTCTTTCTTAGAACTGCACGCCTGTGGAACTCTGTTCCGTCTGCCTGCTTCCCTTCTGACTACAACTTGGATGTCTTCAAGTCCAACGTAAACAAATTCCTGATGAACCGCCCCCTTTAGTAGACACTTTAAATATCCACACTAAAGTACTGTACTTACAATAACCCTTATCCCTGAGTGGCTTCCGGGTCTTGATAAGTGGTGACAACCTTGTAAAAAAAAAAGCCAGTTTAAGTTTTTATCTTTTAAAAAGACGAAAATACAAAATTAGCTTATTCCATATGTTATTTACTTTTTGTCTCTCTTCTCTTTTGCTCTCTATATCTGTTTCGCTTTTTCTTCCATGGATTAAATAGTATTAGTGCTAGCAATGATATTACCTTATATTTATAATATACTATTACAATTTTTATTCCTTTCTTTTCTGTATTACCTTTGACTATTATTAAACCGTGAGAAAAATTCGAAAAGCAGGAACTCAAACACCATAAAGAGAGGGTGAGAGATAGATCGCTTAGTGAATTAATTGCAAATAAAAATTGAAGTTTTGAAGCGTAACTGGCATTCCGGCATATTCCTCCATACATTTCATTGCTGCATTACTTCCCCTGTTTTCTAGACGGTAATAGATGATTCGACGTCCCCGACTAAACATTTTCCAACAGATATGTATTATAATAATATAATATGAAGTATTATATTATTATTTATTATTAATATTTTATATGAAAATAAGTAGAAAAATGTGAACAATTGTTATTTTTATTTAATGTGCAATATTTATTTCTTCTCACTGTTAACTTTCTTTTTCACGTGAAACATTCTTAAAAATAAATAATTTTTTTACAGAAAACTATCATTCATAAACCAAACTACTTATAATAATACAACTACTACTACTATAATACTACTACTAGTACTTATAATAATAGTAATAATAATAATAATAATAATAATAACACTAATAATTAGTCTAAGAATGTGATGATTTCCTTTAGTAAAAATATCTGTTGGAAGATGTTTTGTCGGGGACGGCAAATCATCTATCACTATCTAGAAAACAAGGCCAGTAATGCAATAATGAAATGCCTCGAGAAATATGCTGGAAGCTCCATAACTTAATAAAAAAAAATTAAATATTTCAGCTTAAATATTATTATTAAAATATGTAAGAATTTTTTCTTTTAGTGAAACAACATTGACTGACTCAGCTTTAGTATAATATATATAAAATAGAACCCCTCGTCGATTTCGACGTATGAGTTCTGCCACAACAACTAAGTTGTCTGAAATCTACACAGATTATTTGTTTATAGTGGTGAAGGCTTTGTCTAGAACCAACCACACTTTTTGGTATTACTGCTAATCTTTGTCGGTGCAATGGCTGCCACAAGACATAGCATACAGTAGACCGTAGGTTTGTACATCAGAGTTTTTGCTTCTCCTTGATGCATGTCTTAAGGAAAACTGGGGGGGGGCATATCTCCCAGTGAATTAATGTGTCCCCCAGATACCAACCTAGAAATTTCTGTGACACAGCGCGCTACATACAATGCCTACCCTTTTCTGACACAGCGCGCTACATACAATGCCTATCCTTTTCAAACGGTCACCCATCTGGTACTGGCCAAGCTCATCATTGCTTAATTTCGCTTATCTGGAAAATTATGTATATACAGCGCCGCCAAAAAGAAAGTCTGCACTTGTAATTTTTTCAAAAACTGCAAATTTAAGTTAAATTTAATGTAACTGTTTAAACATTTGATTCGGCTTTTATTCCTTTATAATTTTACATGTTCATATTTGACTTTAATTGAAATATTCTAGTGTTCACGTCAATTTAAAAAAAATAACTTCAAGTTGAGGAGGCAAAAAGAAAGTCCACAGAAACAAATTCGCTTAAAACCAGCTTAAATTATCGTCCCTAAATCAGTTTCAATTATCCACCAACAGACAATAAAGCATCTTTAGTCGTAATTGTTTTTGTTCCAGGTTATACAACGTAACATTTAGTCCATATGCCACAACTTTCTCCTAGTGATCATCAGAAGCTCATTAATACCCACCTTTCTGGTTTATCCAATCGAGAAATCGGCCGCAGATTGAAATCTGATGAGAAAACGGTATGGAAGACTGTGCAAAAGCGCCAAAAAACCGGCAGTGATAACAATTTTCTATTGTGCGGACTTTCTTTTTGCCTCCTCAATTTGAAGTTATTTTTTTAAATTGATGTAAACACAAGAATATTTCAATTAATAGTAAAATATGAACAAGTAAAATTATACAAGAATAAAAAGCCAATCAAATGAGGTATAGTTTGTTTAAACAGTTACATTAAATTTAGCTTAAATTTGCAGTTTTTGAAAGAATTCCAAGTGCGGACTTTCTTTTTTCCGCCAGTGTATGTATATATATATATATATATATATTAGTACAGCATAATAATTCTCCAAGTTACAAATATCAAGTTTTCTCAGTTGGTTATATATTATTTTTCAAAAGGTATCCATTACAATATTATTTCTAATTGCGACTAACAAGATTATGTGATTGTTCCATATTTAGTCACATACTTTTCAGATGTTTACCTTAAAAACTAAAAAAAAAAAAAAAAACTGTTTTGGACAATTTACATGGTTCATGTCATCGACACACTCAACCGTACCTTCTCAGTTACAACGATTAGCAAGGATATTTGTAAATTGGAAAATTAGTATACTACATTATATATGCTCAGGAACTCAACAAAAAGGCATTCATTGAGCTTGAACTTTTTCTAAATTTATATAAAGATCTTTTTCATTATAAAAAAAACTTTGTGAAAGATATTTTAGCCCACTATGATTGGTATATACAAACCGAGTATGTTTCAATAAAGAATTAATCTCTCTCTCTCTCTCTCTCTCTCTCTATATATATATATATATATATATATATATATATTTATGGTACCACATCTAAGACAGTAAACGAGCAAGTACTCTCCAATTCTCTCTCCTCTGATCTTGAGCATGTAGTACAATGGGGAAAGGAGTGGCTGGTTACTTTTAATGCATCTAAAACCAAGCTTCTCTCTTTACATCATCAACATTTTAATCCACATTTGTCATCAATTGAAATGAATGGCTCTCGTCTTCAGGAGGCCTCAAGTTTTGACAAGCTTCTGGGCTTGACCATTACTCCTGATCTTAAATGGAACACGTATATCAAATCTGTTGCCAATATATGTATCCTGAAAATGTGATGTGAACATTTTCAGGACATCACGTTTTGTATCCTGAAAATATATATATAATGTAAATACTAGCAGAGAGATCTGACGTTGACTGAGATTTAATAATGGTCAAAGAATATTTCACGCTCCATATTTTTATTGTCATCGGAATCAGTAAAATGGGCCATATTTTATCAAATCGATTGATTGCCTGCTCTAGTTGAGGACCAATCGCAGAAGGAAGCTTCACAGGCTTCCCTGCAGTGCCTTATTTCACAATACATTATAGCCTACGTTACACTGTAGAGAATCTACTGTTGATTTTATAAAATTGTTCATATATGATGGCTTGAATTGAACTTTAAAATGAAAAAGCCAAGTATCATGGTTCAATTGTGCTTTAAACAGAAACATTTGTTTCAAACGTGCCCCTGTTATATCAAAGCACCTACTGTTGATTTTATATGGTGGGCTTTTCATTTTGTGTGGTTATAAAACTTCTCAAATGCACTTGTGATGTTAGGATGTGTAAGGTGTTTACTTTGTTCAAAATCGGATTATTTCAATTATCGATACTTATCAAAGACATTCCAATAGAAAACCTATCTATAAAACACTGCCAGACACATAAACTAACTACTTTGTGTGAAATTTCATAAAAATTAGCCAAGCCGTTTTCAAGTCCATAGGGAAAAATTCACACACATACAAAGTTCCTTTTAGATAATAGAGATAGACATACACACGACTTTGCTTATGACATTTTCAGGATACGAAACGTGATGTGAACATTTTCAAGATATGAAATGTGATGTGAACATTTTCAGGATATGAAACGTGATGTGAACATTTTCAAGATACAAAACGTGATGTGAACATTTTCAAGATATGAAATGTAATGTGAACATTTTCAGGATACAAAACGTGATGTGAACATTTTCAGGATACGAAACGTGATGTGAACATTTTCAGGATACGAAACGTGATGTGAACATTTTCAGGATACGAAACGTGATGTGAACATTTTCAGGATACGAAACGTGATGTGAACATTTTCAGGATACGAAACGTGATGTGAACATTTTCAGGATACGAAACGTGATGTGAACATTTTCAGGATATGAAACGTGATGTGAACATTTTCAGGATATGAAACGTGATGTGAACATTTTCAGGATATGAAACGTGATGTGAACATTTTCAGGATACGAAACGTGATGTGAACATTTTCAAGATACGAAACGTGATGTGAACATTTTCAGGATATGAAATGTGATGTGAACATTTTCAGGATACAAAACGTGATGTGAACATTTTCAAGATACAAAACGTGATGTGAACATTTTCAAGATACAAAACGTGATGTGAACATTTTCAGGATACAAAACGTGATGTGAACATTTTCAGGATACAAAACGTGATGTGAACATTTTCAGGATACAAAACGTGATGTGAACATTTTCAGGATACGAAACGTGATGTGAACATTTTTAGGATACGAAACGTGATGTGAACATTTTTAGGATACGAAACGTGATGTGAACATTTTCAGGATACGAAACGTGATGTGAACATTTTCAAGATACAAAACGTGATGTGAACATTTTCAGGATACGAAACGTGATGTGAACATTTTCAGGATACAAAACGTGATGTGAACATTTTCAAGATATGAAATGTGATGTGAACATTTTCAGGATACAAAATGTGATGTGAACATTTTCAAGATACAAAACGTGATGTGAACATTTTCAAGATACGAAACGTGATGTGAACATTTTCAGGATACAAAACGTGATGTGAACATTTTCAAGATACAAAACGTGATGTGAACATTTTCAGGATACGAAACGTGATGTGAACATTTTCAAGATACAAAACGTGATGTGAACATTTTCAGGATACAAAACGTGATGTGAACATTTTCAGGATACAAAACGTGATGTGAACATTTTCAAGATACGAAAAGTACAAGTAACAGAAAGATTATTTTTCACCCGAAAATCTTTTTAAAAATCTTTTTAAAATAATTATTTATTGAATTTAAATTTTTTAGCAATTTTCTAGAAATATTTGTGTTGACTTTTATCTGGAAGAGTTTTTTCTTGGACTTTTTCTACCCACCCCCATGAATTTAAATTATTTTGAAAATTTAAAAAGCATTTCAATTTTTACTACATTTGGAGAACATAGATGAAGAAAGGTGTTTTGTTTTAAATTTTATCTGAAAAGTTCAACGAGTGTTATTATTTATCTTATAAACAGCAAATTAATTGCAAGAAATTCAATAACCCATTTCACTTGGAACTCTTTTTTTCTTCTGATTTTCGATAGAGGTAGAGACCTTAGGAGTAATGATTGAAATAACGATTAAAAATGTTTCTCAGTCGTTTTTATTAAATAGAATTTCATATTTCAATGTCAAAGAGATTTTAAAAATAAATGAAATGGTTAAGTTAGGCACTGGCTTTTTTTTTATTCTGGTCTAATCCGTATTATATGATTCAGTGAGTGTTTTCATAGAACTTGGAATGCATACGACGATTTATGTGTAAAACGCCTTTCAGACTATGAAAATTTCAAGATACGAAAGCCAAGCAGAAACCAAATAATTTCATGTCTAGATGTTTCACTATATATATATGTGTGCGCGCGTGTGTGTGTGTGTATGCATGTGACACAAATATATAAAGTATATATATTTTTTTTGCTTTATTTACCAGTTGAGTTGTGGCAGGTTCGATGGCAGCTGACCTCTAGACTGAACCATTCAAGTGTCGAGGATATATTTCTGGATATGACTGACCTCCACCCCAATGTTCGATGTTCAGCTGTTGTCATGGCGACCAAAATAGGAATCCAGTGTAAATGTTCATCTTCCAACCGAAATGAATCTCTTAAATTGATTGCAAGAAAGAATAATAAAAATGAGCTTCCTAATCTGCTGGATACAATCATTTCAGCCGTGCAGTGCATGCTGGGAGATCCTCATGAAAATGTCAAGATGGCCGCTGCTCTGGCAATGTTCTGCTTAGAAGAGAAAAATGAAAAGGTAAGATTCTGACATGTTTTTATACCTTGCTATACAAGCGGTGGTGTGATTTTTATACCTTGATATATAATTAGCACTGTAGTTTATATGTCTCAATATGCAATCGGTGGAGTAGTTTTTATACTTCAACATATTTATACCGTGGTATGTAAGTAATGGAATAGACTTTATGCTTTGATATGCAGTTTTTATACTTTGGTATACAAGTAGTGAAATGGTTTTTACACTCAGATTTGTTTTTATATCCTGATATACAAGTAGTGGGGTGGTCTTGCACGTTAATATACAAGTGGAGCGGTAGTTTTTATAGCCTGATATACAAATTGAGTGATAGAGAGCATGCTTTTTAAACTGAGATACCCACATGTAGAGGGGATGCTTCTTAATATCAGGATATCCACGTGTAAGGGTATGCTTTTATACCAGGTGTTCAGAAAAGCACGTGTTTGAGATAGAATAGTCAAAAGTATTTCTGGGGATGAAGGTACTTGTTATTGAGAATATTGTTCCAGTTTCAGAAATTTTAAGATAAGTATTGATAATTTAATGATAATTTAATTTAATGATATTTTATTGATATTTTATTGATAATTTAATTTATTGATAATTTAATTTAATGATAATGTATTGATAATTTTTATTTAATGATAATTTATTGATAATTTTATTTAATGATAATTTATCGATAATTTTATTTATTAATAATTCCAACTACTGTTCTTATCTTGGATGTTATTCTCGAAACATTTCAGTCGTGGTAACATCCGATGTTCTTGGCCTGAATTTTGTCCAACTCTGGAATCTATACACAATTTCGAATGGAACCCTTCATTTTAATCCACTGGGTTAACCTTTTCCTGTTTCGTGAGGCACGATTGGGTTGAAGTTTTCAGTAATTTACAATTACATTTTTAGTATCGCCCATACTGAGGATTGAAACTTAAACCCCCCAAAAGACTGTCACTTAGCAATTTTATCCATATATTAGGAAATTACTCTCGTGGGTTTAAGTAAAGAGTTCTGTTTGAAATTCTTTACGGATTCCAGAGTTCAAGAAAAAAAATTTAGAGTTCAACATAACACACCTGTAGAAGAGTTACGATTACATAGAATGATACGTGAGAATAGCATTGAAAATCATCATCATTATATGAATCCGAAGATTGTATTGTTGGCATTGTTTTCCATAGAATATTTTATTAGTCAGAATTATTTGTAGAAAGATATCATGTATGTACGAGAGGGACTGCATGAAGATTGCCAACATCCTAAGTGGAAGTGATTTTTGTGGAACGAACTGAACTTGAACTTTGGACACCTAGGTTGTAAGCCCGTGTTAACCACTGTCACCTCCCAATATCTAAAATGTCTAAATAATTCAATTAACACATATTATTCGATACAGTATTAAGTATTTTGTGCCCAGATTTAAGAAGTTTGTAAGCAGAAGTCCATAGTTATAAGATTTTAATCTTGTATCTTAGAACGAACGGCACAGTTATCGTCTTTCTTATGCCTAGTCTATCAGTCGAGACTTCGTCGTCGACACTCAGTCTGACAGCAATTACTTTTTTCTCTCAAGCTATTGTTCCTCCTTTGATCCATAAGAATATATGTAGTTTCACAATATGTTAATAGGAGTCTCTTCTTGAATAAGCACACAAACATGACAGAAATTATAACTTTATATTCATTTGTAATAGAGCTACTGGCGCTGGATTAGCAGCAGCAGCAACCATATGCAAATGATCGAGCCAGTGTATGATGTGGCGTCACAGCAAAGATAAAACGTGTTTGAAGAAGGAGTGTTGAGAGGAGTGGTGTTTGAGACGTGGCTGGTATTCAGAAAAGCACATGTTCAGGTCATGTGGATGGTGTCAAAGTAGAGGACAGAAGTCACATGCGTCCAGAGAAGGAAAAATGAACTGCGTAAATATTTAGAAAAATGTGTTGTTGGAAATACCAGATATGAATGCTTTTGTTAAAAAAGAAGTTTTTTTTTCCTTTCTTCTGTTTCCTTGCAATGGAGTCTACAACGTGTTAGGTCTGTTAAAATGTAACACCGTTAAAAAGATGTACAACGTTACACTACCAGAGAAGTATCCTATCTAATACAGGCATTAATGGTTATGACTCTCCATCTATCTCTCTCCAACTGTTGCTCATTATTCAGAACCTCATTCAACCTGTTTCTTGGAAGTGTTTGATGCATTGCCTTAGCTTTCTTTTCAGTTGTATATACAGTAGGCTGCAGTTTCTTTCTGTCCGAGATGTGCCTATACTGGGCGACTGGTTTGTACCCAAAGTAATCTTTTGCTCACTACAACGAGATACGAAACCATGAACAGAATTATTCCTGATTGCTTTTGTATTACATCAGTCACCTGAGTTCAATAACCTCACATCACCCTGATCAGGGGGCTGAAGTGTGATCTCTACCTTACTCAAGGGTCTCTCAAGGATTAGCGAAATGAAGAAGGCGCCTTATTTTTTTTGTCCTTTGACAGTAGTTCTGTTGTGCCATTGTTATAACTTTATACAGAGAGATATAATCGCTCATATGTAGGCCATAGATCTCTGATTAGATGGTTTAGGCGGTTAAAACTGTTCATAGCTGGAGAGTGTATCTTGATGTGGTTTTGTCATGGGGACGGCTCTTATTGTTCTGATGCAGACCACCATCTTACGGGCGGTACAATAATACTTGGTAATTTAGTTATCGTACTATTTGACTGGGTTGGGTGGCTTTCCAAAAACACAGCACCATTCTAAAATAAAAAAGGGTACTATTAAAGTGAAAGTTTATTTAATTTGTCCTTCCAGTAGTTTTATATGGCCTTGATTGTAACATATGATCTAAACAACTAGCCAATCACATTGAGGTGTTTCAAAATCACGTAATGCGTTTCATGACGGGACATCGCCTCATCGAAAATAACTAAAATATCCACCCTCTGTTAAACTACTTCCCTACCCCTGCTATTTGATAAAATCCAAGTAAAACCCTTAAACTTTTTGGCCATGTCAAACTATCAACCACTGGCCTGTTAAAGTTATGCTTTGAAGGTATGGTAGAAGGCAAAAGAGGCAGAGGAAAGCTAAGGAGAAGATGAAGAGAAAAGTTTTTCATAGGACATCTCTCAAGAGTTGACCGTTCATCAATCAACTTGCCCTAAATCTGAAAGAATGACAAAAATAAGTCACGTACCAAGCAGAAAATGCGATTTATGAAAACTATTTGGTTTATTTAGCGTGTTGAATGTCGTTAGTTCTCTTTAGATAAATAATTATCTGGATAGAAAATTGAATGATTTAGGATAAAGAAACAACCTTTCTATATAAAAATATATAATTCAGGTAAAGATTGTAAAAAGTATATAAAAATATATAATTTAGGGAAAGATGGTAAAAAATATATAAAAATATATAATTTAGGGAAAGATGGTAAAAATGTCACAGGTGGATAAATAGGGGAAAATGGCACACGGGAAAATTCTTGTGAATTCTAGGAGATCCATCTTCCCTAGCCTTGTCTTCCCACTTTAAGAAGTTAGTTCATAACAGTCTGAAGCACTCTCACCAGATAAAGCCGACGGGCTTACTCAGGCAATTTTTAAGATATTATTTGAGATATGACTAGAGCCGCAGCATGAGCAATGGACGTTAAGCCAAATATGATGATGAATCGTAATATTTTCTCTTTAATTATTACTAGTGTTGGTAGGATTAATCGGAATCGGGAATTGAAATAAAATTGGGACATTTTTGAGGTATTGGAATCGGAAAAATTTATGCCTATTTTCTGATGACAAAAACGATTCTTTCATTGTTTCTATTTGTTTGTTTTTGTTTATAATTTAATTTTTCATGGCTCGTATTAATGATGAAATGACATTGATTTTAAACTATCAGTAAAACTAAAATGTATAGACAACTCCATAAAGTGTAATTTTATGTTTGCGAAAATATATACACGTAGGGAGTCACCAATTATTATCACTCGAGGACAAGCGTTAATAAGTGTACAGAAGTATCAGGGTAAGAGTGTAGCAATTTTTAGTTCTGGGAATTCGGTATAATTTGATCATTTAAGAACTTGTTTGCATTGGACTTGAAGACAGCAAACTGGAAAGCAGGCCAACAGAATAGAGTTCCACTGGCTGGCAGTTCTAGAGAAGAAGAATGCACATTTAGATTTGACACAAATAAAAAGTGAGGAAATTTGTTGATAGTGTTTACATAAGTTTTTACAGTACCCCCCCCCCAAAAAAAAAAATTCTATATCTAGAAATTTAAAAATGATTGGCATCGGTAATTGTATCGGAATCGGGAAAAGTATTGAAATCGTCCCATCACTCATTATTACATTGTATTCTGATCCAATTCTGGAATAGATATTATACTTAATTAAAAATTGCGTTTATTTTTGTTTAGATAGAGTATCATTTCCTAGAAGCATCTAATAGAATGGCAATGGTTAGCTAGAAGTGCTTCTAAAACGTCTTTTTCCCATTGGAATAACCTTTGTTAACCTTGTCACTGCCAGAATCAACATGCTTTCACGTTGGATAACTTTGGAATCTTGCATACTGTGGGAAAGGGGAAGACCCCAGCATGTAGCCATTGTGCGAAACCATATTGAAAATGGAGATCCGCATTTGGCCACTTGAAGTGCTCAGTTGAATTCGCCATTGTGATCCCTCGGGTTGGTTTTCAGTTTCTGATTTCTAAGAACCTTTTACTCTTTGTCTTTAGGTTAAATGAACGTTTCTATTCAGGATTGTCCTATAGAAATAACAAAACTTTTATATAAATTAAAAGCTTCAATAAACTTATGAGATAACAGTTATCCCTATCCGACGTCGCCCGGGTTTTAAAAAATCTCCCATTCTATAGTAATGATGAACGTGTATAATCAGTTACCTATACGCACTTCACCAGCGTTCTCGACATCAATTTAATTAACAATTGTCTCCATTTGACACAAGAAGCGATCGTCTATATTCGGCGTTCAGCATTATAACTCGACAGGTGAAAAAAAATGATAAAAAAGAATGCTTATAACTCTTTGATGAAGGCCCAAGTTAGACAGAATATTTTGTATAAATAAAACAGTAGACGTATGAGTATGTATGCATGTGTGTGTGTGTGTGTGTGTGTTTAACCGATAAATTCCTAAACTACTGCTAACGAAACACTAAACTTAACATAAAATTGTAATCATACACCAAGGATGGTTTATAAAGAGTAAAAGCTTTATTTGGGGTGATGAATAAGGCAGACAAAATAAAAAATACCTGCAAGTTGAAATGCAAAATGTATATTAGCAGGCTGCCTGGCATTGCCCGGTCCTAAAATACGCTTAAATATGATATTTTGATTAATGCAGATTTCGTATTATTATATTATATTGAACCCAATATATAGTAAAGATTTAAAAAGTAAAAAAAAAAAAAATGATTTCTGCGCCACCACCAAGAATCGAAACGTTTAGCTTACAATTTACCTTTTCCTTTGATGTTAATGCCCGAGCTATGAAGACATGTTTGCTCAAAAGCTAAAAATTAAAAGATGAACCAATAGCTATTACATTACGCATGCATATTTGTAATGTTTCTTATATTGAGGAATGTTCGCTTTTGGAATAGATTATGTTAATACTTTGGAGGGAAATAATTATAGCTTCAGACATGCAAACGTGACAAAACTTAGAACCTGGGATTTAAGACTTTTTAAGAAAAGCCCAATTAATAGAGGAAGAGGTGTTTTTAGATTTACATTTTTTTAATTAAAATGTTTAAGGAAGTTCCCTGGCTATTATCAGTGATTTGATTATTAAATGAAGAAATGTGGTTAGATATTTTAAAGTGAAGTGTATATCCTGCCTGGTGTTCACGTAGTTTTAATGGATTGTGGATTTTTGTTGGGATTTGGGGAAGGATTTCTGTTGACTTCAATAGTAGATACAGGATATTGAAATCTGCATTTCGAGGCGAGTTTAGAACATTATAAGTGTTTTAAGAAAGACAAGGTGAGCTATTATTGCTATTATTATTATTATTATTACTATAATCACTATATTCTTCAATATTGATATTATTATTAATGTTATTGGTTGTGAAACGGTTATTTGTAGGTGAAACGGTTGGAAGAATGATGAGTTCACTCATTGGAGTTATATTTTTTTGTAGTAGACGAATGGGGGGGTTCTGTTTTGGAAGATTATTTCCAACTATTCTAGGGGTGTTTAGTGATAAATCAGTAGCAGTACACAAATATGACATCCCTATGGGTGCAATCGTTTTTGAGTTGGCATTCTTTCTTATTGTTACAGTTGCAGTTACGTTTTGGCATTATACGGGAGCGGTGGCCTGAGCTAATTTGATTTTTTTTTTGTTGTTTGAAGCTATTATCGTCTATGGTAAATTGGGGATTGTAGAGTAGGGAATTTGAATTAAATTTTTATTAAATATAGTAATATATCTATATGGTTGCTTAAAAGAATTTTCTACAATGTTAAAAAATTCCTTTGGTATATGTGTTTTGACGTTTGAGTTGAAAGTGGGGAGTTAAACCAAATATTTTTCTTTTTCCTAAGACGCGTGTGGAGGGTTTGGCTTGATATGATTACACTGGGCGGAGCGATGTTTGGAAGGTGTTTGGTTATTACATTTATGATTCAGCAGAATAGATTGTTTTCTGGAATCTGATTTATTTTTAGTCAAGTTTAGTATTACACATGTTAGACTGCTGATAATTGGGTTATTGTGGTTATATTGTATTTTTTTTTTTATTATACCCTGATTTTTTTTAATTATACCCTGAATTCTTGGGATTGAAGAAGGTTGGGTTTTGGGTGAAAGTTTTTTTTTTTTGTCTGCGGAAAGTGAATGTTCTTTCTTCTAAACAAGTTAGTGTCTGAAAAAAACAAACACCAGACAAAACTTTGAAGGGTAAAAGAGAATTTTTTTGCAATCTTGATTTGAAAAGAAATCTTTCATTATGAGATGTTCTTCTGCCTTCTTTTTGTTAAGTTTCCAGTTTCTTATTACTTGTTTAATGCTTTAATGATTAAGATGTTATTTTAGCTAAATATGAATTAGTGTGAAATCTAACTATGCATAATATTTTCTGTTACTTTTAAATGCGGGCGTACGTTTCTGTATTCATATTAAGTGAAGATTTTCAACAACAGCAAAAAATAAATGAATAAATAAAATTGTAAACAAAAAAGTAAAAGGCGATTGTGAAGTCTAAGATTAAAAAAGTCGTAAAAGTCTAAGTATACTTAGAAGAAAAGCCTTATTTTAATAAGAACGATACAGGAACGAGTCTCTAGAAGAACAGTACCCCACCCCAAAGTTTTTTTTTTTAAATACTCGAGAAGTAATTCACATCCGAAGAGGAAATTGAAGAGCTCTTCTTTTTTTCAGGATAAAGACGAAGTAGGATCTGGCCTTGGGCTGAGATCCGAGTGTAGTATCTGTTCTGATGCTACACTTAAGTTAATTTGCCCTTAGTCAATGTAGGGGTAACCCTTTTATACTAAGGCAATTTTTACTTTTGTCTATTCCCAGACTGCCCCTTTTGGGGAGCTGGTTTTCCCCAACATTAAAAACGACTTTGTGTCACATATTGCTATCGTGGGGAAGCAATTAAAGACAAATAAAGATGAAGACCAAAATAAAAACGAAATTATAAGATGTTCAGTCTAATTTTTTTCTATACCCATACACCGGCTTTTGTTAGTTCTATTTTGTTTGTTAGTGTTTAACGACCTTTGTATGTTCATCTCTGTTCAAACTTTTCTCCACCTTTTTTTTTCACGATTTTTTTTTATGAAAATCGCTTGAGACAAAGCGTGAAGCTATTTGATGTAACGAACCAAGAAGAACAAAAGATAATTATCGCAAAGACGTGATATGCCTATTCGCCCTATTCTTGAAGAGATCAAGTTAAGGGTGTAGGAGGAAAACAATCAGCAGAAACAGTTTCACAAGCCTGCAATTTTTTGAAAGAATATACAAGGACAGGAAGCTGTATTACAATGAGATATCAAAATAGTGAATTGGTGGAGACAACCAGACCAACGAATCAAGCGAACTGGAACAAAAGAATCAGGATATAGATGAGACAATATTTTTTTTAGACTGTTTCTTATTTGTGAAGATGTTTTAACAATGTGAGATTTAGTTAATCACGATGTTTGCGTGATTTTTTTTTATTTTTAGACTTTGGTATAGTTTTTATGTTTTGTTTTAGGTTGTATTGGATATTATTGGGAGCAGGTTTTTTAAGAAAGATTTTCAAATTGTTTGTTTGGTGAATTAATATCTCTATACAAGTTAATGTGTATCTGTTTCCTGTCAGATTTTCGTAAGACTGATTTTTAAAAATTTATTTGTTTAAAAATGTTTGTACGGTTAGCTGTCTTTAAGAAAATTTACTACATTAGAAAAAACTATACTTTCTATCTCTGCTCTTTTCTTCTCAGTCTGTCACTTGCCCTCCCTCTCTCTTTGTCTTTTTTCCTCTATCTCTTCCTTTTTTGCATCTCTCTTGGTCTTTTTTCTTCTTTCTCTGTGTCGTTCTCAACCATTCTCTGCTTTTTCCCTCTTGTTTTTTCTCTACCTCTTGCTCACCCTCACTCTCAACCCTCAGTCTCTCTCTCTCCCCCCTACGTTTTCTCTCTCCCCTTTTCCAGTAACTCTCTTTTCCCCTGTTCTCTCTCCCTCACTATTTCTCTTTTCCTCTCTCTCGCTTTCCCTCCCCCTCTCTCTCCCTCGCTCTCCCTCTTTCTCACGCCCCTTCTCTCCCACTCGCTTTCTATCTCCCTCAAGCACTCCCTCGATCTCTCCCTCCACCTTTATCCTCTTCTATCTCTCTAAACCTCTTTCCTATTTTGTTTCCCTCTCACGCTAATACTCCATCTAACACTTTTATCTTTGTCCATCTGCCTTTTCTCTTTCTTTCTCTCAATAATCATTTCTTATGTTTAATACCTACTTTTGTTTCGATGCTGCATTTCCTCTTTAAAAGGGCATTATGCAATTGTTTGTCATAAGTGGTCATAGCACTCTACCTTTCTTTTCACATTCGAATAACCTTCATCGATCTTGTCATTATCACAATCAATACACTGTTTCAAGTTGCAAATGGAGTGACCTCAGCATGTGTGTCGGTTAGTATTTGCTGACTTGAAGTGCTCAGCTGAATACAGCATTGCAACCCCTGAGGTTGCTTTGCACTTTCTGGCTTGTAAAGAGCAGTTTCCTTCTGGAGAGCCGTCTTTTTCTGTTAAGAATTCGTTTCACAGAGCAAATAAAGCCCTTGTATAAACCAGTAGCATTCTATAACTATCATGTACTAGCTGTTCCTACCTCACCAATCTTTCACGAAAAACACCCATCTAGCTGAATCCACTGTGAAAAATTTCCCTCACTCTATATCTGTGCCTAAATCAAAACGCGGATTCCATGAACAAAGCTTCTTTCTTAGAACTGCACGCCTGTGGAACTCTGTTCCGTCTGCCTGCTTCCCTCCGGACTACAACTTGGATGTCTTCAAGTCCAATGTTAACAAATTCCTAATGAACCGCCCCCTTAATTAAACACTTCATCAAATCTCCACACTAACGTAATGTACTTGCAATAACCCTTATCCCTGAGTGGCTTCCGGGCCTTGATAAGTGGTGATCACTGTGTAAAAAAAAAAAAAAAAAGGTGTTGCCTGATCATGTTTTTACTTTCAAATTATATTTTAAATTGCCCTATGAGCACTGGTCCCTATCCCCATACTTTTTTTCTTATTTGCCTACCTACATGGGAAAAAGATACAAAGTCGGTTTTTAATCTGTGACAATTCCAACTCCCCAGAAAAGGGCACTCTGGATTCGGAAAGAAAATAACGAATTGCCTACATCTAGAAGATTCTCCTTTACTGAACGCGGATATAATAGACTAAGTGTAGCATTAAAACAGTTACCAAACTTTGTTCGTAGCCAAAAGACCCAGAAATGAAGGTGAAAGTGTAGGCTTATCTCCCTTCCGTGATGGGAACATATGAGATAAGTTTGGGAAAATGGGATGTAAAAAGCCAGCCTCCTAGAGGAAGAGAACTCTTGCCTGCAAAAAATTCCTGAGCTGCACTGTCGATCTTCCCTGGTAAGGCCAACGCAACAATAAACTAACCCCTTTTTACTTTCAATTCATATTTTAAACTGTACCATTAGCACTAGTCTCTATTCCAACACTTTTTTTTTTATTCACTTGCTTTCCCACATGGGGAAAGTTTAGACACAATGGTGGTTTTTAATGTGAGGAAATTCCAACTCACCAGGAATAAGCACTCTTGATTTAAAGACTTATTCTTCATAGAACGTGGATATAATAGACAAACTGTAGCATCAAAACAGTTACTACACTTTGTTCCTGCCAAAAATCAAAAGTTTGAAGGTGAAAGAGTATCTCCCTCCAGTGGTGTGAACATATGACACGCGTTCGGAAAAATGGGATTTAAAAAAACCCAGCCTTGTAGAGAAAACTTACAAAAATGTTTGGTAAGGGCGCATAGGCGATTAACAATAAACCAACCTCTTCTCAAATGGTGATAAGACTAATCTTGGGATAGTGTATCTCTTTGATCTGCACTGGACCAGAACCATAGCTCAGCCAATGGGGAACAAGCCATCTCAAAAATGGCCTAGACTCGTATAGCTTTGGACCCAAAGGAATCACATGTGTCGTGCCTTTGTAATTAGTTGACACTTTTAATTACTCTTTATTGTCTTGCCACTTGTATGGCCTGTTGTATATTGATTAATTTTAAGCCCCACTTCACTTCCGACTAATCAGTAGCAATCATGTCACACCTGCATCTTAACACCTTCCCAGGTGAATTATTTCTGTAAAAGAATTTTCGTCCAATTTTTTATTAAATCAAACTGAAATCTCCGAGTGGAAAAGAAAAAAATGTTTCATCCTACATTTTTTAAAAATTGTATAATCGTCTGTTATACATTGAAGCGTTTTGTGATATTTGTGAAATTTTGTATAAATGATGTTTATTTTAAAACATTAGCATATACAACTTTTATTAAATAAAGTATTTTCAATGAAATATATATATATATATGCTATAAACTATGATATTTTTCAAATATTTTCATACCCACAGACACTACTGCTTCATGCTCACGCAATCATCAGTATAGGAAGTGATAATTACTGGTTAGAAGATTCTAACTCCATCACAAAACCACTCTTGACATTGTAGACTAGTATCTTACCGCAAGACCACTAATGATCAATAGAAGAATTGAAAGAAATTAAGTACTTATGTCATTCATAATAAACAGTCGAAGAGTATTCAACAACTGGAGACAGAATATTGTATTTGCACTAAAGTTGACTGCTGGTTAATAATGACAAGCTTACTCAACTTAGTACTTTAACTCTTGTTTTTTGCAATCACCCTAGTACCTGTTCCTTCCTGTGCTCCAATGCTGTTCCTAAGCTAAAAAAGTTATAAACAGCCTAAGTAGCCTTGCCATCAGAATATACTTTCTCCACATTTGTGTTCTTACCCGTTTCCATTATCTTACGATTCTTACGTTACTGGTTATTATCTCTCAACCTACCAGTAATGCTATTGAATTTCTTATGTACTTAATACTTACAGCACTAAACTCTACCGCACCAGTAGGTATCTCTCTGTCGTTGCAATCCTTTATCTGTATAAGAGTCAGGTACGCCCTAAAATGGAGTACTGGATCCAAATCTGGGCAGGAGCTGCTCAGCATGCCTCATCCAGCCTTGATAGAGTCTAAAGCCGGTCTAAAACCCTAGTAGGTGATGCTCTTTTCTCTTCCTTGCAAACTCTTTCTCACAGAAGAGACGTTGCAAGCCTGTCTCTGCTTTATCGTTATTTTCATGGCAAGTGCTTGACTGAAATTTAAATTATAGCCCCCCCCCTTGCCAAACTTTCACAAACAATTGATTAGCTACAACCACTATATGCGGTTAACCCCACTCCCTATCTGTGCCTAAATTTAAACACAGATTCCATGAACAAAGCTTCTTTCTCACAATTGCCCGCCTATGAAACACTGTTCTGTTGGCTCCCTGGTTGAAATACTGCATGGTAGCCTTCAAATCCAATGTAAGCAATTCTTGTTGAGCTATCCCCAAAAATAATCAAATTCTACCCAATTTACACAAACGATTACTACACTACCACCTTACATTCATTAACCTTTATCCTCGAATGGCCTTCGAGTCTTGATAAATGGTGACCTCGAAAAAAACAAAAGCCACTCCTTTTTTTCAAAAACAAAGCAGCAGATTTTTCCTCTTTCAGGTGAACTTTCCAATACTACAATCGATCATCACTTTGGTATTGGTAATAGTCATGCTTAGATCTTTACTATCTGTAGTGTTTCTCAACATTGTTTCACAGGCAAGTACTAAATTAGCATTTGGTTTACATTCTTTATGTAAGAAAGATAAGTATTTCCTTATTCACTGTTTTTGGCACATTTCTAAATAAAACTTTGGCAATATAACGTTTTTGATTTTATAGTGGGATATCTTCAGTTAAATATTAGTAGAAGGGAGATAGTGTCGGACAGGATCTTTTCTTTTGCATTACACATTTGGATGCTGACTGGTCTTGTCTTCGCGCCAATTGTTATGAAGAAGGAACATCAAAGTGTAGTATCATTCAGAATCATAATTAGTTCAAGATTCGCCTCTCAAGGTTTTTTTTTTAAATTCAATTTTCACTCCAAACAAGGCACAGTGCCACTTTAAAGTAGGGAGCTACTATCGGGGACATAAGTTGCAGGAATATAATGAAGGGAGATTAGTAACAAGATGGTTGTTCACATTACACTTGAACTTCTACATGCCAGTATATTGGGAAAGCAGAATCCCGGAAGCGAAGTCCAATGTTTAGCAGTTCTGGGAAAGAAACTGTTGGAGTAGAAGGCTTTCTTACACCCAGGGATCTCTACTGTGAAGGGGTGGGATTAAGCTGCTTGTCAGGTTTGTTGGGTGTGTTCACGTCGTGAGGGTACAAGTGTTTATAGTTCGTCAGAGCATTCACCATTAAAGTACTTGTAGAACAGGCAGAGGGATGCAACATTTCGTCGATGGGACAGAGGCTGAAGCCTAGATGACAGTTCAGGACCTATCAGGTTGGCGACTCACTTTTGAACCCTCTTTCCTATTTTGTGTCCCTCTCACGCTAATACTCCATCTAACACTTTTATCTTTGTCCATCTGCCTTTTCTCTTTCTTTCTCTCAATAATCATTTCTTATGTTTAATACCTACTTTTGTTTCGATGCTGCATTTCCTCTTTAAAAGGGCATTATGCAATTGTTTGTCATAAGTGGTCATAGCACTCTACCTTTCTTTTCACATTCGAATAACCTTCATCGATCTTGTCATTATCACAATCAATACACTGTTTCAAGTTGCAAATGGAGTGACCTCAGCATGTGTGTCGGTTGACTTGAAGTGCTCAGCTGAATACAGCATTGCAACCCCTGAGGTTGCTTTGCACTTTCTGGCTTGTAAAGAGCAGTTTCCTTCTGGAGAGCCGTCTTTTTCTGTTAAGAATTCGTTTCACAGAGAAAAGTAAGCCCTTGTATAAACCAGTAGCATTCTATAACTATCACGTACTAGCTGTCCCTACGAGGTGTTGCCTGATAATGTTTTTACTTTCAAATTATATTTTAAACTGCCCTATTAGCACTGGTCCATATCCCCATACTTTTTTCTTTTTTATTTGTCTACCTACATAGGAAAAAGATACAAAGTCGGTTTTTATCTGTGACAATTCCAACTCCCCAGAAAAGGGCACGCTGGATTCGGGAAGAAAATAACGAATTGCCTACATCTAGAAGACTTCTTTACTGAACGCGGATATAATAGACTAAGTGTAGCATGAAAACAGTTACTAAACTTTGTTCGTAGCCAAAAGACCCAGAAATGAAGGTGAAAGTGTAGGCTTATCTCCATTCCGTGGTGGGAACATATGAGATAAGTTTGGGAAAATGGGATGTAAAAAGCCAGCCTCCTAGAGGAAGAGAACTCTTGCCTGCAAAAAATTCATGAGCTGCACTGTCGATCTTCCCTGGTAAGGCCAACGCAACAATAAACTAACCCCTTTTTACTTTCAATTTATATTTTAAACTGTACCATTAGCACTAGTCTCTATCCCAACACATTTTATTTTTACTTGCTTTCCCACATGGAGAAAGTTTAGACACAATGGTGGTTTTTAATGTGAGGAAATTCCAACTCACCAGGAATAAGCACTCTTGATTTAAAGACTTATTCTTCATAGAACGTGGATATAATAGACAAACTGTAGCATCAAAACAGTTACTACACTTTGTTCCTGCCAAAAATCTAAAGTTTGAAGGTGAAAGAGTATCTCCCTCCAGTGGTGTGAACATATGACACGCATTCGGGAAAATGGGATTTAAAAAAAACCCAGCCTTGTAAAGAAAACTTACAAAAATGTTTGGTAAGGGTACATAGGATTGAGAAGCAGCAGATGCACCAGATGCACCAACTCAAATGTGACAACAGGATACTTTCAGGTGTAAGTAGTTTTCTAGCACGGTACAGAGAGCCCATCTTCTTCGCAGCAGCCTTGGCAATGCTCTAAATGTATCTATTCCAGTTCATGTTCTCTGTAAACTTAGACCAAGGAGTTTAAAGATGTACTTTCGGGTAATGTGTTCTTGGCCATTGCTATTGATGGTAGAGAAGGTTTCTTGTTATTATTGAAAAAAACAAGCTTAGTCTTAGCAGCATTGAATGTAACCCTCCATTTTTGTCCCCATTCCACTACGGATTGGAGGTTTTCCTCTAGTGTTTCTGCCATTGCCTTAGATATGTGTTCATTTGTTTTTCCCTCGTGCCTGCTATAGAGTGGTGTCATCAGCAAATATACCCATCTCAGAGACAATTTTATCAGGGAGGTCATTTATGAATATCAAGAATAATAAAGGTTCAAGGATAGACCCCTGAGGTATTCCCACATTTATATCATATCGTTTAGATGTCCGACCGTCGAGGATGAGCTGGATTTTTCTCTTACTTTATTGATTTAATTACATTATGAATATTACATTATTAATATTATGAATGAATTATTCTCGCAACGTTTTGGCCGATGTAATGCTTTGTTTTTTCTAGTATGTCTTGTCCAATTTCTGAATCTGGATGGAATTTCGAGTGGAACCTATTACTTAATCCACGGGGTAGATTGCTGTAATTTTATCAGCCATGACTTGCACGAAGCCTTTCCCAATTATTAATTATATTCTTAGAATCATGTTAGAACAGTAGATTTAATAATGAAAAATATCTAAAAAAAATTCCAAAAGTATAAATTTTGTATTGTCCACATTACTGTTTTCATCTTGGCTGCTATTCTCGCAACGTTTCTGCTGATGTAACCTCCGACCTTCTTCAGGTGTATCTTCAAAATTAGTACTATTCTTAACGGTGAGACTAACAAGATGAGAACAGTAATGGAAACAATCCAAAAAGATACAGATTATCAATTCTAATCATATTCAGAAAAAATTATACCAAATCGACTACAAAACGAAATAGAAAATGAATCGATGCTCTTTCTTTCCATTACATGGACATATTACACTTTTTGAATTCTAATGATTTTACATAAAAACAGAACAAAAACATACTTTCAACCATTCACCAATAAGAGCCCTTGTTAAAATACAACTAAGAAAGCTTAGAGGTTATCTTGACCGACAAGTTGTGCTAATAAGAACCAATATTTTTGTTTCTGTTTCCAACAGACGATAGCCATTAGAATTAAAAATATGCGATGCTAGTTAACAGTCCGGAGTTGCCCGGGCGTACAATACGCTCAAACATATTTTAATTCATGTAGATTGCGTATGTATTATAGAATCAATTTTCTATTGATTTATTATATATTACGAGGAATAATTTGCCTGGTGGACTAATTCGCAAAGTAAATTTAAAAAAATGAAAATAATAATGTCGTTCAGCAAATTCCGTTTGTGTTTGTTTACAATATCACGTCAGCTGATATTTGGGCTTTGAGGATGAATGCTCTAAAAAAGTCACTTGTGATTTATGTTTAGTTTTATAATATGCAAACGAAGAAATAATTTGCGGCTATTTTAGATGGTACATCTTCTTTTATCGTAAATTGAACTCATTAATAGGAAAACTTACAATAAAATGAAGTACACCCGGGCTTGAACACAGGATCATTCGATCTGTGGTAAAATGCTTCATCTCCATATTATAATAAATATTTTTTAAGAAGAAATGATTTGCTGAAATTTTATTATCTCCCTTTCTGGTGTAACGTAAAATCTTCTCCTGTAAAAATTATTCTTTTTATCTATAAAAGAGAAAAGCTATTTTTAAGATCGGATTTTTTTTCGTTTTTCAATACTTATCGGATGAATTTCTGTACAAAACATATCAAAGAACACTGCCAAACATATAAATTACCTTTGTGTGAAATTTGCAAAATTTAGGCTCAGACGTTTCAGAACTTATGAGGAAGGAACTCACACTCATACAGCATGACTTTTATAGAATAGTAGAGAGATTTATCAAATGGAAAGAGTGTCGAGTCGTTTCTATATTCCTATTGATTTTGATTCATACCAAATTGATATGCTTTTAGATTTTTGAGATGATGAACGATAATATTTATTATTTTCACTATTCTCGGCTAACAGAGAAGCTAACAAGCAAAGAAAAAGAGGTAAAACATTCAAATGTATAACAAACCCGGATTTGCCAGGTTGAAAAATATTGGCAGGCGGAGAGTTTAGTCACATACTATTTAAGATACATCCTAAGTTGTTATGATTTTCCTGAAAATGGATCACATGGGGGAATTATGGCAGCATAAAATACGTCAACTTCATGAAAATTTAACGGAAAAATAACTCTCACATCTTAAATAAATTTCCGTTTTTAAAGGTAATTGGTGTAGCTGAATAATAATTAAAAATAAATTAAATTAATCAACGTTATCTAATATTTCTAAATAGAACAAAGAAGACAATTCTATTACAATAACCGATTAATAACATGGAGTTAATTATTAAAATGGATTTCCTTTGGTGTAATATGTAAATGGAGTTGCTCATTGAATGCAGATTCCCTTTAAATAAATTATATATATAGAAATCATGTTAGAATGTTAGTGTGTAAACATCGGTTTTCAGTATGAAAATTAATTTGTGAAACAGATTATTGAGAAATGGCGAAAACAAAATTCGCAATGAGAATAAGGGAATTTAGCAGAGAAGCCAACAAACGAATAAAAAGATTTTTTAAAAATCCAAATATATAACAAATACATGTTACCAAAAGCAAGCTGTTACTCTTCTACCTACCTGGTGCTACCAGATCAGGCTGTCTATTGGCTTCCTGAGACGAAATGCACCTACATTGATTTGTTTTTGTTTTCTATTCTCTTTTGTAAAACCTAATTATGTTCTACGAAAAACAAAAACAACAACCCTCCTTCCCTTCTCCCCTCCTTTCTTTTTCCTTCCCTACTTCCCGGTTGACTCTGTCGGTGGGACATTAGAATATGCCGACTGCCCCCCTGCAGAGGGTATAAGTCCCTCAATGGGGCCACCTGTTGACCGTGGGTGGCATCCCGTAAGGCTTACGAACGGAATCCTGGTGGTTGAGTAGATCATGTCCAGGATATTTTAAGGACATGAGATGCAACACACCTCTTTGGCCCTTACTTAAGCTAAGACGGGCGGTTGGATAGGCCCGATCCAATCAATCGGTTGGTCACGCCTAGCCCTAAATCAGACAGACATAACAAGAAAATATGCTTGCACTTCCCACACTATACAATAAACTGATTTAGTAAGCGGTGGCTGGAGGGCCAATCAATTTGCTGAATAATGGACTAAACACGACTGAAAAACTGAAATTCTTACTGAAAACGAGGCCTTCAGAAAGAAATTGAAGAACCACAGGTGCTTGAATCCACCAGCAAGAAGAGTATACTTTTCCTGTATCCCTGTTGGGTTGGGGCGAATGGGTATCCCCCCCAACACTTCCCATATAGGACTCCGAGGTGGGTGGGGAGCATGAAAAATGAAACAAACCAAATATATTAATGGAATCCAGAAAGCCTCAAAAAAGAAACCACACCGAAGTAGCTGATGCCAGTAGTTCTGACACTGAAACAGAGCTTCATCAAAAAAACCAGAATGTTCCCCGCTTCATAGTTTAAGAAGCAACTGAAGGGGAACCAATAACCAAAATATCCCCATTCAAAATTGAAAAGATTCTATCTAGCATCAAACCTAAAATGGTTAAAAAACAAAATAATGGTACATTACTTCTCGAAGTAGAATACCAAAAATATGCTGTTGAAATTTCCAAATGGAAACGTTTTAACAATCAAAATGTTAAAATTTACCCTCACAAATCTCTGAACATTAGCAAAGGCGTAATCAGGAGTACTGAATTATCACTGTGCCCCTTGGAAGAAATTCAGACTAACCTACAAAAACAAAACGTCACTGACGTTAAAAGAGTCCAAATTAATAAACTTGGCGAAATAATAAAAACAAATACTTACATTTTAACATTCAATACTCACCAAATTCCAAACAAAATTAAAATAGGGTATGAAATGGTAAACGTTGAACACTACATACCAAACCCACTCAGGTGTTACCATTGCCAGAGATACGGACACCATCGAGACCGGTGTACCCGCCTTCCAATATGTATAAGGTGCGGAGATAATGAACCTCATACAGATTGTAAAAAAGAGCCAAAATGCATCAATTGTCAAAAAGGCCATAGCACCAATTCAAAAGAATGCGACAAATGGAAGAGTGAAAAAGAAATCAACAAAATAAAATATACAAAAAATATTACCTTCCAAGAAGCTCGCAAACTATCAGAAAATGCAAAATATTCTGAAATAACAAAAAAAAAAACATACAGCAAACTACCGAACCAAATAAACAAACAAAAATAAATTCACTCAACATTAAATCCGAGGACATTATTAAATTACTTAATGAAATGAAGGAACTTATGGAAGAATTTAAAAAAATTATAAAACAATTCAACAATGAAAAAAAAGTTCCTATAACTGAACAAACCTCTCAAGCTAAAACTAAATCAAATAAACCCATAAAACCCCAAAATACAACACCCATAGAAACATCTCCACTTACAGAGGGGAAAAAACAGACACCAAAATATGCCCATGAAGAGAAAAGAAATAAACCTCCACTCAAAAAAGAAACTAAAACAAAACTAGACAGATCACGCTCAAGTTCCAGACCAAGAATCCCTACACAAAACAGATTTGAAGAAATGGACATAGAAGACCGAAGATCTGATACCAATGACTAACAAAAAACAAAAAATAATCCAGTGGAACTGTCGCGGTTTAAAAACAAACATGACTGAACTGCTTCTGCTACTAGCGCAGGAGCGCCCTGCAGTGGTGTGTCTTCAAGAAACTTTTCTGAAACCAGGAGACAAAATTAATATTAAGCAATATGAAATTTTTAATTTCACTCATAACTTTGGGGGCAGGGCCTACAGGGGAGTAACAATTCTAATCAGAAACGATATACCCCATAGCAAAATAAACATAACAACCAATATCCAAGCAATTTCTATTAATGCCACACTACATAAACCAATGACAGTATGTTCACTATATATACCTCCAAACGATGACATAGATAAAAACGAGATTAAAAAATTGATTGATCAATTACCCAAACCTTTCGCCCTATTAGGAGATTTCAATAGTCATAACATACTATGGGGATGTAAAGACACCAATAAAAAGGGCAAAACGTTGGAAGAATTTATCAATGAAAACGATATATGCTTCCTCAACGATGGAACACCTACACACATCGACCCAACTGGTGGAAACCATTCAGCCATTGACCTTAGCTTGTGTGATTCATCACTATATATGGACTTAACCTGGAAAGTATATGATGCAGTGACCATTTTTCATTAGTGATAGAAATTCCAGAATTCAACAGCGAAAAACTTCCCAGATGGAAGCTAAATAAGGCCAACTGGCAATTATACAAAGAAAAATGTCGACACAAGTTGAATGATTCAGAGACAAACAACACTAGTAGAAATTGCAAATGAATTCATCCCTAAAACTTCAGCATCTAATCGGTACAACAGACCCTGGTTTGACAATAAATGTCGGGAATCCATCAAATTGCGAAAAATTGCACTGAAGAAATTTCAGAAACAACCCACAACTTCAAATTTGATAGAATACAAATTAAATAGAGCTAAAGCTCGTAGGGCAATAAAAGCAGCTAAAAAAGAGAGTTGGGAAAAGTATGTCAATAAACTAAATTCCTCTACAGAACCGAGAGTAGTATGGGAGATGATTAGAAAAATTTCAGGTAAACATCAATCAACACCAATTAAACACCTGCTTAAAAACAACACCAGAGTAACCGATGAAAAGAATATAGCAGACCTACTAGACGAAACTTTTTCTCAAAACTCATCTAACCAAAACCATAACTTAAAATTTATAACAATTAAACAAAATATCGAACAATACAAACTAAACTTTAAATCAAAAAACCTAGAAGATTATAATAAACTACTTACATTAACTGAATTAGAAGATTCTATTAAAAGATCCCACAACACAGCCGTAGGACCTGATGAAATCCATTACGAATTCCTGCGACAACTCCCTTTGGAATCATTGAAGTTGCTACTAAAAATTTACAACAAATTATGGACAGAAGGTGAATTTCCTGACTCGTGGAGGCAAACCACAATAATAGCAATACCAAAACCAGGAAAAGACCATTCGAATCCACAAAACTACAGACCAATCTCACTGACTAGCTGCTTGTGAAAAATAATGGAGAGAATGATAAATGATAGATTGGTTTGGTACCTAGAAACCAACAACCTTATCTCCAACCTACAATGTGGATTCCGTAATAAGAGAAGCACAACAGATCACTTGGTTAGATTGGAAACAGCCATAAGGGAAGCCTTTATTAGAAATGAGCACCTATCAGCAGTATTTTTTGATCTGGAGAAGGCCTACGACACTATGTGGAAATATGGAATTATGAGAGACTTGCACGAATTTGAACTAAAAGGCAGACTCCCACAATTTATAAAAGGATTTTTATCTGACCGAAAGTTTAGAGTCCGCATTGGAACTACTTACTCAGACACCACAAATCAAGAGGAAGGAGTACCTCAAGGTAGCATTTTATCTGTGACACTGTTCAATATTAAAATGAACAGCATAGTGAAATGTTTGGACCCTGGTGTTGAGGGATCTTTATATGTAGATGACCTACTGGTGTTCTGCAGATCAAAGTATATATGCACCATCGAACGCAAACTCCAACACTGCTTAAATAAATTAGACAAATGGGCAATGGAAAATGGATATAAATTTTCCTAATCAAAAACAAAATGCGTTCATTTCTGCCACATGAGAAAACTTCATAATGATCCTACATTGAAGCTTGGAAGAACAATAATCCCCACCGTAGAAGAACACAAATTCCTGGGCCTTATATTTGACAAAAAACTGTCATTCATCCCCCACCTGAAGAATCTAAGAAATAGTTGCAACAAAAGACTGCAACTACTACGGGTAATAGCCCATACAGAATGGGGAGCCGATCAAGAAACACTAATGAAATTATATAGGATCATTTGATGATCAAAACTCGACTATGGTAGTTTTATATACCAATCAGCCAGAAAGTCCTACCTAAAGATTTTAGATCCAATCTGCCATGGAGGACTGAGGTTAGCTCTCGGTGCTTTTAGAACATCCCCAGTTGAAAGCCTCCATGCAGAGGCCAACGAAATCCCTATAGATATAAGGAAAAAAAAAGTCAAAAACTGGGTGCACAATATTACACTAAATTAAAAGCACAACGAAATAATCCAGCATATGAAGCTACATTCAATCCGAGATATAAAGAGGCATTTGAAGCAAAAAGAAAGGCCATAAAGCCCTTTAGTCTTAGAATGAAAGCAATACTGCAGGAATCAGGAATGACTGTAGAAAATATCCAAGAACATATACTACCTAAAACCCCACCTTGGATACTTAAAAAACCAAAAGTAATCTTAAACTTGAATGAACTCCCAAAAGCGAAATCCCACCCTAATATCTACCACGAAAAAGACTGATATTCTCCTAAAATATCCAGACCATCTACCTATTTTCACCGATGGCTCTAAAGACCATAATAGAGTGGCATGTGCTGCAGTGTCGAATGAAAAAACTCTTTAAAAAGCTCTTCCAACAGAAAGCTCTATTTTTACTGCCGAAATATGTGCCATCGACCTCGCACTCAGCATTATAGAAAAAGATGAACATAGGAAATTCCTAATTTTTTCAGATTCACTTTCCGTTTTGACATCTCTGAATAACAAAAAACTTGAAAACCCACTAATCATCAAACTAACAAATAGAATTGATTCATTATCCGAACACAAAGAAATATTTATATGTTGGATCCCAAGTCACATTGGGATAAGAGGAAATGAAAGAGCCGACTTAGCGGCCAAATCAGCTCTAAACTTAAAACCAGATACAATAAACATACCATATACTGACTTCAAACCCAAAATTAATCAATTAATTCATGCAAAATGGCAACGACAATGGAATAACAACACAAATAACAAATTATACCAAATCAACCCATACTGGAAAAATGGAGACAAACTCCCCCCAAATCCAGAAAAGAACAAGTCGTTATAAATAGAATACATATTGGCCATACAAAACTCACACACTCCTTCATTCTAAAACAAGAACAACAACCACAATGCCCATTCTGCCAGAAAACTTGCACCATTAAACATCTTTTTGTGGAATGTAGAGCTCTAGATAAAGATAGAAAACAATACCTCAAACACAACAGCATGAAGAAACTTTTCGAAAACAACTGTCTAGAGGAAATATTATCCTTTTTAAGAGTAACAAGGATCTTTACAAAAATATAAATCATTCTCTGAATCAACCCAACTAAACCTTATGAATATATGAGGATATATAAAACTTAAAAAAAAAAAAAGATCGTTAGATATTAAAACAAACAAAACTATTGAACTATACAGAATTGATTGATACTCGACGTCATAAAGTTCTTTGAATACATAATTTTTTTTTTTTAATCCTGAGTTTGGCATTGAATAACCTGAAAAGGGTTGATATGCCGTTAAGCCAAAACAAAACAAACATCTTCTACCTACCTGGATGTTTTGCGTGCTTTAATGTATTAATCATACATGTGCTTTCGTACATATTAATCAAATTGAGAACAAACAGACAGGAATCCGACTTTATTATAATAGGTAATTGATATTAAAGGCAAAATAAATTTCTCTTCTACCTACCTTGATGTGCTTTGTGTTTTAACATATTTTAAAGTTTTAATTTGATTTGAAAAACAAGCAGTGTCGAGTTTAGTTAAACTGATAATTATCAGGGTTAATTAGAACATGCCGTCTTCGATAATGACTGAAATGTTCCCCCCAAAAATAACCCTAACCAATTAGTGTCACAGTGACATTTATAGAGTAGATTCTTACCAGTATGTAAAGTCGAACAGAATGAAGGAAGAAAGCGACCACGTGCCTGCGCGTGTTGTCTTACCTGCTGGGAGGATCACAGGGAGGGCAGAAATTAAAAATGGTGGCTGTGGTTTTTGTAAGATTATTGAGCGATGACGTCAGGCCTCACGTGACTGTTTTTCTGGCCGCCGATTGGCTGATGACGAACGCTTGGACAATAAAAGGAGTATATTCAGAAGATCGACGGCAGTGTGTATCAGAAGTTCGACGTGTGTGTTAATCAACTGCCGTAGTTGTGAAACGAATTCACAGGATTTTGTTTATCTTAGACTTTTGAGCTATTATTGACTTTGCGAAGACAGCATGTTCTTGTCCACCATTATGATGGTCGGTTTAACTTACCAACTCGACACTGCGTGATTTTCGAACCGAATAAAAGCTTTAAAATACGTTAAAGCACGCAAAACATCCAGGTAGGAAGAAGGGTAACAGCTTGCTTTTGGTAACATGCATTTGTTATATATTTGGATTTTTTAAAAATCTTTTTATTCGTTTGTTGGCTTCTCTGCTAAATTCCCTTATTCTCATTGCGAATTTTGTTTTCGCCATTTCTCAATAAGAGCCAATCAGAAAGATTACATAAGTTTTACGTTTTAGAAATATTCTGTTGCACTCTTTTTGGATAGGATGACTTTACATGCCTTATCTAAGACTACAGTTATCCTATATCATATGATATCATATGATATCATATGATATCAATGTATTGTCGTAGCAATTTAATCAGTGTATTCACTGCAGATATATCAAAATCCGAATCCTAAATCTATAAACAAGATGAAAATAAATATTCAGCACAAATTCCAATGTCTGCATAAGCTTCCGTACAATATGAATCTTTTTTATCAACAAACTAGAATTTCCCATGAGATTAGACATGGAGATTTCGAGAAGAAAACAATTCAGATTTAAAAATCTAAAATCTAATCAATTTTTAAAATCTGCTGCGTAATTCCTCACTATTAATAATAAAAAAAAAAACGAGATTGCTGTCGAAAATTGAATGTCAGTTTTTTTTTTTTTTTTTTACAATGAAAACTGATTATCATGATGCTGGCAAGGATATTCGGTGTTCCTATTTATTTGCTTCCCCACGAGAGCAAAATTAGACACATGGTCGGTTTTTAATGAGGAAAATCCAACCCCCGAGAAAGGACCACTCTGAATTAGCACGAGAGAAAAAAAAATGGTTCCGTCACCAAGAACTTCTCGTTTAATGTATGGGTTTTGTTATATGGTAAAACATGCAATAACAACTCTATATAAAAAGCAAGACCGACAAGGAACATTTAACGTTTGGGATAGCTTTTATGCACAATAAATGCTTGGTTTAAAATTGAGCGATAAAAAAAGTTTGGTTTTATGCTTGGAAAGAAAGAGAAAGGAAGGAATTGAAAGGCGTATGTTTTAAAGATTATTTTGGGTGGTTTTGTAATAATCCTGTAGTGAAGTAGAAAAAAAAAATTTTTTTTAAATATATGACACAGTTGTTCCTTCCAAAAGGTCGAGCTCTTCAACGTCCAAAAATAATTCACCGTCACAAAAAGAATTCGCCGTCACTTCTTCCAACCGTCGTTTCACTCTCTGAGCTCTTCCTTCACGCCTGCTTGAAAAAAGTACCGTTTATATGCTGCCCATTTCTCCACTTATGCAAATTGACTATCAACCAGAGCCATCTAGTTTTCCATTTCTCCAAACAGCCAATTTGCAAAGGGGGACAACTCAAACCACACGCCCCCTTGATCTACACGATCATCGCATGTCAACCCATCACGTAGTCCCTCGATCAACATGGCGGCCTTCTCTCTCGCTGCAATCTCCATGGAGCCTCTTCGTGAACGTCGCTACTTGGCTCAACGCCGCTGTCTTCCTCTGATGACACCACTACCGGCCACACATCAAGGATGTATCGAGGGATGCCGTCGATAGATACATTGTTCGGGGACTGGACACTTGTCACAATGCCCCTCCCCCAGCGTGTGGTACAGCGAGCATCAGGCGGTTTGATCCACACTTCCTCTCCCACTCGCACAGTCGCTCGCTTCTCACCTTCCTCCGCGGGTACCTGTGCAGTTCGGGGATGCCGCCACTCGTACTTGAAGACTGCCCTCTGCAGCACTGATTCCACTTTTTGCCCTGACTTTGGAGCCATATTATACCAGAAGACAGCTTCTGGCGGCGAAATCTGGCCCCTTTCAGCTATAGCCTTAATAGTCCTGTGATGCCACTCCACAATTCCATTTCCGCCTGGTCTATATGCAGCCCTGAAATAGCACCGCACTCCCCACTTATCCAACACATTCTCCATGGCAGCTGAGTGAAAGGCAGTTCCATTGTCCATTAGCACTTCCGTCACTGGACCCCTCTCCAAAAACACCTCTTCCAAGACCTTTGCAATTTCACCTGCATTTTCCACCTTGATTTCCCTCCAAATGGCTACTCTTCCTGGTCTACAGTCGACCATTGACAGATACGGCCTCTGTCGATAGTGCGTTACGTCTATCGCCAACCAGTTCCAGTTCTCTGCCACCTGAACCTCACCAGCTTCGTGTCTACTCGGCGCAGGGTCGATTGATTGACACCGGCTGCATCTCTCAACCACTGTCCTAACAGCCTCCTTTGTGATTCTGGGGTCCACCTTCCTGGCAAAGAACAAGGTTCTATCCACTCCAAAATGGTGCATGTCATGCAAATCCTTCAGAGTGTCTTCATTCAAACAACATATTGCAACAGCCGCCTCATTCGGCGCCTTTAGCCAGGTCTTCTGCGCCCTCGTCATCACATCTGCTCTCTTCTTCGCTGAAGGAACGATAGTGACCCTAAGTTGAAGATCAAATTCCCTAATCAGCTCCCTTAACATCATCAATCGACGCTTTACTAGCATCTCCGCAGCACCTTTCGTCTTCACCCTCCTTTCTCCTGTAGCTTCGGACTGGATCCAAGAGAACACAGTGGCTGAGTCGGTCCTCACCTCAACATTCTGTAGCCCCCATTTCAAGGCTAAGTTGATGCCCTTCATAACCGCATCCAGTACCGCCACATTTATGTGAGCCACGTCGTCCTTCTTCCGCAACCAAGCAGCATCTTCTGCAGTAACACCACATCTCCAAGGTGACCCCCACTGCTATACAGCTTGCATCACACCAAACAACACCTTCTGCACTGTTGGGTACATGCCAAACACCTCTCACTGGATCCTCCCTCTTCACCTCTTCAATAATCTCTCTCATAATGTCCACAGTCTCTTTATCAACTCCATCCTCCCACTTTGCTCCACTAGCTAGCCTTTTGATATAACTGCATGCAGTCCGTAGCGATCCTGCAATAGTGTAATGGCCCACCAGTCTTCCGCATATTGAGAAGAGTTCTCGCCTGCTCAATTTTTCCGACACCTCTGGGATCTCATTTCCCCTCCAAAACACTAACCGCCCTATCTGGTCCTTTCTTAGTTGGAGCCCTAACACAGCTCCTCCCTCCAACGATTCCGGGCGTTTTGCAATTAGCCCAAAGCTATTGAGGTGTTTTACTACGTCCTCCGCAGTTGTTACCGTCTCATCCACCAAAATATCATCAATGTAGGAACTGGTGGCTCTTCTGACTGCGTCCTCCTTGCTTAGCACCGTTTTGAGGATCGCTGCCATGATTTTTGGTGCAGAATTCAGGCCAAAACCCAACCTAGTCAGGCAGTACGTTCGACCTTTGTATCTGATCAGCTGGTATTCCCAGAATTCCTGTGATATGTGGATCTGTAGGTATGCAGATTTTAAATCCACAATCGTCGCAGTCTTCTGAATCTGCATCCACTCTCGCATGGTCTCTCCGCACACGTCCATCACATCGCCTCCCGTGTGACACACAACGTGTACGTTCAGCTCTCTGAAGTCCAGTACTGGCCGAACTTTTTGTTTTGTGGGATGAACAACCGCCATTAACGGCAGCACACCTTCCACCTTCTCCGTCCATGGTTTTAAAATCCCCTCTGAGATCCATCGGTCCACCTCCTTCTCAAATTCAACTCTTGTGCCTCCTCGCAACGTATGCTCGTAGCATTCCACTCTGTTGTTCAGTATGGGAGGTTCTCCCTTCCATGCCCACTTGACTGTCCATTTCTCACCATCAAAGTTTGCAGAGAAATCTTGGTCCTCTATCGTGCAACTTTTGTCTAACCCGGCCGATCCTGTGACACCTTTTTCGAATTGCACACCTGCAGCCCCTTGATGTCCTCCAAATCTCACGGAGTTCCTATATACCGTAACGCCCACTAGTCGAGCAATTGCGTCCATCCCTAGCACCACATCGACACCCGTGACAATTTTGTTAATAACAATCGCTTGGATTGTTAGTGACATCCCACGTACCATCAACCGAACGATACTTGTGCCATTGCACTTCACCTCTCTGTCGTCAACTGCCGTAATGCTACTGGTTCCATTGCATGTGTCAACCATGTCTTTGGTGACAATTGTTGAAGTACAGCCCGTGTCAACAAGGGCTTTTGCACTTCGTCCATTTAGGGTCACCTCTACTTGTGGTGACATACCCTGAAGCGCCTTCATCGAATAAGTGGGGTAGCCACCGGCGCAGTGGCTTCCCCCTGTTCGTTTTCCCTGGGAACAGAATCTGCTGATGTGGCCGACTTCCCCACAGCGGTAACACGTGACTTCTTGCTTTGGCTCCCTGCACTCCCTCGCCATATGGGGGCCTTGGCATCGGTAGCATCTGCCAGAGAACCTGGGTCTCTGCCACAGTCCTCTCTGCTTTTCATCCTTCACAATTTCCTGCTGCAGTTTGCTTCGTTGAGCGACAGCTACGATTCCCTGCTCACTCTCTTTTTTCCTAGCCAGCACCCTAGCCTGTGTAATCAACTTCGCCACCTCCATAGTATTTACACCGGGCAGTTGCTGCAGAGCTATAGAAATATGGTCCGGGAAGCCATTGATAAAGGCCATCTTAACTATCTGTCGACGTCCTCCTCCATTGAATCCTGCTAGTCCTGTCAACCTCCTGATATTGTTGGCGTAAACATCGATAGGCTCTCCGGTCCACACCATACGGCTTAGTTTGCCATATGCCACAAACGGTCCTTCGGTAAATGCTTCCTTCAATTTTTCCTCAATGGCGTCAACAGACAGTCGATCCTCCTCCCGCATCTCCAGATATAGGGCCAGAGCATCACCATCAAGATACAGCGGTATCAAGCTGGCTACATCCGCGATGTCCCGCAACTTAGCGACAAGTTTAACCTTGGTCAGCCAGGTTATAACATCTCCCTCTCCAGAGAACGTCTTAGGCATTTCACTGCTGATCCTCTTTGCTTCGATAGTTCCCGCCGAAATAGCTTGTAGTGAAGTAGAAAAAAAAAGAAATTTAAAAAAATATATGAGACACAGCTGTTTCTTCCAAAAGGTCGAGCTCTTCAACGTCCAAAAATAATTCACCGTCACAAAAAGAATTCGCCGTCACTTCTTCCAACCGTCGTTTCACTCGCTGCACTCTTCACGCCTGCTTAAAAAAAAGTACCGTTTATATGCTGCCCATTTCTCCACTTATGCAAATTGACTATCAACCAGAGCCATCTAGTTTTCCATTTCTCCAAACAGCCAATTTGCAAAGGGGGACAACTCAAACCACAAATCCTTAGCAGAGAAGTGTTGTCAGCTTTAACTTCGAAAGCTGTGTCTCTCTCTTGTTTTCTCTGGGTCCCTTTTCTTTCTTCTCACCCTCGGTTCACAAGACCTCGGCTATTTATCTCTCCCGACGGCTCCTGCGAAATACCGACTGTTCATACTTTATTTTAAACGCACATGCTTCCTATTGGCTAGAATTATATTTTGGTAGTTTTCTTTTTCTGACCGGAAGGATGCGTGGAGTCGATGCATTTGTATGTAACAACTGACGAGTCAACATCCGGTTGGGAGTTTTATTATTTTTATTTATAGATTTTCACAAATGGCCGAGAACAGAATAGAATAAATGTAGCACCAGAACAGATACTACACTGCTTTCACCTGAAATTACTAGCGGAATATTTAGCGTTCCTATTTACTTGACTCCTTACGCGGGCAAATTTAGACACAGTTTTTTTCACAACGTTTCGGTTGACATAACTTCCGACCTTCAGGTGTGCCTTGTCAAACTCATAAATTTTTCTGCCGATCTTGAGAATCTGAATGTACATAGAATTTCTTTATTTCATCTTTATTTTACCCGTGGGGGTAGAATTCTCTCGTTTTTGTTTTTGTTTTTTTTTTGTTTTGTTTTTTTGCCATGACAAAATAGAAACCATAGGTAATTCGCAATTGTATTTCGAGTGTCGTTCTGCACTGCAACATCTAAAAAAAAAAAAATCAGAAACACTCTTGATTAGATGATAAATCGAAAATTCTTCAGTTTGACAAGAACTTTTTCTTTGCTGACTGAGGACAGAATAGACTAAATGTAGCATTAGAACAGATACTACACTTTTCTCCCTGACATAACGATTTCGTAGATAGGGATATGTTTTAAATTGTATTATCTTTCCATACATTAAAATAATGGACGAATAACTATATAGTTCCTTATTCATTTTTTAATGAGTCGCCAGGTAACAAGGCCCAAAACTACTCTAGGATAAAGATTACTGAGATGGATACATTATCCGTTGGATGAAAAATATCATGAGAGGATTAAAAATGATTCATGAGTTTGATCACTTATCGGGGAAAGTGTATAAAAAGTGTTGGTTAACATTGCATTAAAAGACAGTCATGTTGTGCTCATGTTTTTCAGCATGTTGATAAGCATATATATTCCTAAATTCGTAATTTTTTCATTAGTTTGTTTGCACAATGTTGTGTACAGAGGACAGCGAGTGAGCCATGTGTTCCCCGTGTGGCAGGCTTGAAAGAAAATTAGAGACTGATTTTGAAGCTGGTTTTTTTTAGTTTTATATGAATTTGATCTGCTCTAAGTGAAATAGGATTTTTTAAAAATATTGTGGAAGTGTACAATTCATATGCTCTGATTGGCTGAAATGATATTTATATTAAGATTCATTTCCAGTCAAGAGTCAATATTTTGATTATGATATTCACTCGAGTCTGTTGCTGCTGCTTTTATTATTTAACGAGTAGACATTTTGCATAGAGTCCGCAAAGGCCGTGCCTCAGGATTCTCTGGTCTGTATGAAGTCCTCCTACGTTGGTCACATATTAATTAGACCTAAGGATAGCAGGTTCACCTCAACATTGAAATCACAAAAGTTCAGCAGTTGCATGCTAAATCATGGAATTTAGCCCAGATTACGCAAAGTTTTATAACTCCACTCTCAGGAGATGCCCAACGGCTTACAGTCCAAAATTAATTAGATAAACTAATTTATAAGGTATCATATGTCACAATCTTAACTATATCGTCCAATTTCGCCTAATGTCAACCATTCATCCGTGACTGGGGACACCTGCAATTCATGTTACACAACATCATTAAAAAAAAAGACATCGATTTGAAAAAAGAACCTTATTGTGCATTCCCAGGAGACGATTTTTTTGTTTTTTGTAATCATTTTCAATGTGCAGACATTCTCTGTACATGTCGTCGCCTCCCAAACCCCATGCGTGTCCTTCTCCCTTCCCTACCCTCTCTCTCTCAGATAACAGCGCGTTCATTTTTAATACATTGTGGAGATGACATTTGAATGCACTCTCTGACCCATGAATTAAAATTGAGATGGATACTAGCAAACGTACGCATTCACTATTTAGCAAAAATGGTCGCAGTTGCACAACTGTTATTCTCCTCATTCCATTAATATGGTTTATGTGCATGACATATTATTTCTTGTTACATATAAGGACGTTCATAAAAGAATGGATTTTAATGTTGACTCTGCCTCGGTTTTTACCAGAGCCCTGTTAACTTTGAAACACCAGTTCTTCTTAGATCACTGAAGTTAAGTGACGTGGAGTCTGGGCAGTATCAGATGGGTGGCGATTTAGGAATTTTAGGTACTGCGCGTTATTTACCCATAACCAGGATATACATATTGTAAACTTTTTTTTTTTTCAGGAAACGTCGGCATAGATCGCCCAGGGTTAATATTGCAATAGCTATTACCAATTTGTTTCATGTTAACTAGATTGCGGCCCTAATACGGCCTAATTTATGTTGAGACACCGGTTCTCATTAGATCACCAAAGTTAAGCAACGTTGAGCCTGGCCAATATTAAAATGGGTGACCATTTAGGAATTCCAGGTACTGTATGTGCTCTCCGCTTATCTTGGCATTGTTTCTAGTTGGGTTTTTTTGTTGTTTTTTATTATTATTACTAGATTTACACTCCAAACAAGGCACATTGCTACTTTGGTGTAGGGGGCTAGTATCAGGGACATAAGCTATTGGGGTACTATGTAGAGAGTTGGGCAGTAAGATGTCGGTTCACGTTACACTTGAACTTCTACATGTCAGTACAGTTGGGGAAGCAGGGATCCAGAAGGGAATTTCAAAGTCTAGCGGTTCCGGTGAAGAAACAACTGGAGTAGAAAGCTCTTTTACATCTAGGGATCTCTACTGTGTAGGGGTTAGATTTAGCTGCTTGTCGGTTTTATTGAGGGTATTTACGTCGTGGGGGCACAAGTGTTTGCAGTTCGTCAGAGCATTCACCATTAAAATACTTGTAGAATAGGCAGAGGGATGCAACATTTCTTCGGTGGGACAGAGGCTGAAGCTTAGATGACAGTTCAGGACCTATCAGGTTGGAGACTCTCTTTTGGACATTGTCTAGGAGCGAGAGACTAGTAGCAGATGCACCAGCCCAAGTATGACAACAATACTCCATACATGGGCGAATGGTGGCCTTATAGAGGTACAGGATACTTTCGGGCTTTAGTAGCTTTCTAGCACGGTAGAGAGAGGCTACCGTCTTCGATGCGGTCCTGGCAAATGCTCTCAATGTAATTGTTCCAACTCCTGTGAACGTTAGGCTGAGGAGTTCAAAGGAAGTACTTTCAGATAGCACTTCTCCTTGCCGCTGGACTCAGACAGTGTCGGTGTGGTTGGGGTTGTGCTGCTATTTTTGTCTCACAATGACACGCTCTACAAGGTAACAACTTGCTTTTGAAAAAAAGATTTCTAAATAAACTGCCTATTATCTAATTCTTTAACTGAGTAGGAAACAAAAAAAAAACTGAAAGTCTTGTCTCAGAACAAAGGGTAGTATCTGTGCTGATGTTTATTCTGTCTTCTGTCTATGAAGGAAAAATCCTTCTAGAGTGAGGTATTTTTTATTATTGCTCCAATCCAGAGTGCTTTTTTGAGGGGGGGGGCTGGATATTCCCTACATTAAAAATACGGCCTTGTGTCCAACTTTGCCCTCGTGGTGGGGGGAGAGGGTCAAGTAAATAGAAACAAAAAAAAAACCTGAAAGATAAAAGAGGTTAATCTCCTGCTGGAAAACAGAATATGCCATTCTAATTATCCGATTTCTTTGTTTATTTGGATTAGATACAAAAATAATCAGAAAAAGAAATAAAAAATCTGAAATACATAATCAGAAAAAATATTTGATTTCCTTCCTGAATGAGATGCTAGAAAATGATACATCATGGAAGATATTAATGTATATGGCGACTATCTCATGTTAAGCCAAAAGATTTATTGCTAGATTCCCTCTCTTTCTCATAAAAACCGACTGATTGAAAGATGTATGTGTGTGTGTGTGTGTATACATATATATATATATATATATGTATATATATAATGTGCATGGGCGTATATTTATATGCATAAGTTTGTGTGTGTGTGTCTGTTCCCTCGTATTTTAATTTTCCAATTGTTTTGCTTTTTAGAGGAATGGAGCATTCTACTGGATGCCAAATATTCACTTACTATTTCAGGAACTCCAACCGAGAGATCTTTTTAAGATTCAAACCGTTCCCTTGAGTGTAATTGTTTGCATTTCTCTGGCACTTGGTTCACTAGGTATATCAAACAGGTAGTTTTTGAAATTCTTTTCCATGAGCCTGGTTGTTCCTATAATTACTGGAATAAATGGAGATCTTAAGATTCCTGTTTCTTTTCATATCGTACATAAAGTCTTGGTATTTCGTTATCTTTTCCTTCTCAACTTTGTAAAGACCAGCATCGATAAGGACAACTAATTCCACTATGGTTGCTATTTTCTCCCTATTTTCCCATATCATTATAGCAGGCTTAACAGCTCTATTTCTTAGGTACACAGTTGTAGGAATTTTATGTATATTCGAAGTGTGTGTATATATATATATATATGTGTATATGTATATACATATATATATACATATATATATGTGTATATACATATATATATATGTGCATATATATGTATATACATATATATATATGTGCATATATATATATATATATGTATATATATATGTATATGTGTATATATATATATATATATATATATATATATATATGATGGACTCCCGTCGATTTCGACGTATGAGCTTCCTCCACAACAACTAAGTTTCTCGGAAATCCACACAGATGATTTGTTTATAGTAGCGAAGGCTTTGTGTAGAACCAACCACACTTTTTGGTATTACTGCTGGCCTTTGTTGGTGCAGATGACTGTCTCTGGACAGAGTATAGAGTAGACCGCAGGTTTTATATCATAGTTTCCCTCTTCTAGATGCATGACTTAATGAAGACTTGGGGCGCATCGACCCCAGTGAATTAATGCACCTCCAGATACCAACCTGGAAATTTCTATGACGGTGTATACATATATACTAGCAGGCTACCCGGCATTGCCCCGTTCTAAGATACGCTTAAATATGATATTTTAATATTTGCAGACTATTTATTATTATACAGACAATTCTCTATTGATTATGATAGTAAACCTAATATATATATATTAGTACTATCAAAGCTAAAAACATATATGACTCTAGTTCTCTAGCTAGAATCGAAACCAAAACATACAACTCTCTACCAATATTACTTAGCCTCCGAGTCATGCCCGTACGCACATAGGCACATATATATGCATTTATATATATATATATATATATATATATATATATATATATATATATATATAAATTCATTTATCATCCCTTTTTAAAAGATGTAATTGACTGATAGTCGAAGACAAGATTTAAGCAACCAGGCATATATATAAAAGTCACTTTGTGTGTGTGTGTGTTTCTTTCCTTATAGGTTCCGAATCGACTGAGCCTATCTTATGCAAATTTCACACAAAGGTAATTTATATGTCTGGTAGTGTTCTTAGATATGTTTTATACTGAATTTCGTCTGATAATTATCGAAAACATCCGATCTTAAAACTTGTCTTTCTTTTTACAGGGGAATATTTTAGGTTGCATAGGCAAGGGAGATAATAAAATCTTAAGAAATAATTTCTTCTTAGAAAAAGAAACAGATTTATTGACATTTAGAAACATAGATCACTGTTAGAGCATTCGACTACAGATGGAATGATCCTGTGTTCAAACTCTACTGTACCTCAGCATCTCATTTTAATTTTTTCGTATTAATGAATTCAATTTACGATAAAAGAGGTACCATTTAAGATCGCCGCAAATCATTTCTTTGTTTGCATTTTTTAAAATTAAACATTGATCAGAAGTGAGTTTTCAAGGTCATTCATCGCCAAGCCCGAATATCAGCTGACGTGATATAGTAAACAAACAGACGGAATTTGACGAACGACATTATCATTATTATTTATTTATTTTATGAATTAGTACACCGGGCAAATTATTCCTCGTAATATATAATATTCAATAGAGGATTGATTCTGTAATAATATATATTCAATCTGCATAAATTAAAATACCATATTTAAGTGTATTGTACGACCGGGCAACGCCGGGCGCCCAGCTATATATATATATATATATATATATATATATATTATATGTCACGGGACGATTCCAATTTTTTACCGATTCCATACTAAATGTCCGATTCCGATTCATTATAAATCTTTAAATATTTAACTATAGAGTTGTAATTTATTCTCGATTACCGTGTGCATATATTTTCCCAAACGTAAAAGCACTTGTAAAGGGTGATCTATAGATTTTAGTTTCATTGGTAGCTTTAAATCAATAAATATTTATTTTATTATTATTATTATTGCTAGCAGCGGAAGATTTTGCTTCAAACAAAATCAAATAAAAAAGACAACAAAATCCTTTTTAGCATCCGAAAATAGGCACCATTTTTTTCATATCCCCCCTCCCTCAAAATTCATATTAGCTGATTTCGATTAATCGATTAATCGTTCCAACACCAATATATATATATATGGCAATTTTTTGGTTAACCTGAGGAAAAGACTCGGCAAATGGAGCAAAAGGTGGCTTTGTTGCTGGGTTCGAATCTTGTGGCAGGCGAGAACATATACTCTACACTAATAATTATATATGTATGTGTGTGTGTGTGTGTGTGTGTGTGTGTGTGTGTGTGTGTGTGTGTGTGTGTGTGTGCGAATGTATATGTGTGAGATATATTTTTGCCAGATTTTTTATCACACTTAATGTAAAGGCAGAAAAAAAATCAAACTAAAATATTAAGTTAAGAATTTAATTAAAAAAACACAATTAAGTGAACACAAATGTATTGAATAGAGATATAGTTAAAAAAAATACAGATGCGAATAAGAGCTTGTGCAAAAGTAGGATGCAGACATATATATATTTATGGCCATGATCATGGAGGTATATATAATCATTGGTTATAGGATCGTTTGCAAGTTTCAAGAACAAACAAGACAGGCATAAAATTATATATTTTGATTTATACATTAATTAGAATGTATACTTTGATTTAAACATTAATCAGAACGTATATTTTAATTTCTAAATTAATTAGACAGTGTGTTTTGGTTTCTACATTAATTAGCATATATATTTTCATTTTGACATAAATTAGAACACATATGAAAGTTTCTACATTATTTAGATGCATATTTGGATTTCAAGATCATTTAGAAAGTATATTCCTTATTTATCCATTAATTAATACGTATACTTCGATTTCTACATTAACGAGAAAGTATATGTCGATTTCTACATTAATTAGGACGTATATTTTGATCTCCATATTAATTAGAATGTATATATTGATTTTTACATGAATTAAACGTAATTTTTAATTTCTACATAAATTAGAACATATACTTTAATTTCTACATAAAAATCGAACTTATGTTTTAATTTCGACAGTAATTTGGACGTATGTTTTTTTCTAGATTAATTAGAAAATATTTTGATTTCTACATTTGTTAAAAAATATATTTTGGTTTATACATTAATTACAACATATATTTTGGTTTATACGTTAATTACAACATATATTTTGGTTTATACATTAATTACAACATATATTTTGGTTTATACATTAATTACAACATATATTTTGGTTTATACATTAATTACAACATATATTTTGGTTTATACATTAATTACAACATATATTTTGGTTTATACGTTAATTAAAACATATATTTTGGTTTATACATTAATTACAACATATATTTTGGTTTTTACATTAATTACAACATATATTTTGGTTTATACATTAATTACAACATATATTTTGGTTTATACATTAATTACAACATATATTTTGGTTTATACATTAATTACAACATATATTTTGGTTTATACATTAATTACAACATATATTCTGGTTTATACATTAATTACAACATATATTCTGGTTTATACATTAATTACAACATATATTTTGGTTTATACATTAATTACAACATATATTTTGGTTTATACATTAATTACAACATATATTTTGGTTTATACATTAATTAAAACGTATATTATTGATTTCTATATAAATTAGAACGTATATTTTGATACCTACACAAATTAGGCCCTGTCGGTGGGGCATTAGAATACACCGACTGCCCCCCTGCAGAGGGTAAAAGTCCCTCAAAAGGGTTGATATGCCGTATGCCGTGTTTTATCGTTATTTCCATGGCAGACGCTCGTCTGAACTCCAATCTCTGGTCCCCCCCTCGCCAATCTTTCACGAAAAACACCCGTCTAGCTGAATCCACTGTGAAAATTTCACCCACTCTATATCTGTGCCTAAATCAAAACGCGGATTCCATGAACAAAGCTTCTTTCTTAGAACTGCACGCCTGTGGAACTCTGTTCCGTCTGCCTGCTTCCCTTCGGACTACAACTTGGATGTCTTCAAGTCTAATGTTAACAAATTCCTAATGAACCGCCCCCTTAAGTAAACACTCCATCAAATCTCCACACTAACGTAATGTACTTGCAATAACCCTTATCCCCGAGTGGCTTCCGGGCCTTGATAAATGGTGATCACTGTGTAAAAAAAAAAATTAAAAAAAAAAGAGATGTATATATTTGAGGATGATACCACGCTCTCTGGTACGCAGGAGGAGAAAACAAATTAACATATATCCAAGGCAATGGTGGAAATACTAGAAAAAGACCACAAGTCTGTAATAGAATGGGACAAAATGGATTGTAAGATTCAATGCTGCCAAGACTAAACTTTTTTCTTTTAACAATTACAGGAAACATTTTCAAGCACCAATAGTTGTGGCTAATAAAACATTACCTGAAAGTACTTTGTCAAACTCCTCGGCTTAACGCTCACAAGGAACATTAGCCAGAACAGATCCATCGAGAGCATTGCCGCGGCTGCTGCAAGGAATGTAAGCTCTCTCTATCGTGCTAGAAAGTACTTACTCCTGAAAGTATCTTGTACCTCGACAGAGTCACCATTCGCCCATGTATGGAGTATTGTTGTCACCTTATGGCTGATGCATCTGCTCTCACTCCTGGACAGGGTTCAAAAGAGAGTCGCCAACCTAATAGGTCTCGAACTGTCAGCAAGACACCAGTTTCTCTCACTGACAGAATGTTACATCTTTCTGCCTGTTTTACAAGTATTTTAATGGCATATGCTCCGACGAACTACGAGTCCTTGTAATCCGTCAACGTAAATATCCCCGACAAACCCGACAAGCAGAAAATCACACCCCTATACAATAGAGATCCCCAGATACCAGAAAACCTTCTAGTCCAATAGTTTCTTCCCCAGAATTGCTAGACTTTAGAATTCGCTTCCAGGTTCTTGCTTCCCCGACTGTACTGACATGTTCAAGTGTAATGTAGACATCTTGCTGCTCAATTCCGTCGGTGAAAATGTAATAAAAAATGAGAAAGTATTTGCTTTCTATATAAAGTAGAACGTATATTTAAATTTCTACATAAATTAGAACGTATATTTCGATTTTAACATTTATTAGAAGCCAGATTCTGATTTCTACATTACCACGAACGTATATTTTGATTTCTAGATTAATTAAAACGTAAATCCTGACTTTTACATTGATTATAACGTATATTTCGATTTTCACATAAATTAGAACTTATATTTTAATGTATACATTAATTTAAACCTATATTTTAATGTATACATTAATTAGAACCTATATTTTAATGTATACATTAATTAGAACCTATATTTTAATGTATACATTAATTAGAACGTATATTTTAATGAATACATTAATTAGAACGTATATTTTAATTTATACATTAATTAAAACGTATATTTTGATTTATACATTAATTAGAACGTCTATTTTAATTTATACATAACTTATAAAGTGTATTTTAATGTATACATTAATTAGAACGTATATTTTAATTAATACATTAATTAGAACGTATATTTTAATTTATACATTAATTAGAATGTATATTTTAATGTATACATTAATTAGAACGTATATTTTAATTAATACATTAATTAGAACGTATATTTTAATGTATACATTAATTAGAACGTATATTCTAATTAATACATTAATTAGAACGTATATTTTAATGTATACATTAATTAGAATGTATATTTTAATGTATACATTAATTAGGACGAATATTTTAATGTATACATTAATTAGAACGTATATTTTAATTAATACATTAATTAGAACGTATATTTTAATGTATACATTAATTTGAATGTATATTTTAATGTATACATTAATTAGAACGTATATTTTAATGTATACATTAATTAGAACGTATATTTTAATGTATACATTAATTAGAACGTATATTTTAATGTATACATTAATTAGAACGTATATTTTAATGTATACATTAATTAGAACGTATATTTTAATTAATACATCAATTAGAACGTATATTTTAATTAATACATTAATTAGAACGTATATTTTAATGTATACACTAATTAGAACGTATATTTTGATTAATACATTAATTAGAACGTATATTTTAATGTATACATTAATTAGAACCTATATTTTAATGTATACATTAATTAGAACGTGTAATTTAATTAATACATTAATTAGAACGTATATTTTAATGTATACATTAATTAGAATGTATATTTTAATGTATACATTAATTAGAACGTATATTTTAATTAATACATTAATTAGAACCTATATTTTAATGTATACATTAATTAGAACGTATATTTTAATGTATACATTAATTAGAATGTATATTTTAATGTATACATTAATTAGAATGTATATTTTCATTAATACATTAATTAGAACGTATATTTTAATTAATACATTAATTAGAACGTATATTTTAATGTATACATTAATTAGAACGTATATTTTAATGTATACATTAATTAGAACGTATATTTTAATTAATACATTAATTAGAATGTATATTTTAATGTATACATTAATTAGAACGTATATTTTAATTAATACATTAATTAGAATGTATATTTTAATGTATACATTAATTAGAACGTATATTTTAATTAATACATAAATTAGAACGTATATTTTAATGTATACATTAATTAGAACGTATATTTTAATGTATTCATTAATTAGAACGTATATTTTAATTAATACATTAATTAGAACGTATATTTTAATGTATACATACATTAGAATGTATATTTTAATGTATACATTAATTAGGACGTATATTTTAATGTATACATTAATTAGAACGTATATTTTAATGTATACATTAATTAGAATGTATATTTTAATGTATACATTAATTAGGACGAATATTTTAATGTACACATTAATTAGAACGTATATTTTAATTAATACATTAATTAGAACGTATATTTTAATGTATACATTAATTAGAACGTATATTTTAATGTATACATTAATTAGGACGAATATTTTTATGTATACATTAATTAGAACGTATATTTTAATGTATACATTAATTAGAACGTATATTTTAATGTATACATTAATTAGAACGTATATTTAAATTAATACATTAATTAGGACGAATATTTTAATGTATACATTAATTAGAACGTACATTAATTAGAACGTACATTTTAATTTATACATTAATTAGAACGTACATTTTAATTTATACATTAATTAGAACGTACATTAATTAGAACGTACATTTTAATTTATACATTAATTACAACGTACATTTTAATGTAATCATTAATTAGAGCGTATATTTTGATTTATACATTAATTAGAACATATGTTTTTATTTCTATATTAATTAAAACTTATTTTCTGATTTCTACATTGATTAGAACCTATTTTTATTTAAATATTAGTTAGAACATGTTATAATTTAACGTCGTAAAGCAAAAATATATAAAGATTGTCAGTGATATTTAATGAATTATGCTTAAAACAAAAATGCAGTTCAGGTATATCTGTGTATTGAGACAGCATTGTTTTCATCTAAACAAACGATATTATATAATATAGAATGTCTCTTTGATTATTCTATTTTCTTTTCATTTTTCTACTTGTACAAATCTTTTGAGGCTTCGGGTCTTCTAACAATGGAGTCTTAATGTATAATTCTTTTATTATACACCAGTATCTGTCTGAATTGAACATGTGGGTAGCCATGTTTTTTTTAAGTTCTAGCACATGAAACTAGCGCCTTTCTGCTAATGTATTAATAGTATTCCAATATAACTGCTAGTATTAATGTTGTTGGAGATAAATTCACCCCAAAAAATTTAAACTGATAAATTATGTTGATTCTTTCTACTAAAATTTTTATCTGAAATGTATTATCTCAATTATTATATAAAATGAACCTTGTCTTAGTGTGTGTGTGTTCGTTCCTTCTATTGACTCGAAAACAGCCGAACCGATTTTTATGAAATGTCATATAAATGTACTTTATGAGGCTGACAGTGTTCTTAGATAGGTTTTGCGTCGATAATCGAAATAATCCGATGAAAAAAGAACAGTCGACTTTGACCAAAGTTAACACCTTACACAGCCTAACATTACACGGGCATTTAAGAAGTTGTATTACCACAGTAGGTTCTTTGATATGATAGGGTTGCGTTTGAAATGAATGTTTCTGTTTAAAGCAAAACTCATTTGTTTTAATTTTAAACGTAAACTTAACTCGTTATTTATAAAAAACATAATATAATAAAATCAACAGTAGGTTTTCTAAAGTGCAATGTAGACTGCAATGTGCTGTACACTAAGCCATTGCGAAGGGACATGTGAAACTCCCTCCTAGTGCACAATGATGGGTCCCCAACCAGAGAATTCTACCAATCAATTTGCTTGAAAAGTAGTCGATTTCACCGATTTCGATAACACTAAAAATATAGAAATGTAACACATTCGTTGACTATCATTTAATCCCAAGCAATGTCGGGTCTTCTTGCTAGTTGTTATCTAAAGTAATGCTCATATCTTATCAGGAAGATATTTTTTAATATTTCGCTCTGCACAGAAGCATGTGTTATGTATGGCTCGCATCTCCATATGTTTAAAATATTTATACATATGATTTGTCATCTGGAAATGAAAATGATAAATGAGTTGATTTTCTTTTTTTCCAATTTAATAGTTTACATTTACAGCCTATGTTAAAAATATCTATGCAACCTATATATAAAATACAGAAACGTATTTATGTCTGTCTACATAGGTATCTGGTAAAAACTGGAAATATTAAGACCCTGAACACACGTGAATTTTATTAAAAACTTCATAGGTAATTGGGGGTAGAATCGGGGTCATCCTGCATAATAATCCTCCACTCTGTAATAAGGATGTTTATTTCTGTGTGTGTATATATATATATATATATATATATATATATTTATATTTATATATATGTATCCTGAACGAAAACGAATAAAATACATGATTTTTTTCTGGCTTTTCGGCGAAACCTTGAAAATGTTGAGGGGAAACGGAAAAGCAAGTAATAAATCAGACGACTACAACCTGGATGTCTTCAAGTCCAACGTAAACAATTTCCAAATGAACCGCGACCTCAAGTAAACACTTAAATAAATCTACACACTAACGTACTGTACTTAGAATAACCCTTATCCCTGAGTGGCTTCCGGGCTTTGATAAGTGGTGACCACCATGTAAAAAAAAAAAAAAAAACAATCTTTCCTACCCTGCCGCCTGCTATAAATTTGGAAAGAAATCCTCCTCTCTATAAAAAAAGCAGACGATCAGTGTTTTTTCTTCAAGTCATTAGAAATAATAATAATGATGATGATAATAATAATAGGAAGATGTGGTAGATATAGAGGAAGGAAATCAAACTAAATATATTTTAGAAAGTAATGAAACTCTTTTTTAAAAATTTTTTTTTTTAAATTACATTTTCACCCGAAACAAGGCGCATTGCCACTTTGGTGTAGGAGGCTACTATCAGGGGCAGCAACTACTGGGGCACTATGTTGGGATTTGGGCAGCAAGATGTCGTTTCACGTTGCACTTGAACTTCTGCATGTCAGTACAGTTGGGGAAGCAGGAACTAGGAATGGAATTCCAGAGTCTAGCGGTTCTGGGGAAGAAACTACTGGAGTAGAAAGATCTTTTACATCTAGGGATCTCTACTGTGTGAGGGTGGGATTTAGCTGCCTGTCGGGTTTGTCGAGGGTGTCTGTCGTGGGGGCACAAGTGTCTGCAGTTCGTCAGAGCATTCACCATTAAAATACTTGTAGAACAGGCAGAGGGATGCAACGTTTCGTCGATGGGGTAGAGGCTGAAGCTTAGATGCCAGTTCAGGGCCTATCAGATTGGCGACTCTCTTTTGAACCTTGTCTAGGAGCGAGAGACTAGTAGCAGATGCACGGCCCAAGTGTGACAACAATACTCCATACATGGGCGAATGGTGGCCTTATAGAGGTACTGGATACTTTCAGGTGTCAGCAGTTTTCTAGCACGGTAGAGAGAGCCTACCTTTTTCGCAGCAGCCCTGCCAATGTTTTCGATATAATTGTTCCAACTCATGTTTCCTGTGAACGTTAGGCCAAGCAGTTTGAAAGATGTACTCTCAGACAGGGAGTCACTGGCCATTGCTATTGGTGGCAGAGAAGGTTTCTTGTAATTATTGAAGGAAACCAGTTTAGTCTTGGCAGCATTGAATGTGACCATCCATTTATTTCCCCATTCCACTACAGATTGGAGGTTATCCTCTAGTGTTTTTGCCATTTCTTTAGATATGTGTTCGTTTGTTTTCCTGTCATGCCTGTTATAGAGTGTAGTGTCATCAGCATATATACCCATCTCAGAGGCAGTTTTGTCAGGGAGGTCATTAATAAATATTAGGAACAACAGAGGTCGAAGGATAGACCCCTGAGGCACTCCCGCATTTATATCACACTGTTTAGACGTACGACCGTCGAGGACAACCTGGATTTTTCTCTTATCTAAGAAGGATTTAATTATGTTAAGTATTCTACCAGTGATACCGTATGATTTAATTTTCCTGAGGAGACCCTTGTGCCATACCCTGTCAAAAGCCTTAGATATATCTAGAGCTACCGCTCTGCCCTCCCCCGCTTTGTCCAGTGAATGGTATATACGTTCAGAGATTACAGTGATTGAAAGTGAGAAAGGAAAAATACTAAAACCTGGGGTGAAGAAAAGTCAGAGATTGCAAGAGAGAGGGGCAACATCATTTGGAAAGAAACTATTCGGTGTATTCTTTAAGAATTCTAAATTTACACATAGCTGGAATCGGTTGATCATGGATGATTTGAAAAGATCTACTGAGAGTACTTTAATGGTAGGCTTGGGACAAACCACTCGCACTAGGTCCATCAAAACTGCATTGGCAAAACTGCATAATCACCAATGTGCAGAATGTTTAATGAAATGGAAGAAACATTAACGCATATTATGTCAGAATGGCCTATGCTAGCTGAACATCAATATTAGAAAAATGGAGACATGAAAAAGTCAAGTCATACACTGGAATAAATGCAAACACAATGAGAAGTTTTATGAGCATAAACCAGAAGGGGTACAGGAAAACGACAATTTTAAACTTCTTTGGAATATGCGCATACAAAAAAATGATAAGGTTTTTAAACACTCCAAACCTGCCAGAACTTAATCATTAACATAGCTTGCCGTTTCGATAGCAGAATGCAAGAGAAAGAACATGAATAAATAAATATCAAGATCTGAACTGGGAATTAGGTACATTATGGAAATGTAAAAGATCAAGGTGATTGCTAATGTAATTGAAACGTTTGGAACCATAACAAAAAGCCACCATAAATAGCTTAATCAGATTAACTAAACAATTTCTTCTCCAATTTTGCAAAAGGCTTGCCTATTAGGAACAGTGAAAGTGTTAAGGTACAGATTGAATGTCTGAAGTCAAATGAATTGGCCTGATCTTTAAAAAGAAAAATTCAACTCAAAACATCAAAAGTTGAGACTACTATGAAATAATAATAGTAATAATAATAATAATAATAATAATAATAATAATAATAATGTTAAATATTGGGCGCATATACATGCTAATATATAATTTCATCAGTTGAAAACAACAGGAAATTAAAATTCTGTTCAAGTCAACTTGGTGAACTCAAAGGTTAGCTCAACTCGCATGTGAGTATTTATAGAAACGGATGTCAACTCACGTGACTCAAATTGATAAAATAATCATTTTGGTTGAAAGTCTAGAAGTGCAAACACGCTTTGAATGTCTTGATACATAATTAAACAGTAATTATCACTCTTGCTCTGTATTCCTTTATCTGTTAGTGATTTAGAACAAAGATCAAGTTGAATGCATCTCCTCTATCTTCAACATTTTGTCTGGATTTACTCTTTCGTTAAGATATGAAAGAACATACTTACAGGTGGTGTTTCTCCAGTCTAGTAGGATTTCAGCGATGCATGCAGGAGAGCAGCTAACAAAAAGTATGTTTACATACTTTCATTTGTGTATGACACAAAGTTGTCATGTAACAATTATTTAGAGATAAAAACTTGATGACGTAATTCTATCATTATACGTGAATATTTTAGCAATATATTTAGATGAATAGCGAATGCAAACACTAACGAAATATTATTTTCATTTCCGAACATTGTTTTTTCCTCTTCTTTTCTTCAAAAACAAAACCAAAACCAGAGTAGACATTCTATATTTACATAAAAATCATGGGAATTTAGTAGAGAAGCCAACAAATTCAAATATACAATAAATAAATGTTACCATGGCCAATAAAAGTTACTTTTATATCTGCCCGGCTCATTTCTTTGTGTTTTAAAGTAGTTTTAAATGCTCTGTTTTTAAGCTCAAATATTCGGCTTTTATGAGCTGTTAAACGGACAATATGGCGGCATGTTTGTTTTCCATGAAGACGACTGAAGACCGCCATCTTGTTTGCAAAACCGAATATTTGAGATTTAAAAAACACATTTAAAACTACTTCAAAACGAAAAAAAAAAAAAGCCAGGCAGATATAAAAGTAACTTTATTGACTATAGCAACATTTATTTATTGTATATTTGGATATTTTATCCATTGTTTTTTTTTCGTTTGTTGGCTTCTCTGCTAAATACCTAAATTATTCGTATGTGGCACAAACAGCAAAAGAAAAATATTTAGACTTAAAAACCTATGTGGAATTTTCAAAGTCGCCCTATAATAGAATCATAATCTCCTTTCAATCTTGAGATTACGCATATCTCTTATAGAGGTAGGTGCACATGTAATTGTGAAGCAAGGGTTGCACAATTACACATCACATCTCTCCTGAATCGGTACTACTTGATTTTAATTGCAAGAAGTCCAGGACGACTGAAAACCATGCTGAGAAAGCACATGCAGTACCCGGTATTCTCAGATCGTTACCCATTTCTGTGACGGACCTTTACTCCTGACCTGAAAAGGAAGACACACATCGGATTCAAAATAACTAGAAAAATGGTTGGATCATTTTATTACTCCAGGAAGTATTTCACTCCTGACCCAATCATCTACCTGTGCAATAGTCAAATACGTCCTAAGATGGAGTATTGTTGCTACATGTGAGGAGAAGTCTCTAAGAGTATTCTTTCTTCCCTTGATAGGGTAAAAAACCGTCTTTGAAATTTAGTAGGCAATGATCTCTTCACCCCTAATTCCTTTTTTTCACAAAAAAGCGTTGTGAGTCTATCTCTGCTCTATTTTTACTTTTATGGTAGGTGCTCGACTGAGCTTCAATCTATCGTCCCACCTATCATCTGTAAAACATTTACAACAAATACTCTAGCTAAAACAACGGTCAACAACCTCCCTCAATCTCTATCTATGCTTAAAACAAAATGACAGTTTCATGAGCAGAGTTTCTGTCCTAGAACTGTTTGCCTGTGGATTACAATACCTTGGCGCTGCTTCCAAGATAACTTTAACATATTTTTTTTTCAAGTATAATGTAAATAAGGTTTTTTGAGCCGTCCTCTTAAATAATTAAGCCCTACTCAAGTTCCATCATTACTGATCATGTTGTTTTATATCATGGCCTCCTAACCCTTATCTTAAAGTGGCCTCCGGGCTTTGATAAGCAGTGAATTTAAAGTAAAAAGAAAAAAGGTTCTGGCTAAGCTCAACGTCGCTTAACTTTGGTGATCTGATGGGAATGCGATTATGCCGTATATTTTACAATCTTATTGCTGTTCTAAAAATGTAAGATTATTTTTGCTCCTTAAGGACTACACAACTGGAGCTTATCTCAATAAAATGAAACTTCAGCCGTGTAATCTTTGTGTTCACACAGTTTACTATATCAACATTTTTTATTCTTTTAGGCTTTTCCTCTTGCATGTATCAAAACTTGCATATCTCGTCATTATTCGTTATTATGAACGTGAGGAGTATATTCGAATTAGTCTATATGTGTTTTTTTTTACATAGGCATAACCACATCAAGACCCAAAAACCACTCGAGGATAAGGGTAAAGAGTGTGCAGTAGTCAATTGGACAATATAGTAATCGTTAATAAAGGAAATTCGGTAAATTTGTTAACAAGTGGAACGGCTCATCAAGAACTTGTTTACGTTGGACTTGAAGACAACCATATTGTAGTCAGCTGGAAAGCAGGAAAATGGAAGACAACTCCACAGGCGTGCAGTTCTAAGAAAGAAGCTTTATTCATGGAATCTACGTTTAGGTTTAGGCACAGATAAAGAGTGTGGAGAGGGGGAATTATTGATAGTATTTTCAGCTAGACGAGTGTTTCTTGTGAAAGTTTGGCGAGGGGGGGACCATAGATTGAAGCTAAGTCGAACACTTTTCATGAAAATAACGATAAAGCAGAGACAAACTCGCAACGTCTCTTCTGTGAGATAGAGGTTGCAGGGAAGAGAAAAGGACATCTCCTACGAGGCTACGAAGTCTATTTTGAACTCTATCAAGGCAGGACAAGTCCTTTCTAGCAGCTCCTGCCCAGACGTGGCAACAGTATTCACTCATTGGACGTGCCTGAATGTTAGGTATGTGTAGATGTTTATACATTTGTACGTTAAGACTATATTCCTAAACTAATTAACCGACCATCATGAATTCTGTATAACAAAGTGCATATGAGAGCGTGGGAAAGTATCAGAAGCAGCAGGGGATGACTGGCTTGCAAAGAGATAAGCAGCAGCAGCCGAAAAAGGCGCATATGCAAATTAGGAAGTGTGCGTGGTAAGAAAGAGGGAAAAAAGGAAATGAAAATGCATTACATGGTCGGAGAAGCAAAGTACGGCGTCTAAGAAAATGGACGTGCAAAATCGAGGACGAGAATGGGCCAGCTGTGATGGAAGAAGCAAGAGACTTTAAGTCGTGTCGAAACGGGAGAGTAACAGTAAAAAAAAAAATTGTTAAATAAGAAAAAATACCACCAGAATTTTTATTTATTTCTTTCCCGTTTTATTTTTGTGATTTACTAGCGTGAGGAGGGTCCTCGATTTTGCCCGGGCGTAAAATACGCTTAAATATGATATTTTAATTTGTCAAGATTTCGCATATATTATTATGGAGTCATGATTTCAAAAGTAAAAAAAAAGTATTTGGGTGCCATCAGCTAGAATCGAAACCGAAACTGTTGCATTAAAAGCTCGTTACGTTACCACTGTACCAAAGTAGCACGCATATGAACTGATTAAAACTAAAAATTAACTAAGATGAATGTACAAAATATATAACGCTTTTTTCAATTTTGACCTATTTTGACCCCCTTAAACACTATTTTAACCAGCTAAAAACCCATAAAAGAACGGCCTATAAAAAATCCAATCATTTGAGGCCCCTAGCCCATCTCTGCGATTTTTAGTTTCAGAAGAGATAGTTTGAAAATATGGAGACAGACAGACATACAATATAGCCTTTTATATATCAGATTAAAGTAAAGTGTAATGCCACGTTACATTTGGAACAGTTGCTAGGAGTCATGTAGGTTTAGTCTTTGCTCTCTCTACTTGGATCTTGTTTTGTTCTGTTCATTTTCACATTTTTTGTCATTATCTTTGAGTTTTGTATATTTTGAATTTCACTCCGATTTGCTCTGCCTTTTTAACGTAGCAAGACAAAATACCTCCATAGAGTCGCCATTAAAAATTCAATAAGATAACTGCTTCTTGAATCGTTATTATTCCTTTGCAGGTGGCAAGCCTAAAATTTAGTTCTAAGTAGCAAGTAAAAAGAAAGAAAAATGAAAGTCTGCCAAGATAGAGTTCAAAACTGACTTCGAAACCTAGTAGGTGATGCCTTTTTCTTTGCTCTGTAACCTCTTTCACACAGAAGAGACGTTGCGAGTCTATCTCTTCTTTATCGTTATTTTCATGGCAAGTGCTCGTCTGAGCACCAATCTATTGTCCCACCCCTTGCCAAACTTTCACAAAAACACTCGATTAGCTGCAACCGCTATCAACAATTTTCCCACTCTATATCTGTGCCTAAATCTAAACGCAGATTCCATGAACAAAGATTTTCTTTCTAGAATTATCCTCTTGCAGAACACTGTTCCAGTGGCCTGATTCCTGGCTGACATACTATGGTGACCTTCAAATCCAATGTAAACAAGTTCTTGTGTAGCCGTCATCTTAAATAATCAAATTCTACCCAATTTACACCATTAACTATCACCTTATATTCTTAAACCGTTATCCTCGATTAACCTTCGGATCTTGATGATGAAAATGTTGCTTTCTACCTTGCTTTGTGCAGTGTAGTTAGACGCATTCCCTCTGCTGATAAGATCTTCATTCTTGGAGATTTTAATGTTAGGGTGGGAAGAGATTTTGAAACCTGGGATGTGCTGGGTAAACACGGAGTGGGCAAGTGTAATAGCAATGGTCTGATGTTGTTGCAGTTTTGTTCAGAGTGATTCCCTTGTAAAAAAAATAAAATAAATATATGTTATATTTATATAAATTTAGTTTTCTGCAAAAAAGCGAACAAAGGAAGCAGAAGCCCTTTGTAAAAGTTCAGACAGCTTTGTGAGATTTGAACAAGAGGTATTAAACACCCTGCCTAAATTTCTGTTTCTCTGGAGTATTCAAAGGGAATTTTAAGAGCAATATTAGCATGACTTCCCATTTGAAAATATAAATATACCAGATTTAAATTGAATTTGATTCATAGTAATTGGACACCAATTAAGCTAGATTCATCGAATTTTATTCTTTTAGTATATACCCGGCGTTGTATTGTCAGGTAGAGGGTTTAGTCCCATACTATATAAGACACACAAAATATTTTAACTTCTTACAATTTTCCTGAAAGTGGATCACTGATTGCATTTATGGAATCATAAAATACATCAATTTTCTTCAAAAGAGAGATAATCCTCATAGCTTAAATAAATAAGGTGTTTTTAAAGACAACTGGTATAGTCTGATAATGATTGAAAACAAATAAAGTAAATATAAATTAAATTAAAAATGAAAAATGAAGACAATTTTATTATCACACATAATTAATGACATAGAGCAAATTATTAAAATAGATTTCTTTAATGTAATATGCAAATAACGTTATTCATTGAATGTAGATTTCTTTTGAACACCTAGTATATATATATATATAAATCATGCTGGAATATAAATGTATAAATGTCTGTTTTCAATATGTAAATTAATTATGGAAACAGTGTACCTTTTGTATATATTAATCAAATCGTGAACAAACGGACAAGAATACGATTTTTTTTATAATACGAGATTCAACCATCCAAGCACGCCCATACGATCAACAGAATGTTATAATTATTAAGATAAGAGTTCTTAAATCTAAGCCTGAAATATTAGACATTTTTCAGAGATAAAATCATGTAATGAATTTTTAGTAAAATTGAAATAAGGATTGTAGACATAAGGTTTAGTATAATCTATATTGCATTTCTTTTAGTCTGTTTGTCCGTTCCACTTTTTCGGAAACTATTGGACGGATCTACCTGAAAATTTGTATGAGTCTTTTGTTATAAGGTGCAGCGAACTAAGTATTATGCACTCGATGCACAGTTAGGAATGAAGATGGACCAGGCACCAAAAATACGATATTTACTCTTTAAATTTTCTTGCAAACTACACCACCGATCTAGCTAAAATTTTGTGGGATCCTTTTTATGATGAAAGGCAGTGAACTAAATATTATGGTATGCGTTCAATGCGCAGTAAAGGAGTATTATTTAAAGCCAAAATAAGCATGGATTTAATCATATTCAGCCATAAATTTAGCATAAAGCACCAACTTTTTAAGCCAACGTGCTAGAACTTTTGCTTCTTTTTAGCGACTAAAAAGTCTACTTATATTGATATTCATCTTTGTAATGTAATAAAATAATGATGAAAGACGGTTCTATTTGTGGAATAAATTTTGCTTGTCTTGAGACGGGTATTCTTCGGGTAGTCTATATAATGTGCATCAACACTGACATATAACCCGTTACCCCCCCCCACCACCACCACCGCCAAAAAAATAAAAATGTTAAAACAATACTTTATTACTTACATGTATATACTATCATCTAATTTTCATTCTTCCCCCACCTGGGATTTGAAACATGATTGAATGTCGAAGTGAATTTTCTGGGGATGCAAAGGATAACGACATTGGAAATTGGAAACAGAATAATATCGGCTCAAAATACACTGAACAAGGCTTCAAAAGTCTTACGACTTCCCGTCGATTACCTGGAGAATTCGTACATTTGATGATAGCCAGAAATTGGCTTCTATTTCTGGATTGAACCGCTTCTTTGATTCGCGATTCAAAAGGTTATACTCTTTACACGGAGAAAGAATAGTCGCCGTTGTCTTTGTGCGGCAAAACATCTATCGATTTAAGTCATAAACGCAAAGCTGAACGAAAGCCTTGCCTGATCCCGTGTAACTTTTTCGTTTGATGGCTAAAACGTGCTTATTAGAAAGAAACGATCACCAGAATCTCGAAGATTAGAAACATGCCTTCAGGTGGCAAATAAGATTGATCTATGCGGTCAATATTCGGCCCAGGAGATTACAGTCCAAATTCTTTATGGCATTCAAAGCAGTATGATGAGAAACGAAATATTGTTAACAATAGAAGTAATCAAAGAAACGAACTGATAAAATATATTGACATGCATAAATTAGCACGCACACGCATACACACACGCGCGCGCGCGCGTTTGTGTTTGTCTTGAGGGATTTTGTATTCTTAAAAAAGAGAAAAAAACTTTTACTCCCAAGATATTCGTTGAAAAACTATTTTGCTTTTAAGTTTTAGGGTTTAATTAATGCAATCATTATATTACTTTGCTTCCAAGAATTTACATTAATCCTAATATTATTTAAGGAGTTATCAATTGTTTCCTACGAAAACATGTTTCGGGAATTTACAAACAAAACAGTTTATTATATTGTGGCTCTCCAGCAGTGTTGATCAAACACCACTTGAAAATAACAAAAACATTCCGGATATCGGATCTAGTCATTTTTTCAAGTTAATTTTGCTAACCTATTCATGTTGTTTATCCATTTGTTTATTGCAGACGATTATCCTCATCTTCTACTTGTTGTTTGACAACGTTTCAGTTAGCTATTCCTGTGTCCTTCGTCAGGGTATTCATGGTGTCTTCCTAATCCGTGCCATTCGTCTTCCACTCCTCCAAAGTGTTTATCTATCTTCTCTTCTCTATATAAATAAAATGAACTCATTTTTCCCGTCTGATTTTGACATTAATAGGATTAAAAATCAAGATATTTCATGCAAATATAATATGCACAAACGGCAGAACAATATCTGAGGTGTGTTATAGGCTTATTATTTCTCAAATTCCTCGATAATCTTAGATTTCTATACTTTTTCTGCTGAGAAGTCACGGCCAAAATCGGTTAAGATCAATGGAAGTGGTAAAATATTTTCTCTCTAATAAATTCCTCCTCCCCCTGCCACCACTTAACACCGTTTGGGGATCGTTCACAAGGAACAGTTGAGAAGAGAACACCGGTTTGGCTTCGTAGTTCTTTCATGTGAAGTTATTTAAAATCACTAAACTAAGCTGCAGTGCTCTGTGGCGTAGTGGTTAGCGTGCTGGACAATTCACATTATATTTTCACGTTCGCGCCGACCTACCGTAGTCGTTTTTTTTTTGTTTTTCCTAAACAACTGGAATGGACTTTTCTTGGTGGCCGAACTGTTAACGTTGCAGATGTTTTTTTTTTGTTTTTTTTTTCACACTTTATTTTCCTACTTTTACTCATGACTCCGGGTTTGATCCTTCCTACTTACCTACCATAACATTTTTTAAAACTCCTCCCCCCCGTCCCGGAAACAAACACTCGGGCAACGCCGGGTACCCCCGCTAGTATAATAATAAAACTCAAATGATCTTGTTACGATGTATGTAACCCACTTTCCGGTTTACGACATCTGGTTGCACATGCCCGCATGACCTGCGCACTGAAATATTAACGTTATTATTTCAAAATTATTATTTAACATGGGAAGAGTGGGGTTTAAAATAACTTAAACGTAATACAGACATGAACGATGTAAAAAAAAAAAGCAGATATATCAAAATTTGAATTTAACTATAATAAGTATTATGGTATCTGTTCAGTGCATATTTACCTATAAGTATGGCCAACCACTTATAATTCAGTAACTGTAATTTTTTTTTCGAAAGTAATCAATTATAATAAACAGAACGACTCATAGAAATCTATCTATATTCTCTTTTCATTTTAATATACTTTCATGGAAATGTTTCTGTTATGTCAAAAAACTATTTTCTTTGCGTCACACGTGTCACGCTCATACATAATTCCATAGCTAATATAACATACTGACCCAACGGGTCACGGATAGTCTAGTCATTTATAAAACTTCTGTATTTTATAAAGTTCGGATGAATCTATTATGTTACTTATCAACCTCTTTTTCGATAACTTATACATTTTACATATTTAAATTTTATTTACTTATATAATGTCCTTATATTTATTATAGTTTATTCTTAAATATAGAAAAATTTTAAGTACATATAAATATATACACAATTTCTTTCTCAATTATACTACTCTATATGTATTATTTGTATACATTTTGTACTGAATTACTAATGTAGTATTGTGATTGCTCGATTAAAAAAACGTCTTTGATTAAATTGATATGACTTAAAAACATAAGTGTGTGTGTGTGTATATATATATATATAAAATACGTATAAATACGTTTGAAGCCAAAAACTGCAACGTGAAATTTTTTATAAAATAAACGAGTGTTATGAAGAGTCTTCACCGAACTATCTTCCGCTCTACATCATGTCGAAGAAAAAGAGAAAAAAAAAAGATTGACAAAGGAGTCTTACTCCGAAATTTATTTCTTAAAAAATAAACACTCGCGTTGCGGTTTTTGGCTTCAAACGTATTTATACATATTTTATTCTTCAAATTTCACTCAGCGCTTCTAACGGATATAAACAAAAGAAACTACCCAGATTATATATATATATATATATATATATATACACACACACTGAAGCTTTTAAGTCATATCAATTTAATCAAAGACGTATGTATTATATTATTATTTTTAAATTAACATATATGTATATGTATTAATTATAATTAAATAATAAATTATCTTTTATGCCTAGAGATATTTGTGTTTAATGCTTACGCAATTATCAGTGTAGGATGACAAGTCCTGGCGGTCGGATATATATATAATCTGGAGGATTAGCAAATGGAGTCAAAGATGGCTTCATGGCTGAGTTCGAATCTCATAACTGGCCGGAATTGTCATCCTACACAAAAAATTGTGTAAACATTAAACACTAATGTCTGTAGGTATAAAAGATTACTGATTTGGTTCCCCGACAAAAGGAGGGTGGACCTGTAAATTCACTCTTGTCCGCTCGTCTGTCCGCACTTTTCTCAATAACTACACCTTGGAATTTTTTGAAATTTTGCACAAACTTTAAACATAATATGAGAAAAATTGACAACGGATTTTCCAGGAGAACTACTGTTGACCCCCTAGGAGTATTTTTCGGGTTAAAATGGCTAAAATTGACACTTTTTTGCTTATCAAAAAAAAACATTGCTGCCATGAATTTTCATAAAACTCTCTGGAAAGTTGTAACTAACTGATTTCTATATAATTTTGTTTGTCTATACTTCGTGATAACTCTGGGGTGTGCACCACTGGCTCTTTTAAGGATAATAAAAAATCCATTTTTGGGACTATTTTACCATATTTGTCCAAAATTTTCTGTGTGTTTATTTATTTTGTTGTTATTTATTGGGTTTGGCGATCTTAAAAATAATATTTTTTTCTTTTATAGATGAAAAAAAGATTTTATACAGGAGAATATTTTACGTTTCACCAGTCAAGGTTACACCGGTGTAACATAAAACATTCCCCTATAAAAATTCTTTATTATCTATAAGGGAACAGAGACTATTTTTAACCTTGGATTTTTTTCCATTTTTGATACTTATCGAATGAATTTTGTATAAAACATATCTAAGAACGTTTACAAAAATATAAATTACCTTTGTGTGAAATTTGCAAAAGATAAGGTTAGCCATTTCGGAACATATGAGGAATGAACTTACACACACACACACACACACACACACACACATGGTGACTTTTATATAATAGTAGAGATTTTATTTGACTTTAGCTTTTCTAATAAAATATTTATTCCAGCTGGGAAAAATTTTGAAGTGGAAACATTTCCACTCACCGATACAAATTGTGTTCACCCTGTTGAATTCTTCAAAAATAAATATATATTAACTAGACATTTTAGTCCGTTTGAAACGGACAAAAGATATAGTCCATTGATTTCAAATGAGTGCTTTATGTCAAGTTGATTGATGAATATGGTTAAATTTGGACTCATTTTTGCACTGAATACTAATCCTTATTAATTCCCAACTGTACCGAGAAATTTTCCAGAGTAAATGTGGTATTGTGGATGCATCGAATTGAAAATATAATACTTAGTTAGCTGTACCTTATTATATCAACGGTTCATACAAAACTTCACAGATCCGCTCAGTAGTTTGTGAGAAAAAGTGGAACAGACAGACAAAGAAAAATATAATATAGATAAAATTATGCTTTTAATACATGAATTACACTATTAATCAGATGATAAAACAGTTTATTACAAATTCCGTTTCACAAAATGATTTCATTACAAAATTAAAGTCGAGAAAATTATTTCAAAGCAGTCATTATGTCTTATTAAAGACAATGCCACGTATGTACAACTAGTTAATCCACCAACGTTTTATTTTTGATAAAGTTCGTTTGTTTGATTGTTTAAATCGCTTGACTAATCCTCACCAAACTTGATCAAAACATTAGTCACGGTCTAACTAAGAACTGATTTAATTTTGACATATCTAAGTTAAAGATCAAGGTCAAAGAAAATCTGAAAGTCACACTTTGGTGATACATTTAGCTCTGTTTATCATAAAAACTTACGAGTTGGCCCATATTGTAGCCAATAAAGCCCTGCATATTGTATAACCTCAAACTTTTACATTAATTAGTCATGGTCAAAATTGTTATGGAATTTCTGATTTTTTTTTCAGTTTTTTAAAAATAGTAATTTGAGTCTGAGAAAAATTATTTTTTAATTTTTTTACTTGGGAGTCCCAAAAGACATTTGAAGATAAGGATTGATGAGTATCCGGTGAGACAACATTATGATGATCAGTTGGGTAGAATTTCATTATGAAAGAGGACAACTCAATAAGAACTTGTTTGCATTGGACTTCTGAGCTCGAATCTATTATCTCCCTTTGCCACACTTTCATAAAAAAACACTCATTTAGCTACAACAATTATCAAGTTTAACCCATTCACTATCTGTGTCTAAATCTAAACGAAAATTCCATAAACAAAGCTTCTTTCTTAGAACTGCCCGCCTATGGTATGCTGTTCACTGGCCTGCTGTCTAGCTGACAACAATATGGTCGTCTCTAAGTCCAATGTAAACCAGTTCTTGTTCAACCCCCTCCCCTAAATAATCTATTTCTACTCCAATAACACTCCACTACCAATAACCATTACTATGCTGTTGTCTCAGTGACTACAGTACATTCATTAACCCTTATGCTCGAGTGGCTTTTGGTGATTCCCATGTAAAAAAAAAGCACACTTGAAAACCATGTTATAGTCAGCTGACAAGCAGCAATACATATGATATGCTGCAGACGGGCAATTCTAGGAAAGAAACATTGCTCATGGAATTTTCGTTAAGTTTTAGGCACAGTTAGAGATTAAGGAATATTGTTGATATTGGTTGTAGCTACACGTCAGTTTTTTTATCAATGTTTTATGGGGAGGACCATAGATTGAAACTGAGTCGAACACCTGCTATTAAACTAATAATACAGCATAGATAAACTAGCAAAGTTTCTTCTGTGAGAAAGATGTACTAAGAAAAAAAGGACTACTAGATTTCGAAGTCGGTTTTGTATCCTGTCAAGGCAGAAAAGAGTGCTCTGATCAGCTCGTTCCCAGATGTAGCAACAATAGTCCATCTTGGGACGTATTTGGCGCTTTAAACCATGGCCCTCAACTGAGATGCTGATTATCTAATTAGCCCTTTCTATCTCTTATCTCCCCTGACTTATAATCTATCCAAGCCAGGATCCATGCTATGATTGTATCCAACGCAGACATTGAATAAGTTTGAACTGCACGTATTCTATCTGATTCAATCAATTCATGATGAATGTATTCTTGAAAAAGCGAAAATAAAGTTTCATTCTACAATTAATCAATGAAATGAAGCCTAAAATTAGTGCAAAATTAACTGCGAGACAGAATACTATCTCCATCTTGGCTGCTGGCGAGTGTGTATTTTAAGCGTGAACAAGCAAAGTTAAAAATATATTAAAGAAAAGATTTTTAAAAGAAAGATTTTATTTGGCGAAGTAGGTTGGTCTAATAGAATTGTAATTTTGGAAACTTTCTCAGCCATTTAAGAATAGACTGTGCTAATGTTTTTCTTTGCTTTTGATTTTCTACAAATTATTGAAATTTGCTCGAAGCTGACGATGGTCAAGTGCTTAATAACACAGACGGACGACTTGGGTGTTTCAAGTTTATATCAAGTTCGTTCCGCAAAAATCACTTTCACTTAGAATGTTGGCAACCTTCCTGTGGTCACTCCTGTAAGTACCTTATATCTTTCTAGAAAGAATTCTGTTAAAAAAAATATATTGGTTAAACCAATGTCAAAAATAGAATCATCGGATTCATACGATATAACGATAAGTGAAAATTGCAATTTGCTAAATCTGTCTCTTACTAGAAAATGTGGCACTTCTATGGCTTAAAATAAAAAAGAATTAAATTAAACTACTCTTACACTAAAGAGGCAAATGGAGGGTTACAAGTTTTGAAGCATGTAGACTGTTTCGCACGTTGGCCACTCAATTTTCAGTTTAAGAAAGAAGTTGTGCTTGTAGTTAGATTTGTTATAGGAAGTATTCATTTGTATATGAGAAGAAAAACTACTTTAACAAAGACAAATTGAAGTAGATAGGCAACTGAATTTTTTTTACAGGTGAGAGAGAACATGGGAGCTGAGATTTGTCGCTGATCATTGTGGTGGGGTTGTTGTTGTTGAAAAGGAATTACGTCAATTAATCGAAATCCATGTTTAATTTAAAGAGTTTCCGATGGGTAGCCAGTCAGTGTAAATCCTGGAGATGAGTTTTTGGTGGGTATCTGATCTGTATAAGTTTTGAAATTTAGAAGTTTGCAGATGAAGGGCAAAGATCTTTCTCGTGTGGACATAAAAATTATGTGCAGGAATTCTAACAGATCCGGGTTTTTTTTATGGAGCGATTCCGTTTTCTGGTTGGTTGCTAGCAGAACGTGGCTCTATTTGGTTTGTCCGTTCTCATGACTAGTGTTTATAAATAGAATCTTCCAATTTTCTTCCATCATACCCCATTATTATATAAAAAAATATTGCAACAATGGCTCCGGTAAACAAAAGAATCTTTATAAATACTTTTCAATTTGTAATTCGTTAAATAAAAAACAGGTATTTTTAATTAGTTGGATTATTTAGACTACAATCATCATCTTGGATGTTAATTTATTCATGCAGAAAATGTACATTTACAAGGTTTTAATCTAAAAAAAAAAAAATAAAACAATAGTTATAATTTCATCCTTTACTTTAGGCATGGAGTCTAAATCGCTTTTATTTTTTATTATTTATTTGCTGGGGGGGGGGGTTTATGTTCATCCGATTTTGTCCAAAAAATATTGGGATTACTCTACCAAAACACCACATTCACTCTGTGGCTTGATCTAACTTAGATAATCCCCAATTTGTTTGAAAAGGATTTTATTTACAACAGTTTGGTAAATGTACCTCCTGAGATGCATTTTGTCGAGTTCAGAAATCTATATGTTATTTTAAAGAGAACCCATCATTTAATTCCTGAGAATCGTTTGCTCTCATTCTCTCAATCATGATTGGGTAGCAGTCTTAAGTACTTAATTACATTCTTAGTATCGTCTGTACTAAGAATTAAGTCTTCAACCCCCACAAGATTATCACTTAGAACTGATTATCACTTAGAAATTGTATTCTTTGTGGTCGAAACTTTGTTTGAATAATATCTACGATGAGACCAGTAGTCTGCATAATCTAAGTTGTCAATCCTAATTTATAAATTTTGGCAATACGGATTCAAGTTTCCTAAATTTAACAAAAAGATCCACAAAGGAGAAAAGATGAAACGAGTGAAATGGCATGATTATGACGATTAAGATGAGCTAGTTGTTTTTATTTTGTTTTTATTTTGTTTGTATTTTGTTTGTATTTTGTTTGTATTTTGTTTTTATTTTGTTTTTGTTTTTATTTTGTTTTTGTTTTTATTTTGTTTTTGTTTTTATTTTGTTTTTGTTTTTATTTTGTTTGTATTTTGTTTTTTAAAGGTATATTCATTATTCATGATGAGGGTGCTATTCAAAATTTAACTGTGATAGACCAACGGAAATCTTTTCTCAAACGTATGCCTGATAGACGATAGACTACGAACGTGCTTTCGGAAACTTTAGCATGACAGGTTCATAATAATGCCATGCTTAATATGAACATGAAAAACTGGCTGTTACTCAGTTTTTGACCCAATCTCTGGCAACTTTGATTTGGCATCTTTCGTATGCTTACGGAAGAAGTCGTAGCAAAGTGTTCCAGACAATGCAATACATAGTCACTCCCCCCCCCAAAAAAAAACACACGGCTCTCTCTCTCTCTCTTTCTCTCTCTTTCTCTTTCTCTCTTTCTCTCTCTCTCTTTCTTTCTTTCTCTCTCTCCCTGTCTCTCTTTCTCTTTCTTTCTTTCTCTCTCTCTCTCTCTATCTTTTTCTTTCTCTCTTTCTCTCGTCTTTCTTTTCCTCTCCCTCCTCTTTATCCGCCTTCTTCTTCCTTTCTTTCTTCCTTTTCTTCTTTCTCTCTCCTTTTTCTCTCTTTATTCCTCTCTCTCCCTATTTATCTCTCTATCTCTTTCTCCCTTTTCCTCCCTTTATCATTTTTCTCTCTGTACCTTTATCTCTCTTTTTCTCTCTCTACCTTTATCTCTCTACCTCTCTCTCTTCCTTTTTTCTCTCTCTACTTCTCTCCCCTTTCCTATCTCTATCTCTTTTTCTATCTCTATCGCTCTCCTTTTTTTTCTTATTGTTTTGCAAAAAAAAAAAATAAATAAACCGTAAAGATAACAGTAACAAAGAAAAGCAGAAAAACATTTGGGATTTAACAATACTTACGTTTTAGATTTTTTTAGTGTAGTGTATACATATCTTAATATATAATACCCTAATCCATTTCCCATGACGACAGGACCATTCTCCCCCTCCTCTCTCTCTCTCTCTCTCTCTCTCTCTCTCTCTCTCTCTTTTAATAACATTGGAGAAAACTTTAAAGGAACGCAGAAAATCATTTGGGATTTTACAATCTTTCGTGGAGTTTCAGATTTTTTCTTTTCTGCATGCATATATCTACATAATATTTCTCATATTCTATTCGTCTGCCTGTCTGTTCACTTAAAATCTACTGGGCTGATCTGTATGTAATTTTGTATGAACTTTTGTTATAATAAAGTGCAGCGAACTAATTATTATGATATAAGTTCGATGCACAGTTAAGTATTTGTATTTAATTAAAAAAATAAGCCCAAATTAAACCCTATTTAATCATCAATTTGGCTTAAACTATTCATTCTATATCAACGGGCTAGGAGTTTTGTCTGTTTTTACGGGGCTTAAATATCTAGTTTATATATTTATATACACTGTTTTTACAGGGCTTAAATATCTAGTTTATATATTTATATACACTGTTTAATTTCAGTCTTGTGTAGTACATGCAGTAAACCAAGTTGCCGTCATTATCACAAAAACAGATGAATATTCATAAAAGAATTTCAAAATAAAATGCAAATAAACCCGGTTAACCAAGTGCAAGAGAGATACAAACAATTGCATTTAAAGAGACGGATAAAAACATTTTAAATCTTTCAGTTTGAATGTATGAGATAGCACTTGGGTGTCTGGTCTCCGGATGCCCCATCCCCGGCTAGAACAAAATGATAAGAAAAATGTCCATAGCTTGTTAGCTGCTCGTTTTTGTAGGCACTGCTTCCGTGATCCTTCCAGCATGTAGTTCTGAAATCAAAGCTTTCCATTTATATATTCTAAAAGAACAAAGTCGAGACAAAACTGCTGGTAGACAGAGAGTGTTTATTTTACCTTAATATTGGACGAGAATAATTATTCTTCGCTAATGGGATACTGCAGATGGGACGAAACACAACACACACACATCTATAGAATTATGATATATCGCCCCCGTTCAGTCTCGAAAGACCATAGATACCCCCCTTAAGAGGGGTTTATGGTCTTTCAAGACTGAAAGGAGAGAGAAAGAAGAAAAGGAAGAAAGAAAGGAAATAAAAGAGGGAGAAACAGGGGGAGATAGGAAAAGAAAAGGAGAGAGAGATAGAAAGAAAGAGTGTAATTGTGAGGCAAGGGTTGAACAATCGTCATCCATACCTCTTCTGAATCAGCACTGTATAAGCCCAGTGGCAAGGAGAAGTCCAAGAGCATTAGAAACAATACCGAGATAAGCAGATAGCACATACAATATTTAAAATTCTCAAAATGTCACCCATTTTAGTACTGACCAGGGTCAATGTTGCTTAACTTTGATGGTCTAACGGAAACGGGTATGTCAATATATTTGTGCCGTGTATATATATATATATATTAGTAGTAAGTTATAAAAATATATATGGCATACATATTTTTATAGCTTACTACATCGACCTACCTATGTATTGAGCACTGTCGAAGTAAATACTTAAAGTTTACGCATACAGTTATCCTTTCAGATATTAATTCATGTGATTAAATGAAGTAGACATATATATATATATATATATATAAAGAGAAAGAAATTTAAAACTAAGTTCAAAATTTATTGTTTGAAGTTTACCATTGCGTATATCAGGTAAACACTATGGCCCTTTGATTTCATTACTATATATATATATTCACACCTTTCTGTACATATATATATATATATATATATATATATATATACACACACACACATATATATATAGACACACACACACATATATATATATATAGACACACACACACATATATATATATAGACACACACATATATATATATAGACACACACATATATATATATAGACACACACATATATATATATAGACACACACATATATATATATAGACACACACATATATATATATAGACACACACACATATATATATATATAGACACATATATATATATATATATATATAGACACATACATACATATATATACATATATATATAGACACATACATACATATATATACATATATATATAGACACATACATACATATATATACATATATATATAGACACATACACATATATATATATATATAGACACATATACATATATATATAGACACATACATATATATATATATAGACACACACATATATATATATATATATATATAGACAAACACACACATATATATAGACACACACACACATATATATATATACACATAAACACATATATATATACATATAAACACACATATATATATATACACACACATATATATATGTATACACATATGATGGCAGCAAATTCGCTTTCGAACATTGTCATCACTCGATAAAGCACAAAAAAAAAGAAAAAAGTATATAGAAACACAAAAACATTCAGTGATGGGCTGCACGAATGTGGCTTTTAAGCCCTGCTTAACTCTGGCATTCCTTAGCACACATTGTACAGACATGTGCACCACTAACAGCACGTTCTTGCTGTTCTTTTCTATGCAGGATCAAATGCCATTTCAAACCGCCTGTCGTTTTGTACATTCGCCCGCAGTTCACACAGGTTAACTCTGGCATCTCAAGACTGCTTTGTGGCCCGCTCCGCCGATGAGTAGACTGTTGACTCATCAGCCCAGTTCTGCTAAGACATATTCTTCCGCACACCTCACACTCCAGACCAATTTGGATCCCCCTCCCATCCACGGCTCCTTTCACTCTCCCTTTCCGGATATCGCGCTTCAGCCGCTCATACTGGGTTCGATCTGCCTCAAACTTGCCCACACCTCCCGCAAGGTCCTTCTCTAACCTCCGCGATCCAAAGCAAGACTCTCCCAGGTTCTTTCATCAATCCTACATTTTTTTTTTAAGGTGGATCTTAAACAATCCTTAAATCTCAATTTTTAGGCTTATGAGCCAAACGTCTTCCCTCAGCGAGCTCACCATAAAGGAGTTGTTTGGGAAGTCGACTGTCTAACATCCTCACCACATGTCCACTCCATCTCAGTCTGTGCTTAATAACGTGAGCCTCAATCCTAAGGCATTGGGTTCGATCAAGCACCTCCACATCACTGACATACATCTGCCCACCCACACCTAAGATTTGCCGTAGGCACATCTGGTGAAACCGCTCAAGACGTCTCAAATGCTCCCTGTATGTTGTCCAAGTTTCACAACCATAGAGAAGAGTAGAGAGAACGCATGCAGCATAAACCTTAATCTTGGTTGGCAGCAAGATCCCATGACGTCTCCACAGACGCCTGTCCAACCTTCCGAAGGGTACCCGACATACTCAGTGTGCTACCCAAGTATACAAACTTAGAGACAACCGCTATCTTTGACCCACAGATATAAACTGATGGCTCATATTATGGCATGCTCGGAGCAGGCTGATACATTAAGACAGTTTTTTTCTGATTAATGGTCAGGCCCAATGCGCTGCAGGCAACCGCAAAAGCGTCCACAAGATGCTGCATATCAGTCAGCGTATGAGCCACCAGATCCCAGTCATCCGCATAGAGCAAGTCACGAATCGTGTTGGTGAGTACCTTTGTACTTGCATTGAAGCGCCTAATGTTGAACAACCCCCCAGTAGTTCGCTAACGAATATAGACACCATCAGAGCACCCCCCTCCAAATGCCATCCAAAAGATCATGGTGAAATACAATGCAAAGAGTGTGAGTGCTGGAATGTCTCCCTGCTTAACACCATTTTCTACTGAGATAGGATCAGTCAGCTTTCCCCCAACAGTGATCACAGCCTTCATATCATCGTTGAAGAGCTTTAAGATGGTTACAAACTTGTCAGGACAGCCAAGCCTTTTCAAAATCTCCCACAAAGCATCCCTATTGACTGTATCAAAGGCCTTGGTTAAATCGATGAACACCTGATACAGTCCCCTTTGCTGTTCTATACATTCCTCTTGCAGTTGCCTGGCTGTAAAAATCATATCCACTGCCCCTTGACATCTTCTGAAACCACACTGCGACTCAGGCAAAACATCATCAGCAATATGCTCCAGCATTCTGTCTAGCATGATCCTACAGATCACCTTACTGACTACTGACAGCAAAGAGATGGCTCGATTGTTTCCACATTCATCTCTGCTACCCTTCCCCTTGTATAGCACTACCATCAATGCATCCCGCCAATCCTGCGGAATACACTCATCCTGCTAAGCAGTCTGCAACAATTTCGCGAAGCGTTGCATCATCTTGGGTCCAGAACATTTAAAGATCTCCGCATGCAAACGATTTTGGTCAAGAGACTTTCCATTGTTCAGCTTATGGACAGCTGTTTAAATCTCCTGGAGAGAAGAAACCTCTGCCAAGATATCCTTGACCGGATTGCTAGGAATCGACCTAACAAACTCCTGATCAACGTAAGAAGGTCTGTTCAGGAGGTCATCGAAATGCTTCCTCCATCTATGAAGAATGTCGGTAGGGTCTCAAAGAAGATCCCCACCAGTGCAAAGGAGTGATAGGTGATCTGGATTGTCCGTAAACCGTGCGCAGTAGGCTGTATAAGACCTTGGTGTTGTTCGAATCTGAGGCGAGCTGTATTTCCTCAGCTTTCTGCCTCCACCATTCATCCTGCATGTTACGCAACCTCCTCTGCAGCTCATGCTTGATTGCCTTAAACTTGTCCCTCAATCGATCTTGCTCACCATCCGTCAAACCACCCCCGAGATAAGCGTGCAACACCATGGCTACATACTCCAACACATCCCTCGGGATATTCGATTACACCAGGTTTCGAGAACATCCGGGCACTCCCAAGCTCATGAGTCCCCCATCGGTAATCACCAGATTAGTATAAATGGGTGTTCTGACCAATATTCCGATGGGTGGTTTTCTGTTTTATACAGTGCTAGGTCGAACTATCATCTCAATATCATTGAGGCGTTAGTCATTAATAATTCTCGACCTAGCCTGTGTAGACAAAAGATTTTGAAACATCAGTTGGAAATAATTACTAATTTAAAACCACCTGAACAGTGAGATTATAGATATATATATATATTTTTTCTCTCTCTCACTGGTCTTCAACCTGAAACCAAATTCCCCTCTTTCCTCATTCGATTCTTAGTTTTTAATTTGTCATTCTGACGTTTCCTCTTAGAGGGTCAGACAATAAGGCCTTAAGGAAAGTTTAATAATTCCACCTGCCCGTTTTTTTGTTTCTTTGGTATTTAAATTAAATTATGCTTCCTCTGAAATTTCTCCTTCCATTTTGCTGTACCAAGAATTTACATACACATATATGTATATATATATAGATATATGTATATAGATGTATACATATATACATATATATATATACACATATATGTATATATATATATATGTATGTATATATACACATATATGTATATATAAATATGTATATATATATAGATATATGTATATATATGTGTATATGTATATATATATATATGTATATTTATTTATGTGTATATGTATATATATATGTGTACGTGTATATATAAATATGTATATGTACATATAAATATGTATATATATATGTATATATACATATAAATATGTATATATATAGATATATGTATATATATGTGTATATATACATATATATGTGTATATATACATATATATATGTATATATATATAGATATATGTATATATATATATATGTGTATATGTATATATAAATATGTATATATATATAGATATTTGTATATATATGTGTATATATACATATAAATATGTATATATAAAGATATATGTATATATATGTGTATATATACATATATATATATGTATATATATAGATATATGTATATATATATGTATATATATATGTATATACACATATATGTATATATATAGATATATGTTTATATATAGATATATGTTTATATATAGATATATGTATATATATATATATGTATATATATAGATATATGTTTATATATAGATATATGTATATATATATATAGATAGATATATGTATATATATATAGATAGATATATGTATATATATATATAGATAGATATATGTATATATATATACACATATATGTGTATATATGTAATATATACACTTATATGTGTATATATGTGTATATATGTAATATATACACTTATATGTGTATATATGTGTATATATGTAATTCACGGTGTTCATTTTTTGTTGAATAGTGTTTGCCATTTCGATAAACGTCTTTTGTCATCTATCCACAAATATTTTCAATTGGGTTTACGCCCGGTCAACCTGCAGAATATCCTAAGAGATTGACTCGATTTTCTTGCAGAAAGGTCATGGTCCTCTTTAAATAACCATTCATCCCCACACAAACGATGCCCCTCCGTCATCAACCATGTTTTCTG